>NC_141157.1:116921954-117243301 GCF_053477565.2 Lygodium microphyllum
GGCTTAGGGGGGGGATTTTAAAACCCGGGAGGGGGAAGGGTAATAAGATTTTAAGGGAAGGGTATAGGAAGGGGGGCTTAGATGACCCCCCCCCCTTAGAAGCTTCTCAAGAAGCTTCTGTGGGCAGCCATGTGGAGAAAAAAAACCACTTAATGGATTACGAGGGCCGGCGTCAACAGCAACTGGTCGTGGAGTAGTGACAAGCGGTGCTGGCAGCGTAATCTAGCTCGGCGGCTGATGGTTTGGACAAGCGGTGACCACCATTCTCCCACCACGACGATCTCCGGTAGCAACGAAGCCTCCCTCAGTCTGGCATGCAGCACGGCAGCCTTATCTTCCTCACGGCTCCGCGTCCTCACGCTTTATATAGTAGAGGGAGGGGAATCTTCACTTCGTGTGTGTCGACACGCATGTCCTCCCTCCCTCCACAAGCTCCACCAAGGAGCCTAGTGTCTCCTTCTATACCCCTCCCCCTCCAGCTCGTCAGTCGGCTGGAGGGATAAGGGGGGAATTAATATTTTTTTTTTCCCAAAGTCCGATTTATTTTCTCCACGCGGAATTTTACAACTTGCAACTTGACGTACATCTCCATAAAGCTATCCATTTAAGCCTCGTTTGTTGTAATGTAGATAAGATGGAAAACGAAGAAGGTCTTATTGTTCAAGACTGCGAGACGTATCTTAATCAGCGTGTCCCATGTCCTTGCTCTCAATGCAAGTTGGCAATTAGACGAAAACGCCGATTGTTTGAAGTTAATATTAATCATGCATTGTACTCGCAAGCTAATTGAAAACCATACACAATAAGATTGGGTCTTGTTGGCAAATTTTCTATCCAGGGGGGTGATGTCTCGACCCAAGGGGGAGTGCACCCTTTGCGACCAATTAGAAGAGTTCGTGGACGTGCGATGGATGGATTGCAGGAGCCAATCCACCACTCGCAAGGCCCATCTATACTATCAATGCCAGAGGAGACAGACAACCTTCCCGACCCACCTACAATCTTGGAGCCTGAGATGGAGGCAATGATCGATGCATTGATTCCCATGGATGTTGAGACATCTGACCCGCTTAGAGAGGAAGCATCCATACCATTATATGATGGGTGTCGAGTATCTCGGTTGAAGACATTGGTTGCACTCTTAAGTGTGCAAGCAAAATACGGTTGGAGCGATACGAGTCTGACTGAGTTATACAGGTACCTTGCACATAGGCTTCATTGATTATTTTTTTTTACAGTATTATTGCAAACATTTGTGCTTTTTCAAGGTGTTTTATGATTTTTTTCAAGTTATTGAAATATCATATATTACCACCTGCAAATACCATACCTGAGTCTCATGATGATGCATGACACGTTTTACGGAAGCTTGGCATGGACTACAATAACATCCAAGCATTTATCAACGACTGTATACTGTTTTGAGATGAATACGAGACTATGGAGACATGTCCAAAGTGTGGTGCTCACAGGCATCGACAGGACTTGCAACGGCAAACCATCCCTCAAAAAATTCTCAGACACTTTTTGCTCATCCCCTGCATAAACCACATGTTTTGCACGTCTGGCATGGCAAGCTTGACAACTGGCATGTGCAGAATAGGTCCACGGATGGAGTTCCACGAATATCAGTGGATTCGCGTGCATGGAGCCACATTGACTGTACCTTCCCAGGCTTTGCGCGAGAGCCAAGGAATCTTTGGCTCGGTCTCGCCATGGATGGTGTGAACCCATTCGGTCTGCGCTCGACTTCTTACAGTGTGTGGCCTATAGTGCTTGTCAACTAACACATCCCTCCATGGCTTTCTACGAAGAAATGACATTTCGTCCTTAGCTTGCTCGTCCCAGGCCGCTACAAAGTAAAAAATATGGACGTGTATCTTCGTCCATTAGTCGATGAGCTTAAGATTTTGTGGGAGGAGGGGGTCACTGTGCAAGATATGAGCAGGCACGATGGTCGGCGGTCAGCCAACATTCGAGCCATTCTCATGTGGACGATGCATGACTTTCCAGGATTGGGAGAGTGCTCAGGTGAGGAGACCTCCGTTCTCGCTGGTAATATCTATATTTTATTTCATTCAATCAAGTATTAACCAGGTCGTGGCTCGCCTTACAGGTCTGGCTACCTCAGGTTATCATGCATGTCCATTGTGTTGGCCACAATTAGACTCCGGAAGGTCACGAACCATGAAGAAGATGGTATATCAAGGACACGCCGCTTTCTTGCCGGAGGATCATGAACTGAGGGAAGGTTTTCTTGGACGACCTCCAACACGTATGAACGCTGCAAGCTGGTATGAGCTGAAAATGGTAAACCCGGAATCACATCCAAATGGAATGCGACGGTTCTCAGTTTTCTACGAGTTGCCATATTGGACCCACTTACAGGTCAACCACTTGTTGGATCCCATGCATATTTTCAAGAATGTGGGCAGCTTGCTATGGGATCACATCATAGGAAAGAGAGACACTATAGGGTCACGAATGGATTTGAAGGAGGTAGGTAAGATGGAGGCGCTTTGGTCGTAGTCGAGTGCTGAAGGGGGGTGCAGCTTCCTCGCGCTCCCTGGGTTTTGTCTACCAAAGAAGAGCGCATTGTGAAGCAAGTAATCAAGTTTATCCGCACTCCGATGGGTATGATGCATTCTCTCAGGTCCGCATTTTCTAAAGATGACCAATTGTCTGGGCTAAAATCCCATGATTGGCATAAGATATGTCAGGTTTGTGAACAGAATGGATTGTAATTAGCGTGGACATTTTGCAATTTGAAAAGTGGCCATTATTCATAATGCTTTCTCATTTGTGGCAGTTCGTCGTACCAATCGCGATCGTAGGATGCCTTACTCCAGAAATTCGCGGGGCCATTTACAAGTTGTCGACTTTGGTGCAATGGATCTCACAGAAAGAGATTAAGACGTCCTCTATTGAATCCGCAAGGCGGGGAGTAGTAGCGACGGTCTGTCTCTTTGAGAAATGCCTGCCCACTAGTATGCTCACGATACAAGTTCACCTTCTTGTGCATCTTGTGGACGAAGTGGAGATTGCTGGACCTGTCCATATGCGATGGATGTTCTTCCTGGAGCGCTTCATGAAAACCCTGAAAGGCTTTGTGCGAAAACGAGCTCGTCCAAAATGTAGCATGGCGGAAGGTTGGTTGGTGTCAGAGGCGTTAGTGCATATCTCACAATGGCTACCAATGGTGGAACTAGACAATGAAATGCTATGGACGCTGAAGAACGATGATAGACTGACTGGAGATGTGGTGGTTGGAAATGGGGTAGAAAAAAGAATGGATGCCTCAATGGAAGAGAAGGTGAATCGCTTTTGTATGTTGCACCATGCCTCAATGGAGACGTGGCTCGCCAAGTACCAGATTGCAAGGCAAGATCGAGAGGAAGCGCAAGCTGAATTCTGACGCACTACACATCACTGACCGATTCGATATCCCGAAGGCATGGAGGAGATGCCGCAGTTTATGTCAACACGATGGTTGCATGGAGCCTTGACCGCAGCATCCAACGAAGGGACAGAGGTCTCAATGGAGGAGTGGGAGTTCTCGAGGGGATGTAGTCCAAAGGTGAGGGGTTTAGAATGTGTCGTATCTAAATTTGCTTGCTATATCTAATTTGAGTGTTTCAAATGTGCAGTACAAAATATATAGTGCAACGTGGTCGCGCGGACGGCATTTTCGCGTGGAGCGTATTGACAAAATGTGCTCCACAATGGACTGTGGTGTCATGGCAAGGTTTGAGCAACAGAGCCGGCGACGAGCAACGGATCCGAACACGGTTGTGAATGAGATGGAGTATTTTGGGAACTTGCAAAGTATTATTACGGTGGATTACCGTAGCTTCTCCATGATACTATTCGATGTGCAGTGGTACTTGGAGGAGCTGGAGCAACAGTTCGACGAGGTCCATCTGGATTTCTCAAAATAGATTTCGAAAAAAAATGGACGGATTTGCGCGACACCTGTGTTGCCGGTCCATTGTGAACAGGTGCAAAGAGTCATTTGCTTGCTAATTGTAATACGACATGGTTTATGTGACAATGATTTGAACTCGCTTTGTACGTGTTTGTGAACAGGTAATCTTCTATCCAAACCCCCGACAACCTCGATGGTGGTATGTTATACCTTCAACTCCTCAAAGTGCGAGAGTATATGATCTAAGCGATGTTCTAGGCAAAGATAAAGAAAATATGCAAATAGAGGGGTCAATATTATAAGGGGTGGAGGCCACTGCAAGTTTGGAGCCCGTATCGGCTAACAATGATGGAAATACAGAAGTCCAAGAATTTTTTGAGAACGAGGCAGACTCGTTCTTTTGTGATAACATGTCTATCGACCTTCCAGTGTATGCAGAGTTGTGTCAGGAGATTAACATGGGACCATAGAATATTTCATTCTTGGAGAATTGTATTACTCAATTCGTTGTTTAGATCTTCCATAAAGGTACATAAGATATGCATTTTAAGAGGGATTTTTCAAAAATGATTTATATTACTATGCTTCGTATAGTTTAAATTGATTATTCTAACACCATTTTTTATCTGTGCAGGTGACATTTTCAGGATGAGTCGAGGGATGAGCGATGAGGAGTTTCAGGACATGATGGTACGCATGTCTCTAGATCAGCTCGCGAGATTCAGAGAGATGGCAGACCAGGAGCTGTCTCATTCTTCGTCACGGCACTCTACTAGATCTGCTTCAGCGCGATCAGATGCTTCAGCTTCGAGCAGACGATCTCGATGCTCACAACTTGGGCTAGAGGGAGGGACTGCATCGGGATCAGGGGGGTGCGGCTGTGGAGACACGGACGTGGTGTCTCCATCTCGTCGTTCAGGTAGAGCTGCGTCATCTCCAAGATTTGTCACACCTATGGGGACGTCTACTCCAGTTACTCTGGCTTTTGCGCAGCCATCAGCAGGTGGCACCTCTTTTGGTGGCACCCCTTTGAGTGGCAGTCCGAGAGAGGGTACCCCCGTCAGTACACCAGATGTACAGGGGTCTCCTGGATATGCCCAGGAGCATGGACGGAGATGGGAGAGGACCCATCTTAGGTAGACTCCTAGGGGTTATGGATACCTAGTTGATAGTAGGTCAGGAGCGGTTATCATGAATGATGAGGGGAGGAGGGTGATGGCTCGCATGAGGGAGTTGTGCCAACAAGTTTTTCGGCATAACATCCTCGATCATTGGAAGAACATACCGGAGGGGAGTAAGGACTATATAGTAGCATCCTTGCACGAGGAGTTTCCGGTGCCAGCCGCAGTAGATAGATTCTCTACGGGCTAGATGATGGATTGCATGCGTGCATACATGTCACATAGACAATCCGACGCACGCAAGGCAATCAAGAGTGGGGCTGTAAAGCCCGAGTGGTTAGATGCAGACGATTGGCGCCGACTGAGAAAGGAGGCTATAGATTCTCGAGGACGTTGGAGTCAGCAGCAGGAGGCGGCGAGGGCACGACTCAAGGCCGGAGTGGTGCATCATCTTGGGAGTGGCAGCCACAGGACATATTTGGAGGAGTTTGCAAGTTTCTCTTTTGTTTTGCTTATTTGTTTTTTTTTAATATTCTTTGTACTGACAATCATGTTTCTAACAGTTAGCATTTTGTTTTCTTTGCAGCACTCCATTACAAATCGCGATCCGCAAGGCCTTGAGACTCGATATGCAGAGAGGCACGGTCTCAATGCATTGATCGATCGATTGTATAGACGCGGCGGCCCTGTAAGTCACTCATCTTTCTTGTCCGTAGTTACCATGAGATATTTGAATGCATTATTGTATGGTGGATTGATATGTTGTTTCTTTTTCTACAGAATCCGTTCGATGCTCCTTTGCGGCGGGACGAGCTTTCGAGAGACGAGGATTTGTAGCTCGCCCTTGGATCCTTAGAGCTCACACACCTTTAGTTTTTAGTCGCCTGATCTATGTAGAAATTTTCTATGTATTAGTGATATCCTTTCATGATTGTTACCGTCGCTATGTATTAGTGATATCCTTTCTATGTATTAGTGAGCTCCTCCAAGTACCACTTTGAACCACTGCACATCGAATAGTATCATGGAGAAGCTACAGTAATCCACCGTAATAATACTTTGCAAGTTCCCAAAATACTCCATCTCATCCACAACCGTATTCGGATCTGTTGCTCGTCGTTGAATCTCTTGCTCAAACCTTGTCATGATACCACAGTCCATTGTGGAGCGCATTTTGTCAATACGCTCCACGCGAAAATGCCGTCTGCACGACCACACTGCACTATATATTTTGTATTGTACATTGAAACACTCAAATTAGATGTCGCTTATAAAATTTAGATACGACATATTCTAAACCCCTCATCACCTTTGGACTACATCCCCTCGAGAACTCCTACTCCTCCATTGAGACCTCTGTCCCTTCGCTGGATGCTGCGGTCAAGGCTCCATGCAACCATCGTGTTGACATAAACCGTGGCATCTCCTCCATGCCTTCGGGATATCGAATCGGTCGATGACGTGTACTGCGTCGGAATTCAGCACGCGCTTCCTCTCGATCTTGCCTTGCAATTTGGTACTTGGCGAGCCACGTCTTCATGGAGGCAGGGTGCAACATACAAAAGCAATTCACCTTCTCTTCCATTGAGGCATCCATTCTTTTTTCTACCCCATTTCCGACCACCACATCTCCAGTCAGTCTATCATCATCCTTCAACGCCCATAGCATTTCATTGTCTGGTTCCATTGTTGGTAGCCATTGTGAGATATGCACTAATGCCTCTGACACCAACCAACCTTCCACCATGCTACCTTCTGGACGAGCTCGTTGTTGCACAAAGATTTTCAGGGTTTTCATGAAGTGCTCCAGGAAGAACATCCATCGCGTATGGATAGGTCCAATAATCTCCACTTCGTCCACAAGATGCACAAGAAGGTGAACTTGTATCGTGAGCATGCTAGTGGGAAGGTATTTCTCAAAGAGACAGACCGTCTCCATTGCTCCCCGCCTCGCGGATTCAATAGAAGACGTCTTAATCTCTTTCTGTGAGATCCATTGCACCAAAGTCGACAACTTGTAAATGGCCTGGTGAATTTCTAGAGTAAGGCATCCTACGATCGCGATCGGTAGGACAAACTGCCACAAATGAGAAAGCATTATGAATGATGGCCACTTTTTAAATTGCAAATTGCCCACGCTAATTATAATCCATTCTGTTCACAAACCTGACATATCTTATGCCAATCATGGGATTTTAGCCTCGACAATTGGTCATCTTTAGAAAATGCGGACCTGAGAGAACGCATCATACCCGTCGGAGTGCGGATAGACTTGATTACTTGCTTCACAATGCGCTCTTCTTTGGTGGACAAAACCCAAGGAGCGTGAGGAAGCGGCACTCCCCCTTCAGCACTCGACTGCGGCCAAAGCGCCTCCATCTTACCTACCTCCTTCAAATCCATTCGTGACCCTATAGTGTCTCTCTTTCCTGTGATGTGGTACCATAGCAAGCTGCCCACATTCTTGAAAATATGCATGGGATCCAACAAGTGGTTGACCTGTAAGTGGGTTCAATATGGCAACTTGTAGAAAACTGAGAACCGTCGCATTCCATTCGGATGTGATTCCGGGTTTACCATTTTCAGCTCGTACCAGCTTGCAGCATTCATACATGTTGGAGGTCATCCAAGAAAACCTTCCCTGAGTTCATGATCCTCCGGCAAGAAAGCGGCGTGTCCTTGATATACTATCTTCTTCATGGTTCGTGGCCTTCGGGAGTCTAACTGTGGCCCACATAATGGACATGCATGATAACCTGAGGTAACCAGACCTGTAAGGCGAGCCACGACCTAGTGAATACTTGATTGAATGAAATAAAATACAGATGTTACCAACGAGAACGGAGGTCTGCTCACCTAAGCACTCTCCCAATCCTGGAAATTCATGCATCGTCCACATGAGAATGGCTCGAATGTTGGCTGACCGCCGCCGACCATCGCGCTTGCTCATATCTTGCACAGTGACCCCCTCCTTCCACAAAATCTTAAGCTCATCGACTAATGGACAAAGATGCACGTCCATATTTTTTACTTTGTAGCGGCCCGGGACGAGCAAGCTAAGGATGAGATGTCCTTTCTTCGTAGAAAGCCATGGAGGGATGTTGTAGTTGACAAGCACTATAGGCCACACATTGTAAGAAGTCGAGTGTAGACCGAATGGGTTCACACCATCCATGGCGAGACCGAGCTGAAGATTCCTTGGCTCTTGTGCAAAGCCTGGGAAGGTAGAGTCAATGTGGCTCCATGCGCGCGAATCCGCTGATATTCGTTGAACTCCATCCGTGGACCTATTTTGCACATGCCACATTGTCAAGCTTGCCATGCTAGACATGCGAAACATATGGTTTATGCAGGGGATGTAATATCCCAATTCGCTTATAAAAGCACACGCGTGAACCTGTCTCAAATGAATATGAAAAATGGGATAAATGAAATTTTTTTTATTCCCCCCCTTATCCCTCCAGCCGACTGACGAGCTGGAGGGGGAGGGAAATAGTAGGAGCTATTAAGCTCCTTGTTGGAGCCTTATGGAGGGAGGGGGGACATGTGTGTCGACACGCAGGGGAGGGAAGATCCCCCTCCCCTCCACTATTTAAATAACGGACCTGAGGAAGGAAGAAAAGAAAAAAAAAAGGCTGCTGCCACCGCTGTGCCGTTAGGTGATGCCATTGTTTAGAGGGAGGGAGAAAGTCGTGTAGTGCTGTGTGGAGGAGAGGAGCTGCAAGGTTGAAGGTGAGTCGTGAAGATTAGATTTTGAGAGGCCGTGGAGGTGAGGAGCCGAAGGCTGGATCTGATGTGCATCTGCCAACATCCGAAGCCGACTTGACAGGTCGAAGACTGCCGTAAAGCGAGAGGGAAAAAAAAGTGACCGCCAACTAGCATCGCCAAACCATCTTCTTCCTCCACGTGTCAAAATCACGAGCCCATAAGACTTTAGAAGCTTCTTGGGAAGCTTCTAAAGCCCCCTTAGGAAGCCCCCCTTCTTGTCGGCTTCCATAAGCTCTTCTAAGTGGATGCTATACCCCCTCCCCCGTATTTAACCTTCAAAACCCCTTGTTCCCCCCCCCCCCCCGGGTTTAATCCCCCCTAAGCCCCCTTGTTCCCCCCCCCCCCCCCCCGGTTTTAATTCCCCCCCTAAGCCCTTGTTTCTTTCCCCCCTCTTAGCTCTTTAGGCTATTCAAGTCACACCCATAGGCTACTTTGTCCTTAGGCTACCTTGAAGACTTTCATTCTCTTTCATTGATTCCTTCATTCACTTTTTAGATCTTTTTGTGCATGTGCTCTCTTAGTTGAGCTTTGTGTTCTTAGTTTTATCAAACAAGCCGGTGTCCACACACCCCCATGTCCTAAAAATCCAATTCATCATCATGGCCTCGTATGATATCCTTTAGGGGAAAAAAAAAGAGAAAAGAGTGGGAGTGAAGGAGAGGGAGGGAAGGTAGAGGGAGTGACAAGAAGGAGTGAAGGAGGAAGAGTGGGAAAAAGATAAAAGAAAGGGAAGGAAGGAGAATAAGTACTTTCTACGAATAAGTGCTTTCTATTCCTTCTACCCCAAGTCAAAATCCTACAAGGGTTCCGTGGTTGCAAAAACCACACTCCCCCATAAACTTTTTTTGGATCCAAAGAGACGGTGGAATTCCAGATGAAAGAAAAAAAGGCTATCTCACATTCGAACTATGATGCCGCCGAAGAAAGTCCAAGGTGTAGCTGCGGAAGGGTCATCCCTCGGTATCCATGTGGATATCTCACCCCAAAACCAGGTTTTTCTTCTTGGCTTTAATTCAGTTTTAGGTCGATCATGCAAAGAAAAATTGTTAAGGATAGGATATATTTGTTTGAGTTATTTGTAACGAAGGAGTTTAGCTTATGAATAACAATGTATAGAAGTTAGCTTTCTTCAAATTGCATCAAGCATTATAAATTACGAGCAAGATTGACCATTTACTATAGTAGTATATTTTAGTTAAATCCTAAGGTGTAGAAATTATATCTTGCACCATTAGTCTTATTCCTTTCGCAACGAATCGTTGTAAATGGTTAAATTCATGAAAGGTTTCTTTTGATGCTCAAATTACTAGGAAGTTATCTTGAATATTTGCACATCTTAGCAAGGCAAGTGTTGTTAGTTGGCATGAGCTCATCTTTAAGGAAAACGGAAGTTAAATTAAACTGTATTGACTGGGAAGTAAATTGTCACAAGGATAGAAAAACCGTGACGAGACGATTAATATTACCTTCCAAAAGATAAGTGAACCAATCTAAACATTGAAACATTCATACCCTAAACACTTGACTACTTTCCTTACTGTAGGGACAATCAAATCGTAAAGATAAGGAACTAGGGTTTGTCCCTAAGGTTCTTAAAAGAAGAAACCCTAGGCCTGACATACGTCAACTTAAAGAATCTAAACAGATTATTCCATCGCAGGACTTGCGCAACAAGTATGAAGTCATTTAGTCTTGTGATTGATTCACAAGGAGAAAGGGGTAAAAGAAGGGTAAAAAACCCTCATAAAGGACGGCAGATCCGTACGCAGGTTATCTTGCAAAAAGACGTATTTTTGGATATCCTTCTAAATAAGGAAAGTTGTAAACCAGAAACTAGCATATCTAAGGCAACTTAGGGTTAACCAAGTTGGGTATGCCCTACACCGGAATGTAAGAGATCTTGCCAAGTTACAAGATACCTTGGGAACGAGCGCCGATACACTCAAAAAGGAAAGAACACTTCCTTAGCAGTTTGCCAAACAACTCGGTTGATTAACGGAAATGTTTGTGCTTGCTAGAGATTTTAGGGCTCTATTTGAACTATGAATTACAAATTAAATGAGTACCTATACTCCAGGTTAAAGGCCTAAAGGGAAAGGCAGCTTCAGTTACCCCCGTCTGCCTGCCTGACCCTAATCAAGGGGGTTGTTGACCGCGCCGGGAACGTGGACCGAACCTGCCGCGAGAGGTCTCTCCGTTGAGTTCTACTTGGAGCAGGATGACGCTTGGGTGCCAGGGGGGGCTCTGGCCGTAAATCCCTCACCTTCCGGGTCCTGCACAAGAGGCTAATGTGACTCGGGATTGGATCTCGAGGCCCGCATACTAGTTGACGGGCGGAAGCTTGGAATAGTGATCCCTGGAGATTACTGGATAGCCTTCGGGAAGATTATGGACAAGCCTATGGGCGGAACTCCTTGTATTTCAAAGATAAAATGATGAAATGTTAAAAAAACTTGCTTGATATTGTTTTTCTATGTCACGTGATAAGATTACGTGAAGGAACCAACGCTTAACAAGGTTAATTAAAGAAGCTGATTGTTATATGTCAAATTAATGTGTTAGATAATTACATAACTAAAACAAACCGAGGAAAGTGCGGAGGATAGGCCATGGGTCCGTCCTACGGTTGGGTGGTCCCGGTTAGCCGGGAACTTTTCTCAAAAATCTCGAAGAACAGCGGAATGATCATCATCATCAAAATAAATAACGAGAATGATGACCTAAAGTTACGCCTTACCCGATTTACGATGTTTTAGGGGAACGGAATGGGACTATGCCTTATGGCAAAGAGGTTGAGCTTTGCATCCCTCTCGTTTCCCATTCTCCTTGAACCAAGTGCAACGTGAATCCGCTTCGGACCTGGCGTTTCTGCGTAAAGTAGTTCGCTCGGGTCTGACGCTAGTTGCTGTTAGCTAATGACCCATCAGGAAAACCCTAATTCCGGTCGATCCTAAGTGGGAACGGCCAGGATACTTCCGCTATGTGGCAGACGCGGAAAGACCTAGATCACAAAACCCGTAACATTCCACGGGAGTGCCGGGTGGAGCTTTCTAGACATCCTTTCCGATGGACTGCTAAGACGTGTCTTGGATGATACTAGGGGACACGTTACACTTGGTATGAGAGCCGAACAACAACTGAATTGTTTTTATGAGATCTCAATAAAATGAAGTAAAGAAATTGTTGTTGTCCAAACATTTTCTCATCTTCAATGCTGTCTTGCAGAACTATGAAGCGTGGAACAAGTTTTTGGTGTTTCGGGTCATGTTTATGACTGCAATGCATTCTCCGCTTTATAGACAAAGAATTGGGATGATGAACATCCTGGAGCATATTTATAATCCATCACCGTTATACATAGAACGAAGATGGACGGGGTCTTCAGGAATCTACTATATAGCTGCCCACTGGTTTTCTTATCTACAGACCAACCTAAAGAGGATCAAGTGGTTGGAAGACTTGAAAGTCGTGAAGCTGTTCATTTTTGTGGAAGCTCACGTAAATTCGACTTTACATATTCAAGGTCGGAGGGTTGAAATGAACTCATATGTATATGAGGAAGTGACCCGTGTAATCCCAGTCAACAGAATTAAAGTGTTGGGCCGCCATGAGAGGTATGGATTCCAACAGAAAGGGTATCCTGAACTTCCAATGAATTATCGATTCCTAAAGATCCATGACCCAAAACCCTACTATTACACAGTTCCTGTAGACAAATGCAATACAACGTTGTTCTCCCCAAACTGAATGTAATGATAAGGCTATGCCCATGTAAATACAAATAAAGACTTCTTTTATCAATGTCTGGCTGTGCATAAGAGATGTTTTAAAAAAGTTAAGTAGCTACATTGTTTACGAGATAGCTGAACTAGAAATGAAAGATAAGCTAACGTCGATTATCATATAATAACGTTAAGAAAACTTTTATCGAGGCACAACCCCAGGTACAGGTTCCAAATTCACCTCTTACATCAAGTACTGTTGTGACCCAGGAGAAGAAGTTCCTCCTCAAGCAGATAAAGCCACCCGAGTTTGACGGGAGAGGCAGATTCGTCCAGGCTTATGCTGAAATTTGGATTGACGCCATGGAGGTTTACTTTGAAGCAGCTGGTACTGCACCTACCAATCAGGCCATGCTCGCCAAGTTAAAACTCACCGGCGAAGCCAGACTTTGGTGGAAGCAATGGTGTAGGGATCAAGGGACTTCAGAGGGGTTCGTTACCTGGGAGAAGTTGAAGAAAGCCGTGTAGGGAAGATATTTGCCACTTGCATATCGTACGCAAAAAATGAATGAGTTCTACGAGCTAAAACAGCTAGGACTCACTCTTGACGCATACTACTCTAAATTCGTCTCACTCTTAAAGTATGCGCCACAGATGGACATGACGCAGCAGGTGTCCAAATTTTGTGCAGGCTTAAATCCACCCGTAAGTACCTGTCTCAAATCTATGCGTCCATCAGATCTACAGGATGCACTCATTCGAGCGGCGCCTATAACTCAGGAGGTGCAAGCTAGACCAAGGGGTAACAAAACTTGGTCTTATAGTGACTCGAACAGAGGAGCATTCAGACCTCAAGTGAAGAGAGTTCAAGGTCACAATCCGGGACAAAGGAAGAAAGCAAGGACAAATAACGTCAACAACTTCGTTCCTACTTAAAGTAATGGCCGAAACCTCCGATGTTTCCACTGTAATGAAGCCGGTCACTTCAAGAGGCAATGTCCCAAGCTCAACGGAGGACATCGTCAAACGCCTTTCCAAGGTGCAGGCCGTGGTCAAGGAGCTGCCACCCGTAGAAGACAAAGAACCGCTTGCATTGCCAATAGGCAAAGATGCGAAGAAGAAGAAGAGGAAGATCCGACTATGGAAGCTGAATTCGAAAGAGCGACAGTTCATTCCACTTTACACAAGAAAGGGCCGAATCGCCAGTTCTCAGTGATTCAGACACCGTCGGACTATCAAGGTAAAGGTTTCAAAACCTTGATTGATTGTGGCAGTACACATTCCTTTATCTCACCAGCATGTCCAAAAAGATTAGGAATAGCCACAGTAGAAGCACCTACCCTACTTGTGGAATTGGGAAACGGTCGTGAGGTAACTTGTACCAGGCAAACTGCTAAGGTGGAATTCTTTCTGGGAGGAAAGAAGACTTTAGTCAAATTCAGAGTCATGAATTTAGGTATCCATGAGTGTCTACTCAGGATGGATTGGCTTAAGCCTAATGACGCCCACATTCATTGTGAAAAGGGTCAAGTTTCCTTTCGAAACTCTGAAAGGAAATTTGTCACAACTCAAGGTGAGGCAGGAGTGCCAAGAATCCAATTAGCCAAAGTATCTCGGATCATAAAAGGAGTCAGAAAAGGATTACCCGTTTACCTGATCAAACTCAACAAGTTAGATCAAAAGCAAGAGTCTCATGAAGGACCTTCTTGGCTAAAGGAATATGCTGACGTATTCCCTGAGGAATTGATTGAACTTTCGCCTCCAAGAGAAGTAGATCATGAGATTAGGCTAGTGCCTGGAGCTGCACCAATTGCAAAGAGACCTTATAGAATGTCCATACCAGAAGCAATTGAGTTGAAGGAACAGCTCAAGCAACTGTTGGATCAGGGTTACCTCCGGCCTAGCAACTCACCATGGGGAGCTCCAGTACTATTCCAGAAAAAGAAAGATGGGACACTTCGACTATGTATTGATTATCGAGGGTTGAATCAATCAACAGTCAAGAACAAGTATCCTATTCCTAGAATAGATGAGCTTCTTGATTGTCTTTAAGGTGCAAAGATCTTCTCCAAGATTGATCTCAGGTCAGGTTACTATCAGATAAGGATCAAGGAAGAAGATATTCCAAAAACGGCCTTCAATACAAGATATGGGCACTTTGAGTTCTTGGTTATGTCATTCGGGCTTACAAATGCACCTGCCATCTTCAATAGATTAATGCAGGATATTTTTAGACCATATCTTGATGATTTCGTGCTTGTCTTCTTCGATGACACTTTAGTCTATTCCAAACAGGAAGAAGATCATGAACCTCAACTTCGGATTGTCCTTGAGACAATGAGGTCTCATAAGCTGTATGCAAAAATGAAGAAGTGTGCATTCTTCAAGCGTCAGATTAAATATTTGGGATTCATAGTATCATCAGAAGGAATATTAGTAGACCCAGTCAAAGTCAGAGATGTGCTTGAATGGCCAATATCAGTATTCGTCAAAGAGATATGTAGCTTTCTTGGATTAACAGGATGGTATAGGGTCTTCATCAAAAACTATGCTTTGATTGCAGCACCTCTTACAGACTTACTAAAGAAGCAGACTTCCATTACATGGTCAACTTCCGAACAAAATAGCTTCGACAAATTGAAGCAAAGTTTGGTATCAGCACCTATTCTAAAACTTCCTGACCTCAATAAGGAGTTCGAGGTAGTAACTGATGCTAGCATTCTTGCCTTGGGGTGTGTACTTATGCAGGAAGGTCATCCAGTAGCATACTCTTCAAGGAAATTGAAAAGCCATGAAAAGAATTATGCCACGCATGATCTGGAATTACTAGCTGTCATCCATGCTCTAAAGCTTTGGAGACACTACCTGTTGGGTAACAAGTTTACTCTAGTAACCAATCATAAGAGTCTCAGATGGATTTTTATCCAAAACGAGCTCAACATGAGACAACATCGGTGGATTGAAGTATTGGAGGAATATGATTTTGAAATCAAGTACCGACCATGGAAAGAGAATGTAGTTGCCGATGCACTCAGTCGCAAGGCTTTCCTAAATTCCCTAATCTTGCAAAATCCATCAACGGCCAGATCTCTGGCTACAAAAGTATCTATGCCAAACAACCCTATACTTGAACTAGCTAGAGAGGAAGCATGCCATGATTTGGCCTACCAAACAATGATAAAGGAAATATCTACCAAGGAGCAGAATGAGAAGTTGCAAGCTAAGTATCAGGAATTTTCCATTGATAATGGACTTGTCTACTACAGAACAAGGCTATGTATACCAACATGCCAGTCACTTAAGTAGAAGATATTATGGGAAGCTCATGATTCTCCTTTCGCAGGACATCCTAGCTATGCTAAAACTCTTAATGCAGTTAGGAAGAGCTACCATTGGGAGAGGCTTAAAGGTGACGTTCTCAAGTATGTCACTGAATGTTTGTCTTGCCAACGTATCAAAGCCGAACATGTCATGATGCCAGGGAAACTGCAACCGCTTGACATTCCCCAAATGAAATGGGAATTCATCAGTATGGATTTTGTTGTGGGCTTACCCCAAGTCCAAGGAGGATACAATTCCATTATGGTTGTGATTGACATGCTTACCAAGGTTGCACACTTGATTCCAGTAAAGAAAAACTATAAAGCCTCCGACATTGCAAGATTTTTTATCAAGTAGATATTCAAGCTACATGGGTTACCTCGAAGAATCATTAGCGATCGAGATTCTCTCTTCACATCACACTTCTGGAGAGCTATCTTTGAAGCTATTGGGACTCAACTCTATTTTAGCACCGCCTACCATCCCCAAACAGATGGCCAAACAGAGCGAGTAAATCAAATCATTGAGGATATGCTTAGGGCATACTGCTGTCGAGAGCCGAAGAGGTGGATTCAATACTTCCCATTAGTTGAATTTGCCTACAATGCTTCTTACCAGCAGAGCATTCAAATGACCCCTTTCCAGGCATTGTATGGTCATGATTGTCGAAGTCCCCTAAACTTTTCTGATCCAACCCTAAGAGTTGAAGCTTCAAGACAAATGTTGGAGGACATGGATGATCAAATAATGTCAATAAGACAAGACATACAAGCGGCCAAGGATAGGCAAAAGGCATACGCAGATTTGAAAAGTCAAGATAGAGTCTTCGAAGAAGGAGACAAGGTCTTCATTCGAGTACACCCTAAAAAGAGTTCTCTATCTGTAGGAGAATGAAAGAAGCTAAGTCCAAGGTATTGTGGGCCATATAAAATCCTCAAATGCCTAGGACCCAATGCTTATAGATTGCAACTCCCTAAGAACCTAAAGGTTCATAATGTATTCCATATCAGCCTATTGAAAAAATATGTACCCAATCCTAATCATGTACTTGATGACCAACAAATTGTAATGCCTAGTCAAAGAGTCCTTGAACTAAGGCCAAATAGGATCTTAGATGTTAGGGAAAGAGAGTTAAGATCTAGAACCCTGAGAGAATTCCTCGTCCAGTGGAAAGATTATCCCGAAGAGGATGCCACTTGGATAGATGAAAGCTCTCTCAACCATCAATATCCCCAGTTTATCTCGAGATGATGACATCTTGATTCCTCCAAGGGGGAGAGAATGTAATATCTCGATTCGCTTATAAAAGCACACGCACGAACCTGTCTCAAATGAATATGAAAAATGGGATAAATGAAACTTTTTTTATTCCCCCCCTTATCCCTCCAGCCAACTGACGAGCTGGAGGGGGAGGGAAATAGTAGGAGCTACTAAGCTCCTTGTTGGAGCCTTATGGAGGGAGGGGGCCATGCGTGTCGACACGCAGGGGAGGGAAGATCCCCCTCCCCTCCACTATTTAAATAACAGACCTGAGGAAGGAAGAAAAAAAAAAAAAGGCTGCTGCCGCCGTTGTGCCGTTAGGTGATGCCATTGTTTAGAGGGAGGGAGAAAGTCGTGTAGTGCTGTGTGGAGGAGAGGAGCTACAAGGTTGAAGGTGAGTCATGAAGATTATATTTCGAGAGGCCGTGGAGGTGAGGAGCCGAAGGCTGGATCTGCTGCGCCTCCGCCAACATCCGAAGCCGACTTGACAGGTCGAAGACCGCCGTGAAGCGAGAGGGAAAAAAACTGGCCGCCAACTAGCATCGCCAAACCATCTTCTTTCTCCACGTGTCAAAATCACGAGCCCAGAAGACTTTAGAAGCTTCTTGGGAAGCTTCTAAAGCCCCCTTAGGAAGCCCCCCTTCTTGTGGGCTTCCATAAGCTCTTCTAAGTGGATGCTATACCCCCTCCCCCGTGTTTAACCTTCAAAACCCCTTGTTTTCCACCCCCCGGGTTTAATCCCCCCTAAGCCCCCTTGTTTCCCCCCCAAGCCCTTGTTTCTTTCCCCCCTCTTAGCTCTTTAGGCTATTCAAGTCACACCCATAGGCTACTTTGTCCGTACGCTACCTTGAAGACTTTCATTCTCTTTCATTGATTCCTTCATTCACTTTTTAGATCTTTTTGTGCATGTGCTCTCTTAGTTGAGCTTTGTGTTCTTAGTTTTATCAATCAAGCCGGTGTCCACACACCCCCATGTCCTAAAAATCCAATTCATCATCATGGCCTCATATGATATCCCGTAGGGGAAAAGTAGCCGTGAGAGAAAAGAGTGGGAGTGAAGGAGAGGGAGGGAAGGTAGAGGGAGTGAAAAGAAGGAGTGAAGGAGGAAGAGTGGGAAAAAGATAAAAGAAAGGGAAGGAAGGAGAATAAGTGCTTTCTATGAATAAGTGCTTTCTATTCCTTCTACCCCAAGTCAAAATCCTACAAGGGTTCCGTGGTTGCAAAAACCACACTCCCCCATAAACTTTTTTTGGATCCAAAGAGACGGTGGAATTCCAGACGAAAGAAAAAAAGGCTATCTCACATTCGAACTATGATGCCGCCGAAGAAAGTCCAAGGTGTAGCTACGGAAGGGTCATCCCTCGGTATCCATGTGGATATCTCACCCCAAAACCAGGTTTTTCTTCTTGGCTTTAATTCAGTTTTAGGTCGATCATGCAAAGAAAAATTGTTAAGGATAGGATATATTTGTTTGAGTTATTTGTAACGAAGGAGTTTAGCTTATGAATAACAATGTATAGAACTTAGCTTTCTTCAAATTGCATCAAGCATTATAAATTACGAGCAAGATTGACCATTTACTATAATAGTATATTTTAGTTAAATCCTAAGGTGTAGAAATTATATCTTGCACCATTAGTCTTATTCCTTTCGCAACGAATCGTTGTAAATGGTTAAATTCATGAAAGGTTTCTTTTGATGCTCAAATTACTAGGAAGTTATCTTGAATATTTGCACATCTTAGCAAGGCAAGTGTTGTTAGTTGGCATGAGCTCATCTTTAAGGAAAACGGAAGTTAAATTAAACTGTATTGACTGGGAAGTAAATTGTCACAAGGATAGAAAAACCGTGACGAGACGATTAATATTACCTTCCAAAAGATAACTCAACCAATCTAAACATTGAAACATTCATACCCTAAACACTTGACTACTTTCCTTACTGTAGGGACAATCAAATCGTAAAGATAAGGAACTAGGGTTTGTCCCTAAGGTTCTTAAAAGAAGAAACCCTAGGCCTGACATACGTCAACTTAAAGAATCTAAACAGATTATTCCATCGCAGGACTTGCGCAACAAGTATGAAGTCATTTAGTCTTGTGATTGATTCACAAGGAGAAAGGGGTAAAAGAAGGGTAAAAAAACCCTCATCAAGGATGGTAGATCCGTACGCAGGTTATCTTGCAAAAAGACGTATATTTGGATATCCTTCTAAATAAGGAAAGTTGTAAACCAGAAACTAGCATATCTAAGGCACCTTAGGGTTAACCAAGTTGGGTATGCCCTACACTGGAATGTAAGAGATCTTGCCAAGTTACAAGATACCTTGGGAACGAGGGCCGATACACTCAAAAAGGAAAGAACACTTCCTTAGCAGTTTGCCAAACAACTCGGTTGATTAACGGAAATGTTTGTGCTTGCTAGAGATTTTAGAGCTCTATTTGAACTATGAATTACAAATTAAATGAGTACCTATACTTCAGGTTAAAGGCCTGAAGGGAAAGGCAGCTTCAGTTACCCCCGACTGCCTGCCTGACCCTAACCAAGGGGGTTGTTGACCGCGCCGAGAACGTGGACCGAACCCGCCGCGAGAGGTCTCTCTGTTGAGTTCTACTTAGAGCAGAGGACGCTTGGGTGCCAGGGGGGGCTCTGGCTGTAAATCCCTCGCCTTCCGGGTCCTGCACAAGAGGCTAACGTGACTCGGGATTGGATCTCGAGGCCCGCATACTAGTTGACGGGCGGAAGCTTGGAATAGTGATCCCTGGAGATTACTGGATAGCCTTCGGGCAGATCATGGACAAGCCTACGGGCGCAACTCCTTGTATTTCAAAGATAAAATGATGAAATGTTAAAAGAACTTGCTTGATATTGTTTTTCTATGTCACGTGATAAGATTATGTGAAGGAACCAGTGCTTAACAAGGTTAATTAAAGAAGCTGATTGTTATATGTCAAATTAACGTTTAGATAATTACATAACTAAAACAAACCGAGGAAAGTACGGAGGATGGGCCATGGGTCCATCCTACGGTTGGGTGGTCCTGGTTAGCCGTGAACTTTTCTCAAAAATCTCAAAGAACAGCGGAATGATCATCATCATCAAAACAAATAACAAGAACGATGACCTAAAGTTACATCTTACCCGATTTACGCTGTTTTAGGGGAATGCAATGGGACTATGCCTTATGGCAGAGAGGTTGAGCTTTGCATCCCTCTCGTTTCCCATTCTCCTTGAACCAAGTGCAGCGTGAATCCGCTTCGGACCTGGCGTTTCTGCGTAAAGTAGTTCGCTCGGGTCTGACACTAGTTGCTGTTAGCTAATGACCCATCAAGAAAACCTTAATTCCGGTCGATCCTAAGTGGGAACGGCCAGGATACTTCCGCTACGTAGTAGACGCAGAAAGACCTAGATCGCAAAACCCGTAACATTCCACGGGAGTGCCGAGCGGAGCTTTCTAGACATCCTTTTCGATGGACTGCTAAGACGTGTCTTGGATGATACTAGGGGACACGTTATAGTTGGTATCAAAGCCGACCAACAACGGAATTTTTTTTTATGAGATCTCAATAAAATGAAGTAAAGAAATTGTTGCTGTCTAAACATTTTCTCATCTTCAATGCTGTCTTGCAGAACTATGAAGCGTGGAACAAGTTTTTGGTGTTTCGGGTCATGTTTATGACTGCAATGCATTCTCCGCTTTATAGACAAAGAATTGGGATGATGAACATCCTAGAGCAGATTTATAATCCATCACCTTTATACATAGAACGAAGATGGACGGGGTCTTCAGGAATCTACTATATAGCTGCCCACCGGTTTGCTTATCTACAGACCAACCTAAAGAGGATCAAGTGGTTGGAAGACTTGAAAGTCGTGAAGTTGTTCATTTTTGTGGAAGCTCACGTAAATTCGACTTTACATATTCAAGGTCGGAGGGTTGAAATGAACTCATATGTATATGAGGAAGTAACCCATGTAATCCCAGCCGACAGAATTAAAGTGTTGGGCCGCCATGAGAAGTATGGATTCCAACGGAAAGGGTATCCTGAACTTCCAATGAATTATCGATTCCTAAAGATCCATGACCCAAAACCCTACTATTACACAATTCCTGTAGACAAATGCAATACAACGTTGTTCTCCCCAAACTGAATGTAATGATAAGGCTATGCCCATGTAAATACAAATAAAGACTTCTTTTATCAATGTCTGGCTGTGCATAAGAGATGTTTTAAAAAAGTTAAGTAGCTACATTGTTTACGAGATAGCTGAACTAGAAATGAAAGATAAGCTAACGTCGATTATCATATAATAACGTTAAGAAAACTTTTATCAAGGCACAACCCCAGGTATAGGTTCCAAATTCACCTCCTACATCAAGTACTGTTGTGACCCAGGAGAAGAAGTTCCTCCTCAAGCAGATAAAGCCACCCGAGTTTGACGGGAGAGGCAGATTCATCCAGGCTGATGCTGAAATTTGGATTGAATCCATGGAGGATTACTTTGAAGCAGCTAGTACTGCACCTACCAATCAGGCCATGCTCGCCAAGTTAAAACTCACTGGCGAAGCCAGACTTTGGTGGAAGCAATGGTGCAGGGATCAAGGGACTTCAGAGGGGTCCGTTACCTAGGAGAAGTTGAAGAAAGCCGTGCAGGGAAGATATTTGCCACCTGCATATCGTACGCAAAAAATGAATGAGTTCTACGAGCTAAAACAGCTAGGACTCCAAGCATTAAATCTCATGTGGATCCTTGTCATAGCAAAAATGCACACCAAACGCTAGCTTCTTCTTTGTTGCTCAAATGCCAAATATTATGGTTTCGTTGGCTCTAAAAGGGGTGTAAAACCCTAGCATACCTAACACGTGGTCAAAATCCTTCTGTGTCACTCCTTCCCCTCTCCTCCCATTATCTGAAGTGTTGTTTAGTGCTTGAAAACTACAATCGTGCCCAATACAAATTTGGGAGCCCTTTTTTTCTTATGAGATTGTCCAAAATTGGCTTAAAAGCAAATTTCTTTATTGCATGTCACCTTATTCTAGAAGTTTTTTACACCTTTTTAGGATATCTACAAAAAATAATATCCAAAATAGACTAAAATTGTCCAAAAATCTCGTATTTTTGAACCATCGATACTATGGACACTAATACTAATCACTAATATGACATTGACTCTCTAGAGTAATAAGAAAGCCACATGATGATGCATTCCGGGGTTTTTCACATTGTGTCTCCATAGCACCAAGAAAACAAGCCTCATGCTATGAATTGAGATAGATGATGCAATTAAGTGCATTTTTTGAATGGCATGGAGGTAAATAATATGAAGAGATATAAGAGACGCTTGCGATGTGCCTAAAGTAATGTGTAGTGTGTGCTTGTGTCCCACTTATCCCTTGTTTAGTACATGAGTTTTGGGATTCAAAATATATACCTTCCCTTCATGTTGCCCTGACTAACAATATCCAAGCTACTCATTATCAATCTATACAATACCTCAAACTTGACAAGAAAATGTTATAAGCTCACTATCACACTCAATCACATCAACTTCTTAAAGAAAAAAATCCAAATCCTTAACTTTATCATCAAATCTTCCAATTTCCAAGCCCTCCTCCTCATGGTCATCTAAACATTTCAAAAAATCCTTAACACTCTTCCTCTCTCAAATACTTAGGTCTATCAATGCTCTCACTAGTATTAAGGAAAAACATCTCACACTCAAACTTGTCACTACTCTCTTCACTACTCCCAAGGCTATCAAGACTGTTGTCACTCCTTTGATCATCAAAATAATCAAAATTGTATTGGTTCTCATCTTGCCCCAACTCTCCAAGATTTTTTATCTCTTCCTATCTCCCCTAGAATTCAACTCCATCTCCAGCTCATCTTTTTCTATCAAAAACTCACCCTCATAGCCCTTATGCCCCAAAGTGGTATCAGTAAATCCCTCCTTATCATGTGACTCAATAGTTGCTCCACTAGAATCATCTATGTTCAATGGATAAGAGCTCACACTCCTAGATTATTCACTCCAATTAATCTTAGTCAAATAAGCATTTTTCTCCTCAACCTCCTTAGAAGTTTTCTTCTCGCAAACTTTGATTGATTCCTCACAAGTAAACCCATCCCTTGTCTATTGATAATAGGACAAACCTCTCTCATGATAGGCATAACTAACACTCTTCTCCTCAAAGACTTTTATCTCAATTCTCACTGAACTCAATCTCTCCTATGGTTCCTCAAACCCCAATATCAATTCTAGTTCTTTTCTCCTCTTTCTTTTCTTCTCCTGATACTTTGTTATACTCACCACTTCCTCAAAAATTTTAGGATTCCTAATCTCTAGTTTCACTCTTTGATCCTTTAATTCTAATCCATTTACAAAATACAAAATCTTCAACATACCTGGGGCTTTAAAACCTTATTTCAATGTCAAACTTCATCATTCCCACAACCTTTCTAACTCCCTAGCAAACTCCTCAACACACTAATCCTCCTTTTGCACACAAGCTTCAATCATATTCAAAATTTGAGTTTTTCTCTCATTCTTTTGAAATCTAAATAAAAAGGAAATCCTATTGGTCTCATAGTACAATTTATGTGAGGTTTTTCTACAATTCAAGTTTCTCTCTAATTCAACAATCCAATCACACACTAGTCTCTACACTTGATACCTAAGTATTTGAAGCTTATCCTCACAGTCTGTCACTCTTTGGATCAAACACAATAGCTCCATTTTATTTTACAATCTTTGGGGTTCCTTAGTCTAACTACCATGAAACTTAGAAAAATCATCAGCCATCTCAACCAATTAGCAATCATGAGCAATGAACACTAGGTCTAACTCAAATCAAATAGCCATGAAAAAGTGAATTTTGAGACTCCCCAAAGGGGGCACCAAAAAATATGTTACATGAGCATTGATCAAGGATAATCCTCTCACACAACATGAAGACAAGATGACAAGGAGTGCCAATCAGGATGTATGACTTTGTCTAAGTGCTAAACTCGATTTGAAACTCCAACAACACATGACCAAACACCAACAAACCCAATCTATCAAACAATAACAATGCCTCTTCCAGCTTCAAGTCTGCACAATGTAGAGAAATAACAACTACAAAATACATATCTTGAATTTGATTTTTTCTAAAATGCATTCTAAATCCTTAGGACAACAAAAAAATAGTGCCTCATATAGCTTAAGTTAAACACCAAAGCAAACAACTTAGTCATCATCAAAATCACATGCTCTCTTTGAAGGTCCAAAGTATACATTATAACAGCCAATCTTTCATCTATTTTGAAACTTCAAGCTGCTCTAAACAAAATTTTAAAGCAAAAAAAACCCAATCAATACATTAATTTTTAAAGAAATCAATATCAAATCCAAATAAAGCTATTTGTCTCATTCATATAATTGAAGGAGGAAATTTCTTACTGATGAGAATTGTTGTTTACATCGCAAAGAAGCTGGTGCCATAACCAATCACACGGCCATCCAAGACAAAAATAAGTCTAGCTCAAACATCTAATCACTGGTAAAACAACCACTCCTCATTCATACCTCTGTTTCTAATGTGAAGTAATGCCTTTTCTCTACTTGTTGCCATACACTACCCCTTGATTTAATTTCCAAAACAAGCCACACTAATAACTAATCAAAATAGGTAATGTGGGTAATCCCAAAAAACTGAAGTGTACTAACATGTACTCTCTCCTTGTAAAACCAACTTGTGACCATGCAAATGATCTTTATCCTCCTCTCGTAAGATAAATCTAAACAATACCATTAAAGCATGCTAGTAAGATCTATGAGATCATGTAACCAATGGCTCCCCTTATTCTCAAAGGCAAGGAAAACTGAAACAAAACAAATGCTATCTATTGAAGGAACCCTAGATTGAGTAAGTATAAAAACTTCTAAATAAAGTCCAAGCACAAATCCTAGAGCTCAATGCATGAAATATTGTCTTTTGATGTACCTTCTTCAAGAAAAGCTTAAACCCCCTCATGTATTGTAAAGAAAATAAATTTTGTTTGTGTACCAGTCTTTGTTCAATGCAAAGTGTCCTAACCCCAAAACATGCTTGTAGATGGACTCAATGGTTAAACACTCATGATTTGAGAAAAAGTGCAAATTTGAAATACATGTCATGCAATCACACAATCAATGCAATACACAAAAAGATGAATGCACCGAAAGGATTTATGCCTAGCTTGTCTACAAGTGCCAATGTTTCATGTAAAATGTAAACATTGTCCCATCATAAAATTAAATTCCTTATCCTCACCTCTCATCACTTAGTGGAAAAAAGAATTGTTTTACTTTGCTCCATCTACCCAAATCTCACAAGCACTTAGGAAAATAGTGGTCCTCATGATGTTGATAAAAAATTAACCCATCTCACAATTGAAGTAGTCCTACATGACCCTCAAACTCACCCAACCATCTTTCTCACTCATCTTGAGGTTCCTAAATTCATGATGAGTATCCCAATCTCTTGTGTGTAATGAATAGTGCATGAACAATAAAGGGCGTTCTCTCAAGTGCCTGCACATCTAAGATTTACGACATATAGCTATAGTAGGTATCATACCACGCTAGTGCTCAACAATGGTACAAAAGACTACATTAACCCAACCCATGGCATGGAAGTAATTAAAGAAAATAAGGAGATGACCCTTGAGTGCAATGCATCCAAAAAGTGTAAAGTGAATCAAGATATGGAAGCAATTAAGAAAATCAGGTCCATATGTAAAGATATCGGCAAAAAGTATACCTCACTCAAAAATATGTCTAGTAGCTAGAGACAAAATCCATCTTTGATCTCTCCAAAAAAACACCAATCTCAACTAAGACAATCAAGTTCTAAATCTCAACAAATAAAAAAGAATGTAAAAAATAATCCTAATCTAAGAAAACACAAAAAAAAAAGATGAGAACACAACAAGATCAACTGTCATGCAACCAATCAAGCATGCAAATTCCTACCTATGGGATGCAACACTAGGGGTTTTAAGTTTTTACAAAAATTCATGACAATGTAATTATAAATATTGCAAGAGAAACATGGTACACATGATATGGATGCAATGGCACTAGAGGAGCACGAGGGCAAGAGGTGCACTCTTTCACAACACAAGGATAGTTGGATGTTTCTTTGGACATGTATAGAAACTAGCTCAAGGAGGGGATTCAGAATAGTGAGAGAATCGAATCCAAGGAGTGGCTTTAGGCTATGTGTTTATTCATGATAATAAGAACTTGGTACTATTGACATGGTACTTTTGTACTAGAAGTATTATACATATATATATTAGCCATATTGAACATGAGATCTCCTTGCTATGTTTCAAGTATAGAGGACTTAGTGGCACTAACTTGATACTTGTTTACTACACGCTTAGTAATTTTATATTCTTGTTCTTTAAATCTATTTTATAGATGCAAAAATGTTAATTTTCTTACCTCCTATGATTTGTCAAACTTGTGTAGATTCAAACATATTTATACCAAATTTTTGATTATGAATGAAAGCCAATGTGTGCCAACTCAACCATTCCAAATCCTAGATGGAGATAGGAAGATTGATATGTGTGTACAAGTTTTTGTATTTATGTACGTGGATCTATCCTCAACCCAACCTCAAGTGTGGCAATGGATTCTACATGGATATTATAGGGATAATGATGGCAAGATGCACTCTCGGGAGTGTAAAGTTTTTTATGTTGCTTTTTTGATAAGATGTTGACTTTGATAATGTACCTTGGAGTCCATATGGCTTGACAAAGTAGAATCTACACAAACCATGAGGCTAATGTGATAGGAGATTATTGCAACCATACATTTATTTGAAACACACATCATGGTAGAGGAAAGGAAACACACATTTTTTTCTTTTGAGCTCTCTTAGGTTTTTATCCTCGGAACTTAATATTAAAACCTATATGAGTTTTTAGGTTTTCTATATTCCTTAGAGTGGTAGAATTATATAAAAATGCCTTAGAATCCATAGAAGGACTTCTCACATTATGATCTAAACTCATTGAAGTAGGGATGGTCTTAAGTCTTATGCCAAGTCTTCAACCTGTAGGCACACAAGTATCATACAAAGTGTTAAAAATTGCCAGGGGAGACTAATTGGGATGACAATAGTGACTTCTATTCAAATTGGTCAATGACAATTTATATTTTTGCTTGGCTTTGAAATGTAATATTTCCGCACACTGCGTGCCGTAAATATTGACTTTCCGCACGCCGTGTAAATCCTGTGCAAGGTGATCCCCTACATCGTATTATTGGTAGCATTATCCATACAGTGCATGCTCAAAAATGAGGCCGCCACATTGTAAATACGAGGCCGAGATTGGAGACCGTAGAAGCCACAAGGGAACACCCTTTTTGAAGGGGCAATTTGGATAAATCAAGGCAAATTTTTTTAATTATTATCCCTTCCCCCAGCCGATGCATGGCTGGAGGAGAGGGAGTGTGGGGAGGAATGGCCAAGGGAGGAGAAGGTCAGATATGCATGAGGAGTCCTCCACGTGTGTGGAGGCCCTCTTTCCCAAGGCCTATAAGAACCTCCTTTTGGGGGGAGGGGAAGGTAGGAGAATGGGGGGCAGAAGGCTGTCGTGTGACGGCCGGACGTGCGGGAAGGAGGTCGCTGTGGATGGTGCCGGACGTGAGGGAGGTGGACGGGCTGCTGCTGCCGTGAAGGAAGGGACGGCTGTGGAAGGAGAGGACGGGCTGCTACTGCCGTGAAGGAAGGGGTAGGTGTGAGAAGGAGGAGGCCGGACGTGATGGGAGGAGGACGTGCTGATCGTGCAGGAGAGGAGGGCGGATCGTGTGAAGGAGGGGTCGCCGTGTGGAAGGGAGAAGGACGGCTGGACGAGCTGGGGGAGGTCGCCGTGTGAGGAAGGGCGCCGTGGAAGAGGACGCCGTGCAGAGGGGAGCCGCCAGCCGCCAGTCTGCCATAGCACCGCCACAAGCTATCACGCCGCCGCCATCCCCAGTCAAACCACCCTTCTTCTGTACGCCGATTGATGTCATCTTATACCACGTGGTATCATGGTTGCTGCCCGTGATCAGAAGCTCCTATAAGCTTCTTATTAGGAAGCTTCTAAGGGGGCTTCCTTAAGCCCCCTTCCCACTACATTTTCCCCATAGGTCTATCCACACCCCCCGGGCTTTGAAGAGAAGGAGGCGACGAGCCTTCTCACCAATCACCCAATTAGTCCAACCCGGGACTTGAAGAAGAGGAGGCTACAAAACCCCTTCACGCCAGTCATCCCTGGCCCGGGATTTTGAAGAATAAGAGATGAAGCCCATAAAGGCCCTTCCCACCAATCACCCATAAGGCCCTGGGCTTGGGATTCAGAGTTCCCTTTTCCGCAAGGCCCACAAAATCCTTCCTAAACCCGGAATTTCAAGGTGGATTAAAAGCTCTCAAATCTCCATTGTCCAAAGGACCTCATAAGAACCCTAAGGCCTTCCCAAGTCAAATTCCGCAAGTCGGAACTTCGGTCAAGGAAGCCATATCTCAAAGGAAATTGCGCACACAAGGGAGACGGACCAAGGTCATAAAAACTACAAGCCAAGGCAAAAAGTTAAAATCCACAAAGGCTAACTGGAGATCGAATTCGCGATGGCCTCTAGAAAGATCACAAGGTGCGATGCGGGAGGTTCACCCCGAGCATACGTGGATATTTCCCGGAGTCCGCAAGTCCAGGTTTTTATCTATTTGGATTCCACACAAAAGTATTGAATTATTCACGATAACTTCACAGATTAGGAAGCACTCATGCATGTTCGAATTCAACTAGTCAAGTTAATTGCAATTGGAAAATGAATTGGCTATTTGAGCATTTATTAGAGATAGCTTAAGATATGAAAATTGATCATTGGTACGTTCAATGGAGTTAATGAAAAGAGCATAAGGTGTCTATGCATTTGCAGGACCTTATTAGTAAGTTTCTTTTTGTGCATTCAAAAGTGACGAGCCTAGGACAACTGTTGCCTCATTACAGGGATGAAATTATTGAGGTACACCTTTTTACTAGGCATGGAAAGATTAATGGCATGTCCCATTTTTAGATAAATCTTCCTTGTAATGATTTATGAGGAAAAGTTAACACCCATAAGATGTTATTTGAAAAGGAATAGAAGGGCACGAAAATGATCTATGGACTTGCAAGTGGCATGATTAATTGATGTAAATCCTAGTAGGACCTAGGAAAGTTAGTGTCCGGATTATCAGGCATTTTTACCTTACCAAGGAAGGATAGGGTTATTGTGAACCATGTGATGCGTAGAAGCAGTGAATCGCATGTTTACACGTATTGGTGTAGTTGTAACTGTTGTTCTCCATTAAATCTAGTTTATTACCTTTGGGAAAGGTTCATCCTTGTCGCAGGACAAGTATATTGTGTTGTCTAAATCACATAAACCACACGGGATTCATATGGGCATGGATCAGTCGATATGATAAGTATCCCAAGTGCTAACTAGGGTTTAGTGTGATAAGAATTCGACCTAGTTTTACACTTGTTGCCAAGTCAAAACCCGCAAACCCAAAGATCTTACACACATTCACTAAATGTTGAGTCAATTGGATGCTCATGCATAAAATGATCTAAGGTTTCATCCTAAGGATCACTCATACAGATGATGAAACTCCGACTGAGTTGGAAATTCCTAGGGCCGTGGGCCAATATAATTTGGAATGGATTGGGTAAGAAGATACCCTAAACCCTGCTACTCGGCTAGAGTAATTCCGTGGCCGGAGGACGCCATTCAATGGGTGGAATGATCCCGTGGAATGATGCAACACATGTGCAAAAAGGTTGCAACATCGTATAGACTTGAGATTTGTCCACAAGAGAGTTTTGTCATCTCTCGAAATGAGGTTGGCAAGTTATTGAAAGAAATTATCTTACAAGAGGATGAGTAATCATCCTGTTTCATCACCTTTCTTGGGGGATAATTGCCAAGAAAAAGGAGAGTTAGGTTTGCCTTGAAGCAAATGACCAGACAATAAACTAAAGCGACATGGTCGCTGGATCCTGCCACAACAAAACCTAAAGTATTGATAGGGTATGACCCTAACCCAAGAATGATAGGAATCTTGCCAAGCTGCAATTGATTCCGGATCGAATGTGGGTTGCATTCAGAGAAAAGGAGTCACTCCTTAACAGTTTGCCAGCTAAACGACCATTGAAATTGATTGTGCTTGTAACAGTTTAGAAAGGACTGTTTGCATTGTTTGGTCAATGAACTAAAGGATGAAAAGATATCTAAATACTTCAGGTTGAAGCCTGAAGGGAGAGACAGCTTCAGTTACCCCCGACTGCCTGCCTGACCCTAACCAAGGGGGTTGTTAACCGCGCCGGGAACGTGGACCGAACCCGCCGTGAGAGGTCTCTCTATTGAGTTCTACTTGGAGCAGGAGGACGCTTGGGTGCCAGGGGGGCTCTGGCTGTAAATCCCTCGCCTTCCGGGTCCTGCACAAGAGGCTAACGTGACTCGGGATTGGATCTCGAGGCCCGCATACTAGTCTACGGGCGGAAGCTTGGAATAGTGATCCCTGGTGGATTACTGGATAGCCTTCGGGCGGATTGTGAATACGCCTACGGGCGGGAACTCCTTGTATTTCAAAGATAAAAGGATAAAATGATAATAAAGGAGTTGTTTGGCATTGTTTTCTTTATGTCCTGTGATAAGATTACGTGAAGGAACCAGTGCATAACAGGGTTAATCAAAGAAGCTGTTTGTATATGTCAAACTAATGTGGTAGGTAATTACATAACTAAAACAAACCGAGGAAAGTGCGGAGGATGGACCATGGGTCCGTCCTACGGATGGGTGGTCCCGGTTAGCCGGGAACTTTTCTCAAAGTCTTCAACGAACAGAGGATGACCGTCAACACCGAAACAAGTAACTAGAAAACCTTAATTCCGGTCGATCCTAAGTGGGAACGGCCAGGACACTTCCGTTACGTGGCAGACGCGGAAAGTCCTAGATTGCAAAACCCGCAACATTCCATGGGAGTGCCGGGTGGAGTTTTCTAGACAACCTTTCCGATGGGCTGCTAAGACGTGTTCTAGAGGATTCTAGTGGACACGTTACAGTTGGTATCAGAGCCGACTTACAACGGAATTGTTTTCATAAAAATTTCATTGAAAAATGAAGTAAAGAAATTGTTCCTGTCCAAACATTTTCTCATCTTCAATACTGTCTTGCAGAATTACGAGGCGTGGAACAAGTTTTTGGTGTTCCGGATCATGTTCATGACTGCGATGCATTCTCCGCATTATAGGCAGAGAATTGAAATGATGAACATCTTGGAACAGATTTATAACCCATCACCTCTATATATAGAGCGAAGATGGACTGGGTCTTCAGGAATCTATTACATAGCTGCCCACCGGTTCGCTTATCTACAGACCAACCTGAAGAGGATCAAGTGGTTGGAAGATTTGAAAGTCGTGAAGCTGTTCATTTTTGTGGAAGCTCACGTGAATTCGACTTTGCATATTCGAGGTCGTAGAGTTGAATTAAACTCATATGTATATGAGGAAGTAACCCGTGTAATTCCAGCTGATAGAATTAAGGTATTGGGCCGCCATGGGAAGTATGGATTCCAGCGGAAAGGATATCCTGAACTTCCGATGAATTATCGATTCCTAAAGATACATGACCCAAAACCCTACTATTACACAGTTCCTGTAGACAAATCCAATACTATGTTGTTCTCCCCAAACTAGATGTAATGACTGGAGATGTTGTATGAGGCTACGCCATATAAATATAAATAAGGACTTCTTTTTATCACTATCCGATTGTGCATCAAGGTTGTTGCAAAAAAGTTAAATAGCTTCATGAGTTACGAAATAGTTGAACTAAGGATAAGCTAATGTCAATTATCATATAATAACGTTAAGAACTTTCTGCTCAGGCGCAACCCCAGGTACAAGTTCCAAATTCGCCCCCTACAGCAAGTACGACTGTGATCCAAGAGAAGAAGTTCCTCCTCAAACAGATTAAGCCACCCGAGTTTGACGGGAGAGGCAGATTCGTCCAGTCAGACGCTGAGATTTGGATTGAATCTATGGAGGACTACTTCGAAGCCGCTGGCACTGCACCTGCTAATCAGGCCATGCTCGCCAAATTAAAACTCACCGGTGAAGCCAGACTATGGTGGAAACAATGGTGCAGGGATCAAGGGATTTCAGAGGGGTCCGTTACCTGGGAGAAGTTAAAGCAAGCCGTGCAAGGGAGATATTTGCCACCCGCATATCGTACTCAGAAAATGAATGAGTTTTATGAGCTAAAACAGTTAGGACTCACGCTTGACGCATACTACTCTAAGTTTGTCTCACTCTTAAAGTATGCGCCACGAATGGACACGACACAGCAGGTGTCCAAATTTTGCGCAGGTTTAAATCCACCTGTAAATACTCGTCTCGAATCTATGCGTCCAACAGATCTTCAGGATGCACTCATTCGAGCAGCACCTATAATTCAGGAAGTACAAGCTAAACCAAGGAGTATTAAGAATTGGGCTTATAGCAACCCAAGCAGAGGAGCATTCAGACCCCAGGTTAAGAGAGTTCAAGGCCACAATCAGGGACAAAGAAAGAAAGCAAGGACAAATAACGTCAACAACTTTGTTCCTACTCACGGTAATGGCCGAAACATCCGATGTTTCCACTGTAACGAACTCGGTCACTTCAGAAGGGAATGTCCCAAGCTTAGCGAGGGACACCGTCAAAGTGCTGGCCGCGGGCAGGGAGCCGCCGCCCGTGGAAGGGGAAGAGCTGCCTGCATTACCAATAGGCAAAGATGTGAAGCAGAGGAAGAGGAGGATCCGACTATGGAAACGGATTTCGAAAGAGCGACGGTCCATGCCGCTCTACACAAGAAGGGGCCGAATTGCCAGTTCTCGGTAATTCAAACACCATCGGACTATCAAGGTAAAGGTTTCAAAACCTTGATTGATTGTGGCAGTACACATTCCTTTATCTCACCAGCATGTGCTAAGAGATTAGGAATAGCCAAAGTAGAAGCACCTACCCTACTTGTGGAATTGGCAAACGGTCGTGAGGTAACTTGTGCTAGGCAAACTGCTAAGGAGGAGTTCTATCTGGGAGGAAAGAAAACCTCAGTCAAATTCAGAGTCATGAACTTAGGCATCCATGAGTGTCTACTCGGGATGGATTGGCTTAAGCCCAATGACGCCCACATCCACTGTGGAAAGGGTCAAGTTTCCTTTCGAAACTCTGACAGAGAGTTTGTTACGACTCAAGGTGAGGCAGGAGTGCCGAGAATCCAGCTAGCCAAGGTATCGCGGATCATAAAAGGGGTTAGGGAAGGATTACCTGTTTACTTGATCAAACTCAACAAGTTAGATCAAAAGCAAGAGTCTCATGAGGGACCCTCTTGGCTAAAAAAATATGCTGACGTATTCCCTGAGGAATTAACTGAACTTCCACCCCCAAGAGAAGTTGATCATGAGATAAGGCTAATACCTGGAGCTGCGCCAAATGCAAAGAGACCTTACAGAATGTCTATTCCGGAAGCTATTGAGTTGAAGGAACAACTCAAGCAACTGTTAGATCAGGGCTACATCCGGCCTAGCAACTCACCATGGGGAGCTCCAGTCCTATTCCAGAAAAAGAAAGATGGGACACTTTGACTATGTATTGATCACCGTGGGTTGAATCAATCAACAGTCAAGAACAAGTATCCTATTCCTAGAATAGATGAGCTTCTTGATCGCCTTCAAGGTGCAAAGATCTTCTCCAAAATTGATCAGACTACTATCAAATCAGGATCAAGGATGAGGACATTCCAAAAACGGCCTTCAATACAAGATATGGGCACTTTGAATTCTTGGTTATGTCATTCGGCCTTACAAATGCACCTGCCACCTTCAATAGACTAATGCAGGATATTTTTAGACCATATCTTGATGATTTCGTGCTTGTCTTCTTCGATGACATTTTAGTCTATTCTAAACAGGAAGAGGATCATGAACCCCAACTACGAATTGTGTTGGAGACAATGAGGTCTCATAAGTTGTATGCAAAAATGAAGAAGTGTGCATTCCTCAAACGTCAGATTGAATATCTAGGATCCATAGTATCATTAGAAGGAATATCAGTAGACCTAGCCAAAGTCAGAGATGTGCTTGAATGGCCAATACCAGTATCTGTCAAAAAGATACGTAGTTTTCTTGGCTTGACAGGATGGTATAGGATCTTTATCAAAAACTATGCTTTGATTGCAGCACCTCTTACCGACTTATTAAAGAAGCAGACTTCTATTACATGGTCTACTCCCGAACAAAATAGCTTCGACCAATTGAAGCAATGTTTGGTATCAGCACCTATTCTGAAACTTCCGGATTTCAATAAGGAGTTCGAGGTAGTAACTGATGCCATCATTCTTGCCTTGGGGAGTGTTCTTATGCAGGAAGGTCATCCAGTAGCATATTCTTCAAGGAAACTGAAGAGTCACGAAAAGAATTATGCCACTCATGATCTGGAGTTATTAGCTGTCATCCATGCTCTAAAGCTTTGGAGACACTATCTATTGGGAAATAAGTTCACTCTAGTAACCGATCATAAGAGTCTCAAATGGATTTTTACCCAGAACGAGCTCAACATGAGGCAACGTCGATGGATTAAAGTATTGGAGGAATATGATTTTGAAATCAAGTATCGACCAGGGAAAGAGAATGTAGTTGCCGATGCACTCAGTCGCAAGGCATTCCTAAACTCCCTAATCTTGCAGAATCCATCAACGGCCAGATCTCTGGCTACAAAGGTGTTTATGCCAAGCAACCCTATACTCGAACTAGCTAGAGAGGAAGCATGCCATGACTTAGCCTACCAAGCAATGATAAAAGAAATATCTACCAAGGATCAGAATTTGAAGTTACAGGCCAAGTATCATGAATTTTCTGTTGACAATGGACTTATTTACTATAGAACAAGGCTATGTATACCAGCAAGCCAGTCACTTAAGCAAAAGATATTGTGGGAAGCTCATGACTCCCCTTTCGCAGGACATCCTGGCTATGCAAAAACTCTCAATGCAGTCAGGAAGAGCTATCATTGGGAGAGGCTCAAAGGTGACGTCCTCAAATATGTCACTGAATGTTTGTCTTGCCAACGTATCAAGGCTGAACATGTCATGATGCCAGGAAAATTACAACCCCTTAACATTCCCCAAATGAAATGGGAATTCATCAGTATGGATTTTGTGGTGGGCTTACCCCAAGTCCAAGGGGGATACAACTCCATTATGGTTGTAGTTGACATGCTTACTAAGGTTGCACACCTGATTCCAGTAAAGACAAACTATAAAGCCTCTGACATTGCTAGAGTGTTTATCAAAGAAATATTCAAGCTACATGGATTACCTAGAAGGATCATTAGCGATCGAGATTCTCTTTTCACTTCTCACTTCTGGAGAGCTATCTTTGAAGCTATTGGAACTCAACTCTGTTTTAGCACTGCCTACCATCCCCAAACGGATGGACAAACAGAACGAGTAAATCAAATCATTGAGGATATGCTTAGGGCTTACTACTGTCGAGAGCCGAAGAGATGGATTCAATACTTGCCGTTAGTAGAATTTGCTTACAATGCTTCTTACCAGCAGAGCATCCAAATGACTCCCTTCCAGGCATTGTATGGTCATGATTGTCGAAGTTCTCTAAATTTTTCTGATCCTACCCTGAGAGTGGAAGCTTCAAGACAAATGTTGGAGGACATGGATGACCAAATAAGGTCAATAAGACAAGACATACAAGCAGCCAAAGATAGACAAAAGGCATAGGCGGATTTGAAGCGCCGAGAGAGAATATTTGAGGAAGGAGACATGGTCTTCATTCACGTATGCCCAAAGAAGAGTTCTCTATCCTTAGGAGATTGCAGGAAGCTAAGTCCAAGGTATTGTGGACGATACAAGATCCTCAAGTGCTTAAGACCTAATGTTTATAGACTGCAAATCCCTGAAAACCTAAAGGTTCATAATGTATTCCATAACAGTCTATTGAAGAATGAAGTATGTACCTAACCCTAATCATGTACTTGATGACCAACATATTGCAATGCCTAGTCAAGGAATCCTTGAACTAAGGCCGGACAGGATTTTAGATGTCAGAAAGAGACAGTTAAGATTTGGAACCTTAAAAGAATGCCTCGTCCAGTGGAAAGATTATCCTAAGGAGGATGCTATCTGGATGGACGAAAGCTCTCTCAATCTTCAAATATCCCCAGTTTATCTCGAGATGAGGACATCTCGATTCTTCTAAGGGGGAGAGAATGTAATATTTCCGCACACTGCGTGCCGTAAATATTGACTTTCCGCACGCCGTGTAAATCCTATGCAAGGTGATCCCCTATATTGTATTATGGGTAGCATTATCCATACAGTGCATGCTCAAAAATGAGGCCGCCACATTGTAAATACGAGGCCGAGATTGGAGACCGTAGAAGCCGCAAGGGAACACCCTTTTTGAAGGGGCAATTTGGATAAATCAAGGCAAATTTTTTTAATTATTATCCCTTCCCCCAGCCGATGCATGGCTGGAGGAGAGGGAGTGTGGGGAGGAATGGCCAAGGGAGGAGAAGGTCAGATATGCATGAGGAGTCCTCCACGTGTGTGGAGGCCCTCTTTCCCAAGGCCTATAAGAACCTCCTTTTGGGGGGAGGGGAAGGTAGGAGAATGGGGGGCAGAAGGCTGTCGTGTGACGGCCGGACGTGCGGGAAGGAGGTCGCTGTGGATGGTGCCGGACGTGAGGGAGGTGGACGGGCTGCTGCTGCTGTGAAGGAAGGGACGGATGTGGAAGGAGAGGACGGGCTGCTGCTACCGTGAAGGAAGGGGTAGGTGTGAGAAGGAGGAGGCCGGACGTGATGGGAGGAGGATGTGCTGATCGTGCAGGAGAGGAGGGCGGACCGTGTGAAGGAGGGGTCGCCGTGTGGAAGGGAGGAGGACGGCTGGACGAGCTGGGGGAGGTCGCCGTGTGAGGAAGGGCGCCGTGGAAGAGGACGCCGTGCAGAGGGGAGCCGCCAGCCGCCAGTCTGCCATAGCACCGCCACAAGCTATCACGCCGCCGCCATCCCCAGTCAAACCACCCTTCTTCTGTACGCCGATTGATGTCATCTTATACCACGTGGTATCGTGGTTGCTGCCCGTGATCAGAAGCTCCTAGAAGCTTCTTATTAGGAAGCTTCTAAGGGGGCTTCCTTAAGCCCCCTTCCCACTACATTTTCCCCATAGGTCTATCCACACCCCCCGGGCTTTGAAGAGAAGGAGGCGACGAGCCTTCTCACCAATCACCCAATTAGTCCAACCCGGGACTTGAAGAAGAGGAGGCTACAAAACCCCTTCATGCCAGTCATCCCTGGGCCGGGATTTTGAAGAATAAGAGATGAAGCCCATAAAGGCCCTTCCCACCAATCACCCATAAGGCCCTGGGCTTGGGATTCAGAGTTCCCTTTTCCGCAAGGCCCACAAAATCCTTCCTAAACCCGGAGTTTCAAGGTGGATTAAAAGCTCTCAAATCTCCATTGTCCAAAGGACCTCATAAGAACCCTAAGGCCTTCCCAAGTCAAATTCCGCAAGTCGGAACTTCGGTCAAGGAAGCCATATCTCAAAGGAAATTGCGCACACAAGGGAGACGGACCAAGGTCATAAAAACTACAAGCCAAGGCAAAAAGTTGAAATCCACAAAGGCTAACTGGAGATCGAATTCGCGATGGCCTCTAGAAAGATCAAAAGGTGCGATGCGGGAGGTTCACCCCGAGCATACGTGGATATTTCCCGGAGTCCGCAAGTCCAGGTTTTTATATATTTGGATTCCACACAAAAGTATTGAATTATTCACGATAACTTCACGGATTAGGAAGCACTCATGCATGTTCGAATTCAACTAGTCAAGTTAATTGCAATTGGAAAATGAATTGGCTATTTGAGCATTTATTAGAGATAGCTTAAGATATGAAAATTGATCATTGGTACGTTCAATGGAGTTAATGAAAAGAGCATAAGGTGTCTATGCATTTGCAGGACCTTATTAGTAAGTTTCTTTTTGTGCATTCAAAAGTGACGAGCCTAGGACAACTGTTGCCTCATTACAGGGATGAAATTATTGAGGTACACCTTTTTACTAGGCATGGAAAGATTAATGGCATGTCCCATTTTTAGATAAATCTTCCTTGTAATGATTTATGAGGAAAAGTTAACACCCATAAGATGTTATTTGAAAAGGAATAGAAGGGCACGAAAATGATCTATGGACTTGCAAGTGGCATGATTAATTGATGTAAATCCTAGTAGGACCTAGGAAAGTTAGTGTCCGGATTATCAGGCATTTTTACCTTACCAAGGAAGGATAGGGTTATTGTGAACCATGTGATGCGTAGAAGCAGTGAATCGCATGTTTACACGTATTGGTGTAGTTGTAACTGTTGTTCTCCATTAAATCTAGTTTATTACCTTTGGGAAAGGTTCATCCTTGTCGCAGGACAAGTATATTGTGTTGTCTAAATCACATAAACCACACGGGATTCATATGGGCATGGATCAGTCGATATGATAAGTATCCCAAGTGCTAACTAGGGTTTAGTGCGATAAGAATTCGACCTAGTTTTACACTTGTTGCCAAGTCAAAACCCGCAAACCCAAAGATCTTACACACATTCACTAAATGTTGAGTCAATTGGATGCTCATGCATAAAATGATCTAAGGTTTCATCCTAAGGATCACTCGTACAGATGATGAAACTCCGACTGAGTTGGAAATTCCTAGGGCCGTGGGCCAATATAATTAGGAATGGATTGGGTAAGAAGATACCCTAAACCCTGCTACTCGGCTAGAGTAATTCCGTGGCCGGAGGACGCCATTCAATGGGTGGAATGATCCCGTGGAATGATGCAACACATGTGCAAAAAGGTTGCAACATCGTATAGACTTGAGATTTGTCCACAAGAGAGTTTTGTCATCTCTCGAAATGAGGTTGGCAAGTTATTGAAAGAAATTATCTTACAAGAGGATGAGTAATCATCCTGTTTCATCACCTTTCTTGGGGGATAATTGCCAAGAAAAAGGAGAGTTAGGTTTGCCTTGAAGCAAATGACCAGACAATAAACTAAAGCGACATGGTCGCTGGATCCTGCCACAACAAAACCTAAAGTATTGATAGGGTATGACCCTAACCCAAGAATGATAGGAATCTTGCCAAGCTGCAATTGATTCCGGATCGAATGTGGGTTGCATTCGGAGAAAAGGAGTCACTCCTTAACAGTTTGCCAGCTAAACGACCATTGAAATTGATTGTGCTTGTAACAGTTTAGAAAGGACTGTTTGCATTGTTTGCTCAATGAACTAAAGGATGAAAAGATATCTAAATACTTCAGGTTGAAGCGTGAAGGGAGAGGCAGCTTTAGTTACCCCCGACTGCCTGCCTGACCCTAACCAAGGGGGTTGTTAACCGCGCCGGGAACGTTGACCGAACCTGCCGTGAGAGGTCTCTCCGTTGACTTCTACTTGGAGCAGGAGGACGCTTGGGTGCCAGGGGGGGCTCTGGCTGTAAATCCCTCGCCTTCCGGGTCCTGCACAAGAGGCTAACGTGACTCGGGATTGGATCTCGAGACCCGCATACTAGTCTACGGGCGGAAGCTTGGAATAGTGATCCCTAGTGGATTACTGGATAGCCTTCGGGCGGATTGTGAATACGCCTACGGGCGGGAACTCCTTGTATTTCAAAGATAAAAGGATAAAATGATAATAAAGGAGTTGTTTGGCATTGTTTTCTTTATGTCCTGTGATAAGATTACGTGAAGGAACCAGTGCATAACAGGGTTAATCAAAGAAGCTGTTTGTATATGTCAAACTAATGTGGTAGGTAATTACATAACTAAAACAAACCGAGGAAAGTGCGGAGGATGGACCATGGGTCCGTCCTACGGATGGGTGGTCCCGGTTAGCCGGGAACTTTTCTCAAAGTCTTCAACGAACAGAGGATGACCGTCAACACCGAAACAAGTAACTAGAAAACCTTAATTCCGGTCGATCCTAAGTGGGAACGGCCAGGACACTTCCGTTACGTGGCAGACGCGGAAAGTCCTAGATTGCAAAACCCGCAACATTCCATGGGAGTGCCGGGTGGAGTTTTCTAGACAACCTTTCCGATGGGCTGCTAAGACGTGTTCTAGAGGATTCTAGTGGACACGTTACATGAAAAGACACTATCTTTATTCTTTTGCATCATTCTTAGGAAGGGGGTTATGACTTCCTAACTTAGGCCCATAGAAAATTTGATGTGTAGAAAATGATGATGTCAACAACTTGGGACTATCCTCAAGCCAATGTTAACTATACCAGTGACTTCTACATGGATATTGTAGTGAAAATGATAGGAGGATGGACCATGTGAGGCTTTCTATGTGGCTCTATGGATAAGCTATTAACTTTGATAGCGTATGTGGGGACCTATGTGACTTGAAGGAGAATCTGTATGGAGCTTGAGGCCAACTTGGTAGTAGATATTGCAATCATACATTTTTTTTAAACACACATTGAGGTAGAGGAAATGAAACACAAGAAATAAATGCTTTTTTCTATTTTGGATTCTTAGGCTTTTATCTTATGACCTGAATATCAAAATCCTATAAAAAGACCTATCAAATTGTGTTGTAAACTCAATGGGATAAAGAGAGCCTTATAAATTGTCATAGTTATTTAGAAATTTTGCTTGACATAGTTATTTAGAGATTTTGGCTTTTCATGCCTAGATTCTAAGTATCTGGAGTCACATTGCCAAGTGCTATTAAGTGCTAAAGTGGAAGTCTGAGTTCATGAAATGTATTTGAAGTTTGGTTGTGGATATTCTTAGTGTTCATGGTAGATAATTATTGTGAAGGTTGAGTCACTACTTCCCCTTATTCCCATAACTTCATCATGGACATCATGAAAGTGACATCTAAAACACATCATATTGATAACAAAATTAGTGATAGTTAAACTAAGACGTGGTCACTTATGTTACAATGTCATGAATGGAGATCAATTTTGAAAGGTCAAATCTCAAAACTTTACTCTTGTCTTTCTTAGGGAGATCACACTACTTCTTATAAGATTGCAAAAGGATTTCATTATAGTGAGAATGCTAGATGTAAATGTACAAAATGTTATGCTTGGGAATGTACGCCTCTAGTTATGCATTACACATTAGTACATAGAGTTCCATCCTAAAGGGCACACATACGTAATCAGTGCCACAATATCAACATGGTCTACCAATCTGTGCGTAGGTGAAGATTGCTTGTCGACACGTTGATGCAGCCTAGGTTTTTTAACAATAGTATAACTAAGTAGTGGTGGTTGCATGACAAATACCGGTACGGTCATGGAAATATTTACCTATGTGTGACTTAAAAAATGTGAGGAACAAGGATAAAGGGCTCAGGGCCGGCAAGTGATCATTTAATTATTCATGGAGTTGACTATGCGTTACAATATAAAAGTTAGCAGCAACTAACACAAGGAACTTTAAACACTTTTCCATATAGTAAGAAAAGTGAGATTTTCTAGATACTTAACAAAGTATCTAGAAAATGTCTCAACTAGTAAAAGTGGAACACTTTACAAGTTAGTGATCTAGTAAAATATTTCTATATAGAAAAATTTTAAAATTCCTAGTTGATGATCTAGTAAAATATTCCTAGATAAGAAAACTAGTTGATACCATAGATATAGTACAAATTTCCTATACGAGAAAATTAGTTGGAACCATTAATACTAACCATTACCACACTAATATATCATGTTAAGTAAACTAATCATTATTTTTTCACAATGTTGTATCGATAGCAATAGAATTGTGATTGAATCCACTAAAAAAGTTTTGTCTTGAACACTACATTCTCTCTGCCTCACCATGATCTACAACACTTAAGTAGGTCTAGAGTTGCATATAGACCTGCAATTTCACTATTATTGCCGCATTGAACTTTCAATCTTCCCTAGGACAGCATGGCATGATCTCTCCTACACCTTACCACATCCCAACCTGTAATTTCTGCTCTAGAAGTCTACTCCTTCACTATTAATGTTGTCTACATATTTGTAGCTGTTTCTTTCCTTCTAAAATAGAGACATTTTGTAATATATATCAAAAATTTATTATTTCTTTTTCCTTGCAGCGGTGCATCGTGCTGGAAGGGGATAGAGGAGCCAGCAAGCTCCTCGCTGGCAGCTCCAGTGGCATGCCCATCGACACGTTGAGGGGGAGGATTCCCTCCCCTCCCCTATATAATTAGGGAGGGCCCCAAGCTACAGGAGGGAGGGGAGAATGACCGAGGAGGCTGCCGTATCATGAGGGAGGTGGAGTGAAGGTTCGTCATGCTGCGCCGACTGTACCTTGTGTAGAAGAAGGAGGGTGACGAAACGCCACCACTGCTGAGGAGGAGCCGCACTGTCGCCAACCGCCAGCTCTGCTGCCGCTGCCGCCATCATATATTCGCCTCTCGAAGTGACTCCACCCCCCTCTCCCCACGTGGGCTTTCAAACCCTCAGAAGCTTCTTGAAGCTTCTAAGGGGGGGGCTCCTTAAGCCCCCCCTCCTATAGCCTTATTACCTTTCACCCCCCTCATATCCCTTTTACCCTTTCACCCCCCCTCATATCCCTTTTATCCTTTCACCCCCCCTCCTAATTTTATTCCCTTAGTATCCTTTCACCCCCCCCCCCCATCTTAAACCCTTAACCCTTCCCGTGGGGCCATTAAACCCCCACTCCCCTTGGCCTCATAAACCACAAATTCCCCCCCCCATGCTTAAAGTTATAAGTCCCTTCTTGTGAGCCCGTGTTTCACCCCCCCCATATTCCTTTTAACACACCCCCCTGAGCCCCTTTTTAACCCCAGTGTCCCCTTTTTCCTTACACACCCTTTTCCCTCCCCCGTGCTATAAGCCTTTATCCTTCACCTTTCCCCTTTCACCCCGGGTTAAAATCCCTTAAAGCCTTTACTACTCCGTGTCCCAAAACTTCTCCAAAAATCCCCCTTCCTATACCTTTTACCCCAAGCCCAAAGATCTCCCAAGGCCTTCATATATTTTTTGAAACCCCACTCACACACACCATTTTCACCACGTATGAATCCCTATAAGGCCTTTTTCCTTTTAGGCTTTATAAACCCTTCCCTTCCAAAGAAGCTAAGACCTTAAAGGTCTTATTACCCCTTCTCGTGGTCAATCCTTTAAACGGCTCCTTGCCTCGAAAGAGAGACGGTGGAATTCCGAAAAGGAGAGTAAAAGCTGCCTTCACGTTCGAAGTATTACAACTGTGATGCCGCCTAAGAAAGTCCAAGGAGTAGCTGCGGGAGGGTCATCTCCCGGTATCCATGTGGATATCTCACCCCAAACCAGGTTTTTCCTTCTTGGTTTTATATCAGTTTTTAATTCAATCATGCAAGATGAATTGTTAGGGATAAGATATATTTTGTCCTAGTTATTTACGAAGAAGGAATTTAGCTTAATTGAACAACAAAAGTGTTGACCTAGAGTTATGTCTTAACCGATTTACGCTGTTTTAGGGGAATGGAATGGGACTATGCCTTATGGGGCAGAGAGGTTGAGCTTTGCATCCCTCTCGTTTCCCATTCTCTTTGAACCAAGTGCAGCGTGAATCCGCTTCGGACTTGGCGTTTTTGCGTAAAGTAGTTTGCTTAGGTCTGATGCTAGTTGATGTTAGGAAATGACCAATCAGGAAAACCAAAATTCCGGTCGATCCTAAGTGGGAACGGCTTAAATACTTCCGCTACGTGGCAGACGCGGAAATCCCTAAATTGCAAACCCCGTAACATTCCATGGGAGTGCCGGGCAGAGCTTTCTAGACATCCTTTCCGATGGACTACTAAGACGTGTCCTAGATGATACTAGTGGACACGTTACAGTTGGTATCAGAGTCGACCAACAACGGAATTGTTTTTATGAGATCTCAAAGAAATGAAGTAAAGCAATTGTTCCTGTCTAAACATTTCCTTACCTTTAATGTTGTCTTGCAGAATTACGAAGCGTGGAACAAGTTTTTGGTATTTCGGGTCATGTTTATGACTGCAATGCATTCTCCGCTTTATAGACAAAGAATTGGGATGATGAACATCCTGGAGCAGATCTATAATCCATCACCTTTATACATGGAACAAAGATGGATGGGTGCTTCAGGAATCTAATATATAGCCGCCCATCGGTTTACTTATCTACACACCAACCTAAAGAGGATCAAGTGGTTGGAAGACCTGAAAGTCGTGAAGCTATTCGTTTTTGTGGAAGCTCACGTAAATTCGACTTTACATATTCAAGGTCGGAGGGTTGAGATGAACTCATATGTATATGAGGAAGTAACTCGTGTTATCCCCGCCGACAGGAGTAAAGTGTTGGGCTGCGATGTGAAGTATGGATTCCAATGGAAAGGATATCCTGAACTTCCAATGACTTATCGATTCCTTAAGATCCATGACCCAAAACCCTACTATTACCCAGTTCTTGTAGATAAATGCAATACAATGTTGTTCTCCCCAAAATAAATGTAATAATTGGCTTATCATCACATGAAACGTTGTATTCAAAAGGGCTATACCCATGTAAATACAAATAAAGACTTCTTTTTATCAATGTATGGCTGTGCATAAGAGTTGACAAAAAGTTAAGTAGCTACATTGTTTACGATATAGCTAAATTAAAGATGTAATATAAGCTAACGTCGATTATCGTATAATAACATTAATGAAACCTTTATTCAGGCACAACCCCAGGTACAGGTTCCAAATTCGCCTCCTACATCAAGTACTGTTGTGATCCAGGAGAAGAATTTCCTTCTTAAGAAGATTAAGCCAATCGAGTTTGACGGGAGAGGCAGATTCGTCTAGGCTGATGCTGAAATTTGGATTAAATCCATGGAGGATTACTTCGAAGCAGCCATCCAAAAAGGAGAGCAAAAGTTGCCTTCACGTTCGAAGGATTACAAGTGCAATGCCGCCTAAGAAAGTCCAAGGAGTAGCTGCGGGAGGTCGTCTCCCGGTATCCATGTGGATATCTCACCCCAAAACCAGGTTTTTCCTTCTTGGTTTTATATCGGTTTTTAATTCAATCATGCAAGATGAATTGTTAGGGATAAGACATATTTTGTCCTAGTTATTTACGAAGAAGGAATTTAGTTTAATTGAACAACAAAAGCTTTGACCTAGAGTTATGTCTTAATCGATTTACGATGTTTTAGGGGAACGGAATGGGACTATGCCTTATGGTAGAGAGGTTGAGCTTTGCATCCCTCTCATTTCCCATTCTCTTTGAACCAAGTGCAGCGTGAATTCGGTTCGGACCTGGCGTTTCTGTGTAAAGTAGTTTGCTTAGGTCTGACGCTAGTTGCTGTTAGGAAATGACCAATCAGGAAAACCCAAATTCCAGTCGATCCTAAGTGGGAACGGCTAGAATACTTCCGTTACATGGCAAACGCGGAAAGCCCTAGATCGCAAACCCTGTAACATTCCATGGGAGTGCCGGGCAGAGCTTTCTAGACATCCTTTCTGATGGACTGCTAAGACGTGTCGTGGATTATACTAGTGAACACGTTACACATTTTGACCTCTCATTGCTAGTGGCAATACCTAGTGACCTTTAAACAAGATATCTAGACATGTGATTCCTTTGCAGCTACCCACAAGGTTTTTGGTTGATGTATACAAAGCCTTTCTCATATGAATGCTCATAGACTTGCTGTAGTACACAGATTCATTGCTATACACATGATCTTAGGTGTTGTTAATTAGAATTTTTAAACCTAATGTTTGTGAAAATTTTCCGAGGCAATAAGACTTTTGAGAACACCCAATTTTTGCTTCCATTGGATATCTTTCTTTTCTTATGTTGCCTCCTATAGTTGTAGAGGATGCATCCTATAAGCTGTCATAAACAGAGCCCCTATCTACCCTTGAAGATCTATGCTACTCTCCTAATTGGCTTGGTATCCAAATGCTTCTTGTAGATTTTCATGCCATGCATGATAGATCTGCAAAGCTTAAGGTCTGCACTCATTCTTAATGATGACTTCTTGCCAATTGCTAAGAGGGAGAAGCTTATAAAATGATTGCCATAGGTTATGCAGCTCACTAGTACTTAAACAACTCAAAAGTAAGCAGGAAATATTTGGCCTAGTAGTGGATCAACTTCTGATCTTTGATTTCTCAGATTGACATGGTAATAATATGCAACAATGAGCAATGATCATGGCATTACATGGTAAAACCTGTCAATGAGAAAGGCCAAATTATGGCAGCCTCCTATAGTGCTTAATATGTTCTTTGTGGACCCAATTCTTGACCCTCCTGAAGCATAGCCTATCTGACCTCATAAATGCATTAAAAAAACATAAAACATTACATTATATATGTACCACCACATAAGAACGAGAGCCATAAACATGAAATAGAATCTCTGTCCTCACCCCTTAGTTGATAAGATACAAGTCTACAGTCACCTCAACACCCTCTCACTATATCTAGGCATGATGATATATAAGAAGCCCATTATTCACACTATTGCCCATTGTATGGGTACCTTCTTGACCCTTGTGCTCCTAAGACAATGAAATGCTCACGCAATTGATGTATGCTGTCAACTTGAGTGAGACCTAGTGTTGATTGCTTGTGATTGCTAATTAGTTGAGATGGTTGATGATTTTTCTAGGCTTCATGGTAGTTAGACCGAGGATCCCCAAATATTTTAAGATAAAATGGAGCTATGTTGTTTGATTCAAAGAGTAACAGATCTTGAGGATAAGCATCAGATACTAAGGTATCAAGTGCAGAGACTCACACATAATTGGATTGTTGAATTAAAAGATATCTGAGTTGTAGAAGACCCTGATAAAAATTGTATTGTGAGACCATTAGGACTGCTTTTTTGTGGACCTTCAGGATGGAACTACATGCATACATCAACTAAATGCAATTGAAACAAGTTGGAAGTCTTCTCACAAACACTCTATCATTTCCCTTTAGGATTTCTCCTTGCATTTCTTGACTAGTAGGTGTTGCAACTCCTCTTTTCCATTTTCTATCTTTCAAAGTAGCTAGCCTCATGTTTTGCATTTGAGTAGCTAATTGACCTTCAACTTTAACAACTAGTTGAACTCCCTGCCTAGTCATGACTTGATACTGTTGGCCATTTCCTTCTACGATAGGTTCTCTAGGTTCTACTATTGGTCTCTCTTCTATAGGCCTATAATGATCTCTCTTTTTATACTTCTTAATCTGCCTTTCCTTCTATATTACTATTCTTACTACCTCTCTGAAAGTGTCTAGTTCCTTAACTTCCAATTTTTTCCTCACATCCCCTTGAATCTTGTCCACAAAGTGATTTACCTTAAGCATGGTTTGTGCTCTCTCCCCATCTCCCAAGGCATTTCTCTAATGGTTCCACAATCTCTCAAAATTTAGGGCAAATGACTCCATGGTCTGGTCTTGTTTCCTATAACATAGTTCTATCTTTTTCCACAATTCTTGTGGGGTATCAATCTCTTGCAAATGGTCTAGAAAAGCTTGCTTTGTGGCTTCATACTCTAGCTGGACTAGAGGGTTTCTTTAGCTTAACTGCCTCTCATAGGTTTCTAATCACTTTCTAACTTCTTTCAAAAGTTGGAACTTTAAAATTTGGAGCTTCACAGTTGGTTATACAAGACTTTGAATGATACACCCTAGTTCTAGCTTCTCTAAGAACCTTTGAGGGTCCTCCCCCTTTCTTCCATGAGATTCAAGAAACAAGCTTCTCATCTTGTCAATAAAGTTTGGTCTGGTCAAAAGCTCTAAGGTTGTTGTAGGTTAAAGCCTACATATACCTACTAGCTTATATTTATCTTATACTTATTGCCCGCACACATATACAATGAATATGATGGTAGCCCATTACTATCACTCTATTCTCTATTCTTTAGTATACCAATAGAATAAGGGAAGTCACACACTCTAACTATTGGAGTTTCCACATATGGTCGTGCTCTCTCTTCTTACTCCAACCTCCATAGCTCTTCCTTATTCCTTCCACTTGTGATCTCATTCTTTCTCACCCTTTCTACCTTTCAATCTCAAGGTATAGAGAATAATTTCAGAGTTTCTAAAGAGTGAGAGTAAGGGACTAAGACCAATCTCATAGTTGGGGTAGTCATACATGACCCTCAACTCACCTTACCTCCCTTCCCTCTCAATCCCAAAGTTTCTAACATGTGATAGAGTTTCCAAAGTGTTGTGCAAAGAAGATGATTGGATAGAAAAATGTGGTTATCTCATGCATGTGCAACTAGAGTTACTAGATATAGCTCTAGTTCTGTTGGAGAGGTTTTAGTCAAAAGGTTGTATCCACCAGGGATGAGAGAGAGAAGGAAGTAGAGGATACAAGATAGAGGAGAACAAAAAGAATAGGTAGGAGATTCAAATGAATTCAAAGAATGCTATAAATCAAGCTCTCTTTAGGACATGTCCATACATCATGAATTAATCATAAAATCTTATGTCAAGTCTACCAAATCCTTTGCACAATATAAAGTCAAAGGTAAATGATTCGATGCACTCTATACTAATTGAACTTGAGAAGTAAACGAAATCCTTGTATATGAAAATTCAAATACACTTCAGCCCTATGTATTCTTGATGATTAGAATAGTCATAAGCTAATTGCTTCATAGCTAAGCTCCAAGACAAATGGTTCTTGGGTTATCTAGACAATGCCTACTACTACTCGGAAGCAATGTCCAATCATTAGATCTCCTAGAGCTACATGTTATATAAAAAATGCACTCGAAATACTAGCTTCTTTGCTACTACTCAAATGGAAAATCTAATGGTTCCGTTGTCTCCAAAAGGATAAAAATTTTCCAGGATCACTCCTCCTCTCCTCCCATTGGGAGCATTGTTGCTTCTTAAAAACAGTGATGGTGCCCGGTGTAAATTTAGGAACCATTATTTTTTAATGAGATTGTCCAAAACTGGCTAAAAAGCAACTTGATTTTTTGCATGTCACCCTATTCTAGAAGTTTTCTACACATTTTTAGAATATTTACAAGAAATAGTATACAAATATAAAAAATACAAAAATTATTTAAAAAACTTGTATTTTTGAACCGTCCATACTATGGGCACCAACACTAATCACTAATATAACATTGAATTTCTAGATTAACAAGAAAGAAACATGATGGTTCACTCAAGGGTTTTTGACATTGTGTCTATGAAGTGGAACGGCATCCACCCCCTCTAAACCTGCACATCCTCCAGTATGTGCCATCAATACACCAGTTGGGTCAAATACCCATAATGTCAACTTGTCACTCATCATGTACATAAGAAGGCATCCCCCTTGATCATAGATCCAAATGATTAGCGTTTGCACAACTCTAACACCATGCCAAGTATCCACTCTAGGATCATCAGGCCTTGGGTGTGCATCATATACTAGAGGCTAATGAATCTCCATATACAGGTTTCAATGCACCCATCAACAAATATGTAGCAATATGCTTACTCTTTCAAAGTCTAGCACATGTAAATTTTCTTATACTAACAATTGTGTACCACATCAAACATAAAGTGAGCCTCACTTGCATACAACACATATTGACCATCGTCGAAAATAGTGAAGCAGTGCATATCTTGAAGGATCTTTGAATTGCCTATCAAGGCCTCTAAAAAGCATCCAAAACACTCTCCATTTGTGAAGCATCACATCTAACATCCTCTAAAGGCATATGCTTGAGCTCATGAATTGTCTCAAAAATGATAACTACATCCTATAAATCATTTGCATTGATCAAGTTACCTATCTCTCTCTGCGTCCATGCATCAAGTAAAACATGAGCTTCATAAACCTCTTCAGATGCATTAAGAAAATCTGCATATGCAATGGCTAAATCCTCCACTACATAATCTTCCAAGGCATCCATAGCTACCTCAATATCAAAGTGTAGCTTGTAACCTAGCTGTTTGTCGTTCTTTTTTCCCTCATGTTTGCTATTCTATTTTTGCTCCTACCCAACCTCTTCCATAACATACTCCGGAGGTAGTTGATTTGTAACTTTAGGCATATCCATACTTCTTCTTGTCACTCTCTTAGATATCCATACATTATCTTTATCTCTCTTTTGTTTCTCTTCCATAAGTACATCCTTGTTTTGCACTTTTGCTAAATATACATACACTGAATATGCATCTAGCTGTGATTTCTAGCCAGTTATGTCATGAATGTCTTGCCCTACATGACAGATTTCACTATCTGTAGCTTTTCTCTTTTCAGCTACATGCAAAGCATGTGCCCATTGCAACCTTTAGACAGACCATTACTTAGCCAGACATTCCATCCAATTGTAGACTAAAAGTAGTAGCATGTACAACTACATAAGCATTACAAACAACCAAGTCTTCCAATAACTTTTGCAAACCTCCCTTTCCAAAATTCAAAGCAAGAGGAAATTTTATTTCTTATGCATAGAACTTGCTATCTTTCCAAAAGATGAGCTGTCATACCAAGGCTGCTTGATAGGTAGCACAATCCTTTCTTTCATGATGCAAAGTATCACACTACATACATCTTTTCCCTAGTTTAGGGACTACTACCCGTCCCCTTTCCTCTTGTCCTTTCTCATCCAATTTTCAACCTTCAACTAATGGTCTCGCATGCCTTTTACTAATTTATCTTATACATCTTTCCTAATAGTGGGAACAAAATGTGAAACCATAGGGTTAGCCATAGAAGTAGGTGTCTTACTGGATACATCAAATGTTTTGCCCATAACAGTGGGCAAGATAGATACATGCAATCTTTTTCTTCTTCTATGCTTTTTCACCAGTGAATTAATAGCATCCTTAACACACCGTCACTCTATTTTAGGCCCTCTCTCTATAGTCTAATTCTCTTATAAATCATCAAGTTTATTTTGAAGCTCAAGATTTTCCCCTTGTAGGAGAAATAATTCAATTTTTTGACTTGCAAGAGCCTAATATTTTGCAAGATGTAACCAGCTTTCAAATTCTCATGATAACTCTATAATAACCACAAGATCCTTATTTCGTTTTAGAATCCATTCTTGGAAAGTCTTGCAAGTAATCAAACTGGTGTCTTCAATGTTAAATTCTTCCACGAATGTATTCTTGCAAGCTACCCAGTCAACATTTTGCATGTACAGTTTAGTAACTCAGGATTTTAATTCATGTACAGTGACCCATACAAAATACTAGCTCCATATGCAAGTCGAGCCACCCCAAAGAGATCTATCTTTTGAGTATAGGTATGCAAATATTTTAGATACATTCCTATTAAAAAAATTCATCTCACGCCCTACTTCTTGTAGAGCATTCATCACAATAGTTTTTGTTTGAATAGAAGCCTGCATTACCTATTATTGTTGTTATACTTGCATAAGCATACTCATATTCTACACTAATTGCTATAAAACAACACAAGAACTTCTGCTTTCTTGAAGGTTCTTTCATCCTACCTTTTCTTCCAAAAACCTTTCACGTTGGGCTCACCAATGTCGAATGGGTTTTAGTCGAAATGTGATATTCCTTGGGAATTAGAGAGAGAAGGAGGTAGAGAGTATGAGATAGAAGAAAAGAAAAAAAATAGGTAAGAGATTCAAATGAATCCCAAGAATATTGGAAATCAAGTTCTCTTCAAGATATGTCCATACATCATGAATGAATCATAAGCTCTTTTGCCAATTTAGCTTTTACACAATATAAAGACAAAGCTCAATGATTCAAAGCACTACAGTACTGATAGAACCTAAGAAGGTAAACAAAATCCTTGTATTGACCTTCAAATACACTTCAGTCCTATGTATTCTTGATGATTATGGCAATCATAAGCTATTTTTTTAATGGATAGACTCCAAGAAAAATGGTTCTTAGGTTATCTAGACAATGCCTACTACTACTCGAAAGCAATATCCAAGCATTAGATCTCTAGAGCTTCTTGCTATATAAAAAATGCACACCAAATGTAGCTTTCTCTCTACTGCGTAGATAGAAAATCTAATGGTGTTGTTGGCTCCGAAAGGGGGGTAAAACCTCAAGATACTTGACAAATGGCCAAAATTTTCCCGCTCCATCTTCTCAGCTCCCATCTCTAGACTGTTGTTTGCTATTTAAAGACTATGATCACGCCCAAATGAATGTGGATTCAAGAGCCCTTCTTTTTTTATGACACTATACAAAACTAGCCGAAAAGCAACTTGCTTTCTTGCATGTCACCCTATTCTAGAAGTCTTTTATACATTTTTCAGATATTTATAAGAAATTGTATCCAAAATATTAGAAATACACTAAAATTATCCAAAAGTCTCGTATTTTAAACAATCCGTGCTATGGACACTAACACTAATCACTAATATGACATTGACTCTATAGATTAATAAAAAAGCCACATGATGATGCACTTCAAGATTTTTCACATTGTGTCTGCATAGCGGTATGACAGTGGGCCTCATGCCATGTAGTAGGATAGATGTTGCAATTAAGGGCATTTTTCCAACGTCATGTAGATACCCTTGCAATGTGCCTAAAGCAATGTCTACTGTGTGCTTGTGTCCCTATTTTCCTTGTGTAGTATATGAGTTTTAGGATTCAAAAGATGTACCTTCCCTTCATGTTGCATGACTTACAACATCCAGCTCCTCATTGTCAACCTATGTAACACCTCAAACTTGTCAAGAAAAGGTTATATGCTCACTATCACACTCAATCGCATCAACTTTATTAGGCAACAAATCCAAATCCTTAATTTTATCATCAAATATTCAAATTTCCAAGCCCTCCTCCTCATGGTCCGCTATAACTCTCAAAAAATCATCCTTAACACTATCTTAATCTCTCAAGCACTTAGGTCTATCAATGCTCTCACTACTATCAAGGAAAACAATCTCACACTCAAAGTTGTCACTCCTCTCTTCACTAATCCCTAGGATATCAAGACTATCGTCACTTCTTTCATCCTCAAAACAATCAAAACTATCATGGCTCTCATCCTGCCTCAACTCTCCAAGCTTTCTTATCTCTTTCTATATCCCCTAGGACTCAACTCCATCTCCAACTTATCTCTATCTATCAAAAACTCACCCTCATAGCCCTCATGCTCCAAAGCAGTATCAGTAAATCCCTCCTTATCCTGTGACTCGATAGTTGCTCTACTAGAATCATCTATGGTCAATGGATAAGAGCTCACATTCCTAGATTATTCACTCCAATTATTCTTAGTCAAACAAGCCTTTTTCTCCTCAATCTCCCTAGAAATTTTCTTCTCACAAACTTTGATTGATTTCTCACAAGTAAACTCATCCCTCTTATATAGATAATAGGACCTCTCTCGGGATAGGCATAACTAACTATTTGCTCCTCAAAGAATTTTCTTTCAACTCTCATTGAGCTCAACCTCTCGTGTGGATCCTCAAACGCAAAGGTCAAACCTAATTCTTATTTTCTCTTGATTTTCCTCTCCTGATACTTTGTTATACTCATTGCTTCCTCAAAAGATTTACGGTTCGTGATTTCTAGTTTCACTCTTTGGCTCTTTGATTTTAATCCATTTAAAAAATAGAAAATCTTCAACATACCTGGAGCTTTTAAACCTTCTTTCAATGTCAAACTCCATCATTCCCACAACCTTTCAAACTCTGTACTAAACTCCTCAACACACTAATCCTCTTTTTATACACAAGATTCAATCATTTTCAAAAGCTCAATTTTTCTCTCATTCTTTTGAAATGTAAACAAAAAGGAAGTCCTAATGGTCTCATAGTACAATTTTGACGAGGGTCTTCTACAACTCAGGTTTCTTTTAATTCAACAATCCAATTGCGTGCTAGTCTTTGCACTTGATACCTAAGTATCTCATGGTTATCCTCAAGATCTATTACTCTTTGAATCAAACAAGATAGCTCCATTTTATCTTAAAAATGTTGGGGATCCTCGGTCTAACTACCATGAAACCTAGAAAAATCATCAACCATCTCAACCAATTAGCAATCACACTCAATTGATGTATGCATGTAGTTCCATCCTGAAGGTCGCACATGGCCATACTGACAAAATATTTCTTCTAAGAGAAAAGTACACATAGCATTTGTTGTCTTAGTACGTGGAGCTCTCCCTTCCACTTAATTAGTCAAGTCTTCATGAGCAAGTATAAGATACCTCATTTTCCAGACATGTAGGCATCGTGACTAAGTCCACCACCCACTTAAAATGAAGAGAAAATGGGTATGTGGGTTGCAATCCATCCTGATGTGTCAAAGCAAATGAATACACTTGACATGTTGTACATGTTTCCACAAAGTGAGAAATATCCTTATGTATACCCTGCCACCAATATCTTTCTTTGATCTTTGCAAAAGTACCCCAAACACCTCTATGACCAGCCCACAACCTTTCATGAAATTCTTGCATAACATTTACTTATGAAGCTCTATCACCAAAAACTCACAATGGCATACCTTGTTTCTTTTTAGCATATTTCCATAACTATCCATCTTTTAAGAAAAATCCATAGGCTTTCCTCTTGATCTTCTTAAGCTTCTCATCTGACCATTCATCTCTCTTTGTTAACATACTGAGGTATTGACCAATTCTCAGCCACTCTCCTACATATTTGTCTTCCAAAAACACTTCTACACAAGATGCAAAAATCTAAAGTGTCTTCTCTTTGTTTTCCAAGCTTCTGTTAATCCTGTAGAAACACCTTGCATTGCTAAATTCACTCTTGCAACATCATTTTTAGTTGCAAGAAAGTCATCTTCTTCCTTCTCATACATCATCCCATCTTCATTCTCATAGCGTGCTCGAGATAACATGTTTGCACTGGGTTATCTCTTCCTCCAATATGCTAAAATTCAGGGTTCAAATATTTGATGTATGCAATGTAGCGGAGCATAGCAATGTATGGGATTGCACAACTAGTAATCATACCCCATACGAGAAAACAGTTAGTCTCAATGACTACACAAGCATGCATAAAATACTCCTTATCACATTTAAGGGCTGTCACAATTTCCCATAATTCTCTTTTTACTTGTGGATTCCTTCTTTGTTGTTCAATGAATACTTTAGCACCAAAGCGTAATGCATATCTTTTCCCTTCCTCATCATTTTTCCTAATTGCCCATCCAATCCTGATTGGGCTTGTATCAACAGTAATAATGATAGGCTTTCCATGTGAATAGTCAACCTTTCTCAATGTAGGAGTAGATTTGAAGAGATGCTTTAATTTCTTCATTGCTTTCTGATGCTTCCTTTTCCAATGAAATCTCTGAACTTTCCTCAGAAGTTGATATAGAGCATTGGCTACATGTGCAAAGTGAGGAATCCATATCAAATAGAACACACATGCACTTAAGAATCTCCACGCCTTTGATACATTCGTGAGTACATCTTACATTCTATCAATCCCATCTATTTTTGCTCATGATGATCTTTGCCCATACGGCCCACACATATGCCCAACAATCAAAACCTCTTCAACTCCAAAGACAAACTTTTGTCTAGAAAGAGTTAAATGCACCTCTTCTAGACACATCTAAATCCTCTCACAATCCACAATATGGTATGCAAAAAACCGTATGCATCCATGAGCATCCATCTCTTCATTCTTTTTATCCACTGTGCACCCTTTGATTGGAACATCATCCAAGAAAGGCATTGTCAATTGTGGTATAAAATCCTTGAGTATGCTATACATAGCATTTGTCATGTGTGCCACTGAGTTCATTGCACCATGCAGAAGAGAACACATCCGAATTAACCCCAAGGAAGTCTTCATGGTTGTGATATCCCTGCTTTCAATTGAAAGCTGAAAGTGATCATACCCCAAGTAAAGATTAGCCAAATAATAGATCGCTCTACCTGTAAAAGCCTCTGTAAATTTATCAACCACAGGACCTGCACCCACATTTCTTATGGTCACTTTATTGACCCATTGCATGTCTTGAATAAATCTCAAATCCCCATTCTTTTTTGGCACTGACTGGCCAAAGACCAAGCCACTTTTACCCAGGTTAACAAGCCAACTCCTGAGAGTTGTTGCACTAAACAAGTGATTATTGCACTAATTGTTTTAATTTGACTCAACTTAGCCTTCCCTAAAATCTATAATGTTGTTTGTAGTAGTCCAACTGCAAAGATTCTAAACTTCAGTAAATTATACTGGGCACTAACTATAGTTTCTCCTCATCTCTCAGAGGCAGCTCCTCATAATGTTCTCCTGCCATGCTAGTGGCGGTTTATCCAGGAAATGTTTTTAATGTTTGACTTTGGAAAGGTTGTTTCAAGAATATAGATCTCTTAGATCTATATGTATATCTCCATTTAAAATTCCTTTTTATGTTTCTCCTCCTGATTAAAATTAATTCTTTTTATTTGTTTAATTTTAAACAAACATTCAAATCAAATTTCTGACATACCATAAACCCCTAAATTTTAATCTCCCTTGGTAGATATTTCCCACTCCGTATATTAATTTCGTCGTTGCTTATTAGTTTTTAAATACTTAATTCATTTTGCGAATATAACGTCCTTTCCTTCTTTTCTATTATTAAACATCAACCAGAATAAAACAAGTTCTTTCATACTCTTATGGTTCACATTCATAATTTATTTTAAATTCCCATAACACCCTTTAATTTATCAATGAGTCCTAGTAGCCCTCCACTCCATATATTTAAGAAGTTGATTTTAAAATGAATAACATGTAAAAATTTAACATAGATGCTAAGACTTTTTCTCATGCCATCCAATCATTAAATTGTTTTGATTTTATTTTGGTTTTAATTTAAACTAAATTTTATAATTGCAACCTAACATTATAAATTATTATAAAGTGTTGTCAAACTTTTTATTTGTAATTTCCCATGTTTCCCAAATGTTCACACCGCATATAATCTCTCCTTTCAAAACCAAAACACTGTATCTTCATTACGAGCATTTCTTAAGTAAAATATTATTAAATCATTATTTCTTTTCTTTAACCCTTACAACATAAATGCACTAACAAATCAAAGATTTTGTTTCCAATATTTCACTAAGAATCCATAGTTTATATCAATAAATAACACATCTTACGTAAAGGAAAACTATGCTTTTTCCCTAAATATAACTCTTTCCTAATTTTTAAATATAACAAAACATCTTTAAAAATCTTGATAGAAATTCAGTAAATTCCCTGACTCATAAGCTTTATAGGAAAAATATCAGAACTTATAAATTTTCAATCAGTAATTTTATAAAATTTTATTTATGATAATTTTGAGTCATTTTTTAGTGTTTTCGACTGTTTTTGATTTTTAATAAATAAAAACCAGTTCAAATAAATACAAACAACCATGTAGCATAAGAAAACAAGTTAAAAGACATATTTTAAAAATTATAAACTAGATAAATTATCATACCATATCATTTACTTTAGATAAACCAGTTAGACACTTACTTGTAAAACCTGCGAGTCGTCGTCACGTCCTTGGAGACCGTGTCCTCTTTACAATCCAGCTAATGTCTGTCTTCTATCCAGTCGATTCAAATGGAAGCTCATCATCTTGTTCTTTTCCCCACAGTTTCCCATATGCTATTCCTGCCTACGACTCCCACACTTATTCTTCAACCTCCATGTTACATAGAAAACAAGAAGGATCTCCCATCCGCCTTTGATCCACAAAAGAACATCTCCCACAACATAATAAGAATGACTTTGCCACCTTGAAGCTTTGTGCAAGAAAGGCCCATAAAAAGATTTTGCAATGCAACACACCCTCACTTAAGATTTGGTCGATGAAGATCTCCTCCCACGGCCTTGTGAATCTTATGCATGACTTTTGGGTATTCTTTAACTTAACCCTTACTATGATTAGCTTGTGTGTGATAGAGAAGAGATGTGCAATGACATATGAACTGGACTTAAGAGGTAGGATTTCTTTAGATTTGTTAATGAAAGAAAGAAAGAAAAGATATATAGCTCTTAACAAATCGATGATTAGAAAACTGTCTGTCGCTTCGTTCCATGATCTTCCAGCGGTGATAGTTGCAATGTAGCGTTGTTTTGATTTTAATCTCGTGATGCCACCGATTATGTCTTCATCTTCTTGCTTCTCTGGTGGGAAGAGAGGGTCTCTTCACCCTCATCTATCTCTCTCTCTCTCTATATATATATATATATATATATTTTTTGGGCATTAACTTCGTTTACTTGGCCTGTTAATATATATATGCAGAGCTAGTGGTTATTGGATGATCGCATCGCATTACAGCATTTGCATGTGAGCTTTCTCACTCCTTATGCTGCCACTTCTCTCTCTCTGACAAGGGGAAATACTCCCATCCTTTTTCCACCACGTTCGCCATGGCGCTAACGGAGATGTGGTACAAGCGTCAGCGGCCTCTCTCTGCCTCTCTGGCGCCTATCACCAGCACGCGGCGACGGTGTTGGCTACTTACGCCTTCAGCAAGCTGGACCGCGTATTCGACTGGATGGCCGAACGCAAAGAAAAGAAGATGGAATTATTGCAGAAAGAGAGAGAAGCAGCAGAGCTTAGAAGGCAGCTGCTAAAGGAGTTACGCAGTAAATCTGCATCCATTTGAAATATCCATTCTGGCCTGCTTTCCGATTCCAGCGTCTGCTGCTTCGGCGTCTTCTTCTTCTTCCTTTCTGCTACGCAAAGGGCAAAATGCAAGACATGACTGGCTCACTCCGTCGCTCGCTGTTTTTCTCTCTCTCTCGGCGTCAAAGGTGCACTGAAGTGTGTGTGCTCCTGTCTAGAAACATGCGAGCCGGCACGGCTGATCTCTCTCTCTCCCTGTCGACGTCCTCTTCATCTTCATGACCCCATTCTCCTGTGAAAAATTTCGAACAAAAAATAGGCAACTCGCCATCCCTTGCAGCATCTCCTTCATCTTCTCCATCAATCGACGCATCTCCCCATTTCTCCCTCTCCTCCTTTTTCTTTGATAGTCTTCTCTCTGCCCTTAATCAATCGGTGCCTCCTTCAAGAATCCCATGCCCCCTCCTTTCTCCACGACATGTCCGTAACGGTTTCCCTCTTCCATCGTATTCATTTTGTTTTTTTTTTTTTTTCTTCCTTCCTCTCAATCCTAATATCCTCTAACCTTAGAGTAGTCCCCACTATCAAGCATGTAAAGATTTAAGATACTTCTTCTTTCATGCTCTCACCCCAAATTATGCACTTCTCTCTTCAAAACGTGCATATTTTGCACAGATCCTTGAAGAATAGAGTGTTCTCTCTTCAGCTCAGTCAATTTTATTTTTAATAGACGCAACTCATTGAGCCGAAACCTATATTGAACTTGCCCTTTGCTAAGTGTCGACTGCTGAATCTTAATTTTTTTTCATACAGAAGTGATAGTTCTTCATTTCTTCTTATGAGTTGCTCTGTTTTTAAAATTAAGCGTTTCTGCAGAGTTTGAATCTTCAAAATCATCTCATAAGCTGTTGGATCAGTTCCTTCAAGCTGACGCCAACAATGAACATTCAAAGGGTTTTCTAGTTCCTCAGACAAGGCTTTCACCTTCGTTCGTTCTTGAAGTAGCTCTCGCCCCAATGGGCCTTGTACCTCTAAGTGATAGTTACCAAATCCATCTATGTAAGTGACTAGTTTATTGCTTGACTTCTTCATCCTCCCTACCACCCTGTACATCATGATGTTTGATTTCTTTTGGATATACTTGTGACAATGTGTAATCCATGGTAGTAATGTATATTTTTTTTAAAATAATAATAAGGATCGTTGAAATATGAAGAGACTACCACATGTGTTGTATAAGAGTGTTAGTTGATGAGGACCACAATACTTAGTAATCAATCGTAGACAGATCATGATCATCAAATCGTTTCCAAGTAGAAATCTACCCTACTCCTAACCACTGCATATCTTGGATTGATATTGCAAAATTTCCTTTGGCACTCTTTTGGATGTCACAAGGATAAATTCACCTATGACATAGTGTATCCTTATAACCTTTAACACCAAGAATACATCCTAGGTGGTACATCCGATCTTCCTTTTGCGAGTAAGTCCCTTTGGATCACATCATCCTTGCCAAGAGTCATCCTCTTGAATCTAATATTCAACACCTCCCCAAAGGAATCTCCATAATAATCATCAATGATCTAATGATCACCCTTTGATCATCACTACAGTATTACTGTAGACAATAATCACAATCATAATGCTATGTATTTTTCATAAAGAATTTCATCATTAGGAGGTAGGAGGTAGCATAACTAATGAAATCCTCCATATTGAGATTAATACTAAGATATCCTATCAACTTATCAAGACCTTGTGGTTTGTTTAAAATTCCCCCGAAAACTCCTAATTTATAAAAAGGTCTTATCTCCTCTAAGTGATAATAATCCCTACAGGAAAATTTTAAATAGTCATAGCTGAGATTCACTAAGTAAACCTATCAAATTTTGTCTAAAACTCCACCTTCCTCTCGTACAAGAACTTTCCCATAGATTCATCTCCTAGCTAGACTGCAAGGACACGGCCTCCAAAGACAGCAACAACGAACACCGCATCTGCATTGAATTCATGTAAAAATTTAGTAATAAGGTGTCAATTGTATACAGTTTTGCCAAAAAATTGTTGCAATAAATGGCATGTTTTTAGGTGTTGTCATTCCTCCCCCACTGAAATGCGAAGCGTCCTCGCGAGCACAGCTACATCACGAACATCCAGCATCACGAACATTGCTACGCAACTTTGAAAGAAAAATATACTCTCCTCCACTTAATTGCGAAGCGTCCTCGCGAGCACAGCTACAAGATCTGCAAAACCGCACACGGACAACTAGTAGACACTGGAAAAGTAGAAAACAATACTTATTTGTGTCATATTAAAATGCAAACAATATAAATGTTTCAATGAAAAGATGTAAAAACTTGTACAAACTAACATTCTCCCTTACTCACTCTCTACACTGAAATGCATAACAGAGCTTCATCCATTGCATAGAATATACCAACTAGGAAACTGTCTAGAGCCGCTAAACAACAATAATCCCTCTAGGCAATAAATTGCCACACTACTATCCTACTAAAAATATTGCTTCTGAAATAGCATCACTGATAAGGTCGTTACTTAACAAAGAACCCAAACAAGGTAAACTAATACTACAACACTAAATAGGACTCCTAGGGTTTAGCTGCTAACCCTCCATGTTCTACTAGAACAACCAGCCAATGGTTCATAACTTCTAATTGCCCAAGGCTCTTCTTTAAAGTTTATGTTTAATGTTTTGTTTTTTTTTTAAATGTCAAAAGAGTATATACATTGATTCTCTTTCCCAAAAGGTCCCACCCCAAAGAGATACAAGGCATCGGACGCAGGGCACCCGTCAAGGAAATCCCTACAGCCTACTAGGACCTCAGAGGCGATGGTTATCTTCTTTTGGTTGTTTTTTTTTTCTTTCAAACCCTGCAGTCTCAGGGTGTTTTTTTTTTCTTTGTTTTTTTTTATTCTTTCTTTCTTTCTTTAAAAAGAATAAATATATAGACTCTTCCGAACTTTTAATATTTGGATTTTAAGGATTGTTTTGTTGTTATTTTTTTTTAAAGGATCAACTAAGAGCTAAGAAGACATCACTTAATTGAACGGTCAAACATTTCAGCTCAACAACTTTGCTCGAGGAATCTAATCTAGCGCATAATACTAGTCACTCTGCCTAGGCAAATGATAAGCAATGAATACTCACCAGCTCAGCATCTTTCTTCCACGCTACTCCTAGTCAAAATTTCGTGGAGAGAACCTTGTTATTCAGCTATCCCGCTTATCGCTAGAAAAGCGACCAAAAGATAAGGCAAAACTCTATAGGATTCCTAATCGGACACCCATACAATGAAATTCACTATGTTATGCACACATGTCACCCTTTTTTTTTTAATCACTCCCTAATGCTAAGTCCCATCCCATGTGAGTGGACTTCATATAGAGAATTGTGTATATATATATCATTCATATTTGTTTGAAATATCTATTTATAATTCCTTTGTAATTTACTTAAGTGTTTTTTTCTTCTTCTTCGACATCTCTAATTTCATTCCATCAAATTTTTCCATGTATTTTTCAAAATGAATATGAAATAAAAAGTTTAGGTATGAAACAACCTTATATGTTCGTGGATATTGCAACTCCAAGAATAAATCAGAAACATACAACAGTGTGTAACGCAAAATCATAGTCAAATCTGCACATGAAACATACACTAGCCAGTACAATGTTAAAGGGTTAGATAAATAATAAAACTTCTCCATGTACCAAAGAATTGTCAAATACTCATGTCACAATCGCGATCAACTAGACTGTCATAACGCTCCCACAGTATATTCCTCCATTTGATAACCATTCTTACATATAAAACTGTCCTTCTTACTAACTTAAATATCCCAAACTCCAGCACTGAAAGGAATATCCTGACCGTGCGTGCAACTAACTACCTAACTCCGTGGAAAATAAAACTAAAGTGCATGAAAACCTACAGGATATCAATAACTCAAAGCATTGTATTTTTTTTTTTTTTTAAAACGATATGTATTTTTGTTTGTTTGGTTTGGTTGTTTGTTTTTTTTTAAATGTAGAATAAAAGAAAAAACATAAAAGACTAAGAAAACAAAATATCTAGACTAAAATCTTCAAAGTCTCTGAGATCTTCTAGTGAAAACAATAATCCTAATCCAAAATCATCAACTCCATCTAAGTCAAACCTATTAACTAAACTATCATCTATAGGATGCTCAAGAATAGCCTCTAGCGTAGACATGTCAGAAGTCACAGATCCGCTATCAGGTGCATCGCTAAGAACCTCCATCACATCATGGAGCGAAGCCGAAGCTGCATCATCATAGTAGGGCATAGGGGCCACTGGTAAAGCATCTAAGGAATGCCCCTCGGTCGCATCCATGTACCAACAAATATAATCCCAACATGGGCAGGGAACACTAGTCTGCAAATCATGGTAAGATGGAGTAAGGCGGTAGACAGTGGAACGATATCTCGCAAATTCTGCTTGCTCTCTACCTACCCTAGACTGACCAGCGCCGCGCTCAGGAGAAAAAACACTATTATAATCATGACGCTGGTAGGTATAACCAATCATTTCCTGCATGGCAGTGGTACCATAGCGTCGAAAGTATGTGCGACACTGCCAACACAAGAGCTGAGCACGCACAAATAAATGCCGCTGACAAGACCTACAACCAAAAGGTGGATGATACTGTAAACAAAAAATAATCACAAAGGAAGAACCACAACAGGCCTCCCCTCTCGGTGCATATAAAAACCTGTCATGCGTCTGAAAACGCGGAATATCGTAAGGTCCAGCATGAGCAGGATCAGTACTATCGGCATCAATACGAGGGTAAAGCGCATCCATCCACAAAAAGGCCATACCTGCATCCCATTTAAAAAACCCCCCAAGAAAGAAAAGACATCCAAGGGTGGATTAGACAGAATATTATTTTAACTACTAACCTAACTATACCTAGCTAGCCTAAGTCACAAAATGTTTAAGGCGCAGGCCATTAACCCTAAATATCTCATTTTCAGCATTAATATCCTGCACATCAAGAGAACCATTATCATAAACATTAATCACCTTAAAAGGTCCCAACCAACGAATTTTAAGCTTCCCAGGAAATTTATAATAACGACTGTCATAAAGTAAAACTAAATCGCCTTCTTTAAACTCCCGTACTTTAATATTCTGATCGTGCCATGCTTTACGACGTTTTTGCATTGCTTCTAGACTTTGTAGAGCTAATAATCTTTCCTCATCCAACTTTACCAATTGTAAAATCCGTTGTTTCAAAGATTCAACCTCACCTAATCGTAATGATAGAGCTACTCGTAAAGTGGGCAACTCTTGCTCAATAGGGAATATAGCATTAGTGCCATAAACTAAATTGAAGGGTGTATTTTGCACTGTCACCTTATAAGTAGTTCTATAGGCCCATAACGCTTCATATAAACGTTCATCCCAATCTCGCCTGTGGGAAGCAACCGTTTTAGTTAAAATCCCACATATAATGCGATTGGTTACTTCAACCTGACCGTTAGCTCTGGGATAATAAGGTGTTGATTTGCGATGTTTAATTTTATAGATTTCCATTAACTCGCTAATAAGACCATTCAAGAAATGGGAACCTCGGTCACTTACTAATTCTAGTGGGCAACCAAAACGCGTAATAATATTCTCATACATAAACTTAGCCACATCAATGGCTTTATCCGTTTTAAGCGCTTTCGCTTCCACCCACTTTGTAATATAGTCAGTACAGACTAAGATATAACGATTCGATCGATATCTAGTAGGCGGATCAATTGGGCCCACAAAATCAATTCCCCATTTCTCAAAAGGTGCTAATGCTAATATAGGTGTCAAAGGCGTAGCAAAACTCTTAGAAGGACGACCAGTCCTTTGACATACATCGCATTTGCGACAATAATAATGAGTATCTTTAAATAGAGTAGGCCACCAATAACCAGCTAATAGAACTTTCCTTGCAGTCAATTCACCGGCAAAATGGCCACCACACGGCTCATCATGCAATGCCTTAAGAACCACTGGTACTTCATCTTCCCTTACACAACGTCGATAGATACCTTCGCGTGGAAAAAATTTATAAAGGTAACCCCCTAATAGTCCGTAGGAGCGTGATTGCATTAATATTTGACGTTTCCTGCGCTTATCAGCACCAGGTGGATATCGAGCAGTACTAAGAAAATTCGCAATATCAGCATACCATGGAACTTGTGTCTCCACAGTAAAAAGTGATGCATCCGGCAAATCATCTTCCACACCTTCCTCCTTGTCTGATGTTAATAATCGTGATAGATGATCTGCTAGCACATGAGCTCTACCAGGACGAGTAACTATTTGAAAATCAAACTCTTGGAATAACAACATCCAACGAACCACACGTCCTGAAAGTTCTGCTTTATTAAGCAAATACTTTAACGCCTCATGATCAACATATATAGTAAACTTGTTCCCTAATAAATAATGACGAAATTTCTCCACCGCAAATACCATTGATAGGCATTCTTTCTCAGTGGTGGTATAATTCCTTTCTGCATCACTTAAATTTCGACTCGCATAATAAATTGGATGATCCACCTTATTATCATCTGCTTGACACAAAACAGCTCCTACAGCATACATAGATGCATCAGCATGAATATGGAATTCTTTTGTCCAATCTGGGGGTGCGAGTACTGGTCCTTCAATTAACTTATGTTTAAGAAATTCAAATGCTTTCTGGCAAACACCATCCCAAATAAAAGGAGTATCCTTTCGTAGTAGATTTGTCAAAGGTGATGCCACCTTTGCAAAATCGGAAATAAATCTCCGATAATAATTTAGATGTCCTAAAAATCCACGCAATTGCTTAAGATTTGTTGGAGGTGGAAGTGCAGAAATCTTAATAATTTTAGCTGGATCCATTGCAATACCTTCTTTAGAAACGATATGCCCCAATAAGGTTCCTTTTGGTACTCCAAAAACACATTTATCAGGATTCAAAGATATACCTACTTCATCACTACGTTCAAACACTTGCGTCAGTAACTCAGGCATTTCTTTTGCCGTACCATAGACACAAAAGTCATCTAAGAAAACTTCCATCCATTGACGTAGAAAATCTTGATAAGCTGCAATCATAACTCTCTGAAATGTTGCGGGTGCATTGCACAAACCAAAAGGCATTACTCTATAAGCAAATGTACCCCATTCAGTAGTAAATGTAGTTTTGGATTGATCTTCAGGATGAATTAGTACTTGGTTATAACCGCTAAATCCATCCATGAAAGAATACAGCTCATGACCAGCAACCTTATCAAGTACCTGATCAGTAAATGGCAAAGGAAAATGATCTTTACGTGTTTTGCTATTCAGCTTTCTATAATCGACACAAATGCGAATTTTCTTACTATTCTTCTTAGGTACTACCACAATAGGAGATACCCATTCACTGTATGCAACAGGATAAATAAATCCAGCATCTAAAAGCTTAGTAATTTCAGCTTTCACTAACTCTGCATACACAGGGTTTGTTCGTCGTTGACGTTGACATACAGGTTTTGTGCCTGGTTCTAGATCAATATAATGCTGACATAATTCAGCTTTGATACCCTTAAGGTCCCTATATGACCAAGCAAAAGCGTCAACATGCAATCGTAAGACTTCTTCGAATCTTTCACGATGTGGCGATTCCAATTGGTCTCCTAAATTTAAATATTTTCCTTCTGCCATTTTAAGCTTAACTACTTCAACTTCAGGCTCTTCAATAAATAGAGAGTCTATTCTTCGTGGCTTAATTGTGGGCACATCTTCGGATATCTGCATCAATACATTTTCAAGCAGGTTATTCTTAGTACTTGATTCCAGTGCTTCTTCTCCCACATTCACAGAATTCACTAAGGGTAAAGCCCTATAAGGAATAATAGCCAGATTATCTTGCGTAGCACCATCAACTTCTACTCCATAGACATTTACTAACTCAGGAAAGGATTTTTCAGTATATCTCTTCCCATATTTAACTAAATCGCCATTATTGACATTTACATTTTTACGAGATTTCATGGTAAATGAGGTTCTTACAGAGTCAATTACGCTAGGTATCTGCTCTGAAGTACATGGATATTGAGCATGTAACCTTCGGCGATATCGACGTAAAATGTCGTTATTCTTTTCTAAACATTCCTGATCATCTAAACTCCAAAACCATTGATTATCTTTAAGCTTGAGAATTAATGAATGTAGATTCTCATCCTTCTCGCCCTGAATTCGACAACCCAAATAATGTATAACTTGTTTCAGTTCCACAAAATTCCTAGGTGCTGCAGGTTCAAACCATCTAAGTTGTGGCTCTTGCCCATCCCCATAAATAGTAAAATCCATTACTCTTTCTTTTGGATGAGGCAACACCACCGCTTGCATATTGTGCAATTTAACCTTAGTAGGTTCAGATTGGACTTGTTGATAACCAATTATAGGTCCCCTTGAACGGCGATAAATCTTCTGTGCAATTCCAGTCGAACGCCTAAAAGAATGACACAACCAGGGAACATTTGTAGGGTTTTTCTCTTGAGTCTCTAGTTCAAAAATATTCTTAGATTTATGTTTTTCCAAAAACCTATCAGTGTCTTCATGTTCTTCCCAATAATTTGTATCCATAGATAACGCTTGGTCCATCTGTAACTCACCCCTACTGAATTTAGATTTCTCTTCTTCTAAATAAAATTCTAAAAGCGAGATTTCATCTAGATATCGCCTTTCTCTAAACTGAAACTCTGCCTTTTCCTTTTGCAACTCAGTAATCTTTTTCATTGCTTCATTTACAGCAGTCAACGTTGCCTCACGCTCTACTTCCAATGCCTCTTCCAATTCTCTAATAATCCTAGCGTAATTACCATGATGTTCACGAGAAGTCTGTGAAAACCTGTTAAAAGCCGAAGCTGAATCATCCTCATCCTCACGAGATAGTGGTCTTTGTAAGGGTTTGCACCTATGCCTACTTCTCCTTTCTCTTTCCTTCGCTTCTAGCTGATAGTAATAAATCCTTTTAGCTCTATCTGGCAGTTGTCCAAATCCAAAGGGTAAAGCATTTTCCCCATAAGGAAGAGCTTCTAAAATCCTACTCTCAAGCATACTATTATGATTATCAGTAACATCATCTTCTCCCATACCTTCTGAAGAGGTTATTGAAATGTCAGCCACATCAGATATCATTAACTCAGGCATTTCTTCCTCCTCTAATTCATCCATAGAAATCACTTCCGACCTGTTGTAAGCAGAAAATACATCTTCTTGATCATTTCCTTCTTGATCCGTAGATAATTGAAAACATGTTTCAAGCGAATCATCAGGATACTCTGCTTCCTCTGCTGAAAGCATTAAGCAGTCGAGGGTTGTATCTTCGGATGTGGATAACCACTGAGTAATATCACTATCCGAATCATTGTCAGATGAAAACGCTATAGCATACTCACCAATACCCATCTGTTCTACCTTGTGAGGCTGATGTACTATATTGACCTCTACTTTCTCTGCTCCTGCTGGGTGTGGTGTCTTAAATAACCAGGCATAAGGCCCTTCATGATCAGTCCTCTCCATTTCTGAATCATAAAACTCACTGTTGGATTTCTCATCCATTTCACTAACTGCTTCATCTCCTGAATCTTTCAAAAATCCTTTTGAAATAACTTGTATCTTAACCCTATCATTTCGAGGACCAATCACAATTGAACCTTTATACCAGTCCTGAATGCATCTTGCTTGGTATAACCAAGGTCTTCCCAACAGGACAGAATATGATGAAATATTTGTTTGCGAACGAACAATCAAATAGTTCACATGAAATTCTAATCCGGCTACTACAGATTTCACATTTCGCAGTAACCCCAAAGGAGTTACTTTCCTTTGATCAGCCACACGTAAAACAATATGAGTAGGTTCTAGATCCTTCAACCCTAATTCTTGCATAGCTTGTTCTGTCATCAAATTAACTGCTGAGCCACCATCTAACTGCACTTCATGTAGCAAGTGGCCATTAATAGTAGTATCGATAACTGGAGCTCCTGGGTCCACAAATAAATCTACTATTTTTACATCCTTAGTTGTTTTTCCTTTGGAAGAATTTTCACGGATTTTAGAAACGTTTATCTCACTCCTCTTCCTTCGACGCCGAACTAATTTATGGTAAAGCTGTTTCCGACAAACAGGCGCTATTTCTAACAATTGCCGAAGATTAATAGTCAATGATATTTCTTCTAATGCAGCCCAAAGATCATAGGTCTTATTTACGGATTCTACATAATCTTTACTCCCTTCCTTAGGAGGAACCAATCTTTCGGGAAAAGGAGCTACTCCCACTTGAATCTTAGGATTTACTAAGGGCACAGGTAATAATGGATGGTCAGAGGAATGCTGCGGAGAATCCGATTCAGGTAGTTCTATATTAGGATCTATGTCCTTAGACTTATCCTTCACTGCTCCGTTTAATTGTGGACTCTCTTCCTCTAAACCTTGCTCCTTCTGTTGTTGCTTTTGTGCTCGAGTAATAACACCAATCATAGGGTCAGCCCTAAAGGTCACCTTACGAGGTATAAATTTTGATTTAACTCCAATATCTTTCCTTATTGTTTCTACTTCAACTAAATTTGCAGCAGACGTTGAAGGTTCGTTAGAGGTTTGTTTCCCTTTGTCAGACATTTTATTATCCTCTCGCTTAGGACAATTCTCTTCATAGTGTCCTTCACCACTGCACCTCCTGCAAAGAGGAGTATAGTCTTGATTTTTACGCGCATTTGGACAATATGTGGCTATGTGACCTTCTTGTTGGCATCGATAACAAATTACTGGTCCCCTAGGTCTTTGTTGACCACCTTGTCCCATTGAATTACGAAAATTTCCATTATTTCTTCTAAAAGGAGAATTTCTCCCTCGATTGCTATCACTGTTGTAATTGTTTCGAGGCACTGGGGGTCTACCCTGGGTGGGCAATCCTCGTGGCCTAAAAGGTTGATTGGGTGGTCCAATCTCATAAGTCCTATTATTACGATCCATGTAATTGTAATTCGTTTGCATTGAACGAGCTTGTTGTTGCTCTTGACCTAATTTATGCCAACAATTTGTATCTAAATGACCAGTCTTGTGGCAAAAAGAGCAAAACGGTGGATGATCGGGCATTAACCTTGAAGGCGTCGGACACTCTGTAGCCACATGGCCGTAACCATGACACTTACCACACCAGATATTAGATCGAGGTGGGTTTGAAGTCGAATTTCCCGACGATTGCTGAGCACTAGATCCTTGTGTCGTTATCGAATAAATTTCCTTCAAAGGTGCTTGTACTGCAGTCATAATTTCCTCCTTTAATTTTCCTAGAGATTTCGCAATAATATCTGCTACTTTTGCTTCATCCAGAGGAGATTGAGATTGCGGCATAGAAGGCATTCCTGTCTGCATCATATAGGCTGGAATTGAAGTGTACGGATTTAGAGGTACACTCGACATGTTTGAGCTTGCAGTTACCGAGGGATTTAGAGGAACGGTCACATAAGACACGTTCTTAGGTACCCCACCTGAAGTGCTTGGATATTCTGTCCGAGATTCTTTGAATAGATCTCTCCGCCGTTGTTGACTAAGCTGCACTTCTTCCCACCATCTAGCATGTGTTTTAGCATCTGCCAACGTAGCTGGTCGTTGTAAACTAACATGCTGATGAACTTCAGGATTAAGTCCATCAATAAACTTACGTTTTTGCGTGGGATCGTCAGGAGCAGGATTCATCTTACGAATGATTGTCTCCATGCGCTCAATATAATGTTCAACACTTTCAGTTGCTCCTTGGGACAGATAATCCAATTGAAGAGCCAATCTATCTTGAAAACCTTGTCGTCTAAATTTTTCTAGAAAAGCTCTTGATAAGGCATCATAGGTCCCTTTATGTTGAGCATCTAAATTCCCATACCATTTTGCTGCTTCATCTTTTAATGTTGCAGGGAAGATATGAAGCTTTTGGTCGTCATCTATTATCTCATTGGCGACGCAAGTCACCTCAAATCTTTGCGAATGGGCATCGGGATCTTCGTCCCATAATCCCCCGAATTGCGTGAAATCAGCTAATCTAACTGGGTTGCGAGCCATTGTTTCTCTAAATAGTAGCCCTAACCCTAAATCGTTGATAGTATCAAACCACGGAGGTTCCTGAGGTTCCTTAAATAATTGACGCAATCCGAAGTTTGACTCTAAATCCCAGTCAAAGAACAGTTCAATACTACCGACTGTAGCATTAGCTTCACTCTCCCTAGTTTCCCTAATTTGCCTACCTCTTTCCCCAGTGACACTGCTAGTACTGGAGACAACTTGATTCCATTGATATGAAGCTGCTTCACTTTCTTTCGATGGTGTTCTATCAGTTGATAAGCTAGGCTGAAGAGGTTCTACCGTTGAGTTAGACACAGCGTCTACTCCCAAATTCAGCAATGCATTGACCCTCTCTAGCCGTTCTAATAGCCAAGCCTCTTGTCGCACTGCTCGTTCTCTAACTCGCTGATCCCTAGCTTCGTTTTGCTGCTTCCGTCTCTCTTCTGAATTCATCCACGAGTACAAAACTAGCTGTTACTGTCATACTCCAAAATTCCGCTCGTTCTATTTGAGCTATAAAATTAGGTTGTCGCTTGTATGCGCACTTAGAAGGTTCAAAATAGTCGGCAACTCTGGGTCTATCTCCCCAAAAGGTAACTTTTCTTCTTGCTCGGGGATTAAACCTAGAATTTCAGCAACCTCTCTAATGTCTTTCGTGTCGAAAGAAATTCTTAAACCTCTGGATACACGTAACCAAGGCAACACATCATCCCACACTACTCTTCTAAACGTCCGATAAGCTGTGCGGTGATACCAATCAAAGTGGTACGATACACTGATTGTATTTATTTCTACCGCGTCTATTAACCCAAAGTGTGTCGCTAGTAGAACTATAGTTTGCGCACAGTCGTTATAACCCCAGCTCCAAGAGGATAATTGTTCAACGTCCACAGTTAATTGTGGCCCGAAATATGTGCCTCCCTCTACTAACTCTGTATCTCTCGCCCAGTCTAGCACTTTTCTTTGACACTCCTGGGGCAAATTAGGAAAATAGTCCCTTAGAAAAGAGACTGCGTATTCACTCATAAATAACACTTAGGATCTAAAATACCCCCGGAAGATTTATCACTCGATCGAGCGCACTTGGCTCCCGGCAGACGCACCAAAAATGACTGGCCAAAGACCAAGCCACTTTTACCCAGGTTAACAAGCCAACTCCTGAGAGTTGTTGCACTAAACAAGTGATTATTGCACTAATTGTTTTAATTTGACTCAACTTAGCCTTCCCTAAAATCTATAATGTTGTTTGTAGTAGTCCAACTGCAAAGATTCTAAACTTCAGTAAATTATACTGGGCACTAACTATAGTTTCTCCTCATCTCTCAGAGGCAGCTCCTCATAATGTTCTCCTGCCATGCTAGTGGCGGTTTATCCAGGAAATGTTTTTAATGTTTGACTTTGGAAAGGTTGTTTCAAGAATATAGATCTCTTAGATCTATATGTATATCTCCATTTAAAATTCCTTTTTATGTTTCTCCTCCTGATTAAAATTAATTCTTTTTATTTGTTTAATTTTAAACAAACATTCAAATCAAATTTCTGACATACCATAAACCCCTAAATTTTAATCTCCCTTGGTAGATATTTCCCACTCCGTATATTAATTTCGTCGTTGCTTATTAGTTTTTAAATACTTAATTCATTTTGCGAATATAACGTCCTTTCCTTCTTTTCTATTATTAAACATCAACCAGAATAAAACAAGTTCTTTCATACTCTTATGGTTCACATTCATAATTTATTTTAAATTCCCATAACACCCTTTAATTTATCAATGAGTCCTAGTAGCCCTCCACTCCATATATTTAAGAAGTTGATTTTAAAATGAATAACATGTAAAAATTTAACATAGATGCTAAGACTTTTTCTCATGCCATCCAATCATTAAATTGTTTTGATTTTATTTTGGTTTTAATTTAAACTAAATTTTATAATTGCAACCTAACATTATAAATTATTATAAAGTGTTGTCAAACTTTTTATTTGTAATTTCCCATGTTTCCCAAATGTTCACACCGCATATAATCTCTCCTTTCAAAACCAAAACACTATATCTTCATTACGAGCATTTCTTAAGTAAAATATTATTAAATCATTATTTCTTTTCTTTAACCCTTACAACATAAATGCACTAACAAATCAAAGATTTTGTTTCCAATATTTCACTAAGAATCCATAGTTTATATCAATAAATAACACATCTTACGTAAAGGAAAACTATGCTTTTTCCCTAAATATAACTCTTTCCTAATTTTTAAATATAACAAAACATCTTTAAAAATCTTGATAGAAATTCAGTAAATTCCCTGACTCATAAGCTTTATAGGAAAAATATCAGAACTTATAAATTTTCAATCAGTAATTTTATAAAATTTTATTTATGATAATTTTGAGTCATTTTTTAGTGTTTTCGACTGTTTTTGATTTTTAATAAATAAAAACCAGTTCAAATAAATACAAACAACCATGTAGCATAAGAAAACAAGTTAAAAGACATATTTTAAAAATTATAAACTAGATAAATTATCATACCATATCATTTACTTTAGATAAACCAGTTAGACACTTACTTGTAAAACCTGCGAGTCGTCGTCACGTCCTTGGAGACCGTGTCCTCTTTACAATCCAGCTAATGTCTGTCTTCTATCCAGTCGATTCAAATGGAAGCTCATCATCTTGTTCTTTTCCCCACAGTTTCCCATATGCTATTCCTGCCTACGACTCCCACACTTATTCTTCAACCTCCATGTTACATAGAAAACAAGAAGGATCTCCCATCCGCCTTTGATCCACAAAAGAACATCTCCCACAACATAATAAGAATGACTTTGCCACCTTGAAGCTTTGTGCAAGAAAGGCCCATAAAAAGATTTTGCAATGCAACACACCCTCACTTAAGATTTGGTCGATGAAGATCTCCTCCCACGGCCTTGTGAATCTTATGCATGACTTTTGGGTATTCTTTAACTTAACCCTTACTATGATTAGCTTGTGTGTGATAGAGAAGAGATGTGCAATGACATATGAACTGGACTTAAGAGGTAGGATTTCTTTAGATTTGTTAATGAAAGAAAGAAAGAAAAGATATATAGCTCTTAACAAATCGATGATTAGAAAACTGTCTGTCGCTTCGTTCCATGATCTTCCAGCGGTGATAGTTGCAATGTAGCGTTGTTTTGATTTTAATCTCGTGATGCCACCGATTATGTCTTCATCTTCTTGCTTCTCTGGTGGGAAGAGAGGGTCTCTTCACCCTCATCTATCTCTCTCTCTCTATATATATATATATATATATATATATTTTGGGCATTAACTTCGTTTACTTGGCCTGTTAATATATATATGCAGAGCTAGTGGTTATTGGATGATCGCATCGCATTACAGCATTTGCATGTGAGCTTTCTCACTCCTTATGCTGCCACTTCTCTCTCTCTGACAAGGGGAAATACTCCCATCCTTTTTCCACCACGTTCGCCATGGCGCTAACGGAGATGTGGTACAAGCGTCAGCGGCCTCTCTCTGCCTCTCTGGCGCCTATCACCAGCACGCGGCGACGGTGTTGGCTACTTACGCCTTCAGCAAGCTGGACCGCGTATTCGACTGGATGGCCGAACGCAAAGAAAAGAAGATGGAATTATTGCAGAAAGAGAGAGAAGCAGCAGAGCTTAGAAGGCAGCTGCTAAAGGAGTTACGCAGTAAATCTGCATCCATTTGAAATATCCATTCTGGCCTGCTTTCCGATTCCAGCGTCTGCTGCTTCGGCGTCTTCTTCTTCTTCCTTTCTGCTACGCAAAGGGCAAAATGCAAGACATGACTGGCTCACTCCGTCGCTCGCTGTTTTTCTCTCTCTCTCGGCGTCAAAGGTGCACTGAAGTGTGTGTGCTCCTGTCTAGAAACATGCGAGCCGGCACGGCTGATCTCTCTCTCTCCCTGTCGACGTCCTCTTCATCTTCATGACCCCATTCTCCTGTGAAAAATTTCGAACAAAAAATAGGCAACTCGCCATCCCTTGCAGCATCTCCTTCATCTTCTCCATCAATCGACGCATCTCCCCATTTCTCCCTCTCCTCCTTTTTCTTTGATAGTCTTCTCTCTGCCCTTAATCAATCGGTGCCTCCTTCAAGAATCCCATGCCCCCTCCTTTCTCCACGACATGTCCGTAACGGTTTCCCTCTTCCATCGTATTCATTTTGTTTTTTTTTTTTTTTCTTCCTTCCTCTCAATCCTAATATCCTCTAACCTTAGAGTAGTCCCCACTATCAAGCATGTAAAGATTTAAGATACTTCTTCTTTCATGCTCTCACCCCAAATTATGCACTTCTCTCTTCAAAACGTGCATATTTTGCACAGATCCTTGAAGAATAGAGTGTTCTCTCTTCAGCTCAGTCAATTTTATTTTTAATAGACGCAACTCATTGAGCCGAAACCTATATTGAACTTGCCCTTTGCTAAGTGTCGACTGCTGAATCTTAATTTTTTTTCATACAGAAGTGATAGTTCTTCATTTCTTCTTATGAGTTGCTCTGTTTTTAAAATTAAGCGTTTCTGCAGAGTTTGAATCTTCAAAATCATCTCATAAGCTGTTGGATCAGTTCCTTCAAGCTGACGCCAACAATGAACATTCAAAGGGTTTTCTAGTTCCTCAGACAAGGCTTTCACCTTCGTTCGTTCTTGAAGTAGCTCTCGCCCCAATGGGCCTTGTACCTCTAAGTGATAGTTACCAAATCCATCTATGTAAGTGACTAGTTTATTGCTTGACTTCTTCATCCTCCCTACCACCCTGTACATCATGATGTTTGATTTCTTTTGGATATACTTGTGACAATGTGTAATCCATGGTAGTAATGTATATTTTTTTTAAAATAATAATAAGGATCGTTGAAATATGAGGAGACTACCACATGTGTTGTATAAGAGTGTTAGTTGATGAGGACCACAATACTTAGTAATCAATCGTAGACAGATCATGATCATCAAATCGTTTCCAAGTAGAAATCTACCCTACTCCTAACCACTGCATATCTTGGATTGATATTGCAAAATTTCCTTTGGCACTCTTTTGGATGTCACAAGGATAAATTCACCTATGACATAGTGTATCCTTATAACCTTTAACACCAAGAATACATCCTAGGTGGTACATCCGATCTTCCTTTTGCGAGTAAGTCCCTTTGGATCACATCATCCTTGCCAAGAGTCATCCTCTTGAATCTAATATTCAACACCTCCCCAAAGGAATCTCCATAATAATCATCAATGATCTAATGATCACCCTTTGATCATCACTACAGTATTACTGTAGACAATAATCACAATCATAATGCTATGTATTTTTCATAAAGAATTTCATCATTAGGAGGTAGGAGGTAGCATAACTAATGAAATCCTCCATATTGAGATTAATACTAAGATATCCTATCAACTTATCAAGACCTTGTGGTTTGTTTAAAATTCCCCCGAAAACTCCTAATTTATAAAAAGGTCTTATCTCCTCTAAGTGATAATAATCCCTACAGGAAAATTTTAAATAGTCATAGCTGAGATTCACTAAGTAAACCTATCAAATTTTGTCTAAAACTCCACCTTCCTCTCGTACAAGAACTTTCCCATAGATTCATCTCCTAGCTAGACTGCAAGGACACGGCCTCCAAAGACAGCAACAACGAACACCGCATCTGCATTGAATTCATGTAAAAATTTAGTAATAAGGTGTCAATTGTATACAGTTTTGCCAAAAAATTGTTGCAATAAATGGCATGTTTTTAGGTGTTGTCAGGCACAGTAAACCAACGATTTGAGTATGGGGCTGAAGAAGGCTCCAAGATCTTCATGCGAATCTTTTCATTTAGTAAATCCATCAGATTTGGAAGGCAAGCTTTAGGCACTAGAATAGGCCTCAAGTTCCATGGTACATGTGGCATAGTAGATATTACCATAGGAGAGACAACATTTGGATCCACACAACCTATTTCACTTGGCTCAAATGTAAATGCATTTCCATGCCTAGCCAACATCTGCATAAAACAGTCTCTCTTAATTGGCAAAAGAAACCCTTCTGCACGAACTTTCAATTTCTCTAATGTTTCAAATGTAAACTGATAACCTATATCTTTAGGATCTCGTAAGCTTGGATGCCTTGACACTTTTTCATACAAACCCTCACTTTCTGGTGGATGTGGCAAAGCAATTAGTTTTACATTTTTGTCAACTATCTTATACCTTGTCTCCACAAGTGCTTCATCCCATTGTAATCCATCCTGCTGCTGGCTGGCAAACAATGCTATAACATCATACATGTCCAAAGAACATACTGAAAACACTCTGTTTTTAGCCTCATTTTTTGCATGTATAGTTGTTGAAATTTCAGTCATAGTTTCATTAATATTCAGCCCATAAAAGATGCCTGAAATGCCTTCATTTTCAGTTTAACAGCCCCAATGTTCTTAGTTCCTTAGTAGCCCGTTTCATGAACTATTTGCTCTAAATTGAGAATAATCAATAGTAAATATATGCTTCATTCCATCAAGAGGCGAGTACATCCTTTGAATAGCACTACTGTAGCCCCGCATTACAATAGTGCTTAATGAATATCTAGGTCTTTGGATTCCCTTGCATTTGGAGTGAAAGGATACTCTTGAAGCGTATCTTGATTTCTAGGATGATTAACACAAACAGTAAGAAATTAGAGTGCTTTTCTCCCATCCTTGCTTCTGACTCTTGCATAAGCAGAACCATCATCAAGCACCTTTGTTTCCATGCACACTCTTGTAATATAGGGCTGTCCCAAAATCACTACATATGAGAAATTATCTTGCCCAAAGAAGTGTTGCTCTTCTTGTACATCACCAATCATCACTTTTACATTAGGACATGCAGCATAAAGCTCTCCCGATGAATTATTTGCAGCCCTCATATGCCAACCATGATGAGTGTCTATAGGCCATGTACCATTTTCATACAATTCATGCTCAATGTCATTTATCGCAGACCCATGGTCAAGTAAAGCAACACAATGAGTTTCACATTCCTCTACTTTCACTACCATTTTGGTGGTAGCCCTGGCCCAATGATTTCTTGTGTAATGACTTCGAGGAATAAATTCTAGAGTCTCTTCCCCATATTGTTGCATCTGCCTTACTCCACCATGCATATTGCTACAAGACAATGCATTTTCAGGGATTTTCTTCTATTTTCCACATTATGTCCACTAATTAGTAGGAATTTAGAAATAAAGAGAAAGGGGCATTGAAGGAGTGCTGGAAAGGGCATTTAACACCTTAAGGAAGAGAGAGAGAGCTCATTTTCACTTATAGGTTTGAGAGAGAGAGAGAGAGAGCTAACAAGATGTTGTAGGAGACCAAGTGAGTAGAAGTCGTATCGATTCACATGATTCGAGTGCATATAACTCCTGATGGTGATCTACCTTAGTTTTTTATGTGTCATAGATTGTATCTATAGCTTGTGGGACCTTGGGGGTTGGGAATCAAGCCCAAAATGAATCAAATTTGAGCTGCACTATGATTTTGGGCAGATGGGATCAGATGGTCAGATTCCTAGAATCAAATACTCCAATTTGGCCAAGAACATCTAATTGTTAAAAATCAAAGACGAGGGATTTACGGCCAGAGCCCCCCCTAGCACCCAAGCGTCCTCCTGCTCCAAGTATTGCTCAACAGAGAGACCTCTCACGGCGGGTTCGGTCCACGTTCCCGGCGTGGTCAACAAACCCCTTGGTTAGGGTCAGGCAGACAGTTGGGTGTAATTGAAGCTGCCTCTCACCTTCAGGCCTTCAACCTAAAGTATAGGTACTTATTTATTTTGTAATTCATTGGTCAAACAATGCTCTAAAATCTCTAGCAAGCACAAACATTTCCATTGATCGATTTTTGTTGTTGGCAAACTGCTAAGGAGGGAATCCTTCCTTTCGAATGCATCCAGCACTCATTCCAGGGTGTCTTGCAACTTGGCAAGTTCCCTTATATTCTGGGTTAGGGCGTACCCTATTAACCCAACTTGGTCAAACCCTATAGTTCATTGGATACTTCAATTTCCAGTTTTTAACCTCCCTTACTTAGAAGGATATCAAAGTATACATACTTTTTGCAAGATAACTTGCATAAGGATCCGCCATCCTTGTTGCGAGAATTTAGCCTTTCTTCTTGTGAATCAATCACAAGACCATATGACTTCGTACTTGCCGCGCAAGTCCTGCATCGTACTATGAGATAATGGGGTTACGAAACAATCCATTTCAGTTTCTTTAAGCTGACGTTTGTCAGACCTAGGGTTTCCTAGCTTTATTATTTTCTTTTAAGAAACTCAGGGACAAACCCTAGTTTCTTTTATGTTTACAATTTCGAGACTCTACACTCAGGGAATGTGGGAAAGTATTTAAGGTATAAACGTTTCTTGGATTTTAATTCATTCCCAGTGAATATTTTGCAGCATAGGTATTTCTAAGTCTATATTAATTTGGTTAACTTTAGAAGGTAATATCGAGATCACCTCCGCATGATTTGTTATCTATGTGTCAATTGATTTTTCAATCCTAAACTTTATCGATTTGAGGTAAGGTAAATTCAATTAATCTTCCTTTTTCCTTGCGAACAAAACTCATGCCAAATAAGCAATCTTTCCCTTGCTAAGTTATGCAGTTAGCAATGATAACTTCCTAGAGTTTAAGCATCGTAAGAAACCTTTCATGATTCGCATCTTCCATGATGATTCGTTGTAAAAAGAATAGGGGTTAATAGTGCAAGATGCAGTTTTATACCTTCTAGGCTTAACCGAAGTATACTACTTTAGTAGGTAAATAATCTTGCTCATAATTCGTTTCAATGCATAATGCTATTTGAAGAAGAACTATGTTTATACTTAATTTGTTTTGCATGTTTCATTAAACTAAATTCCTTCGTCATGAATAACTAGGACAAAATATATCTTATCCCTAACAATTCATCTTGCACGATTGAATTAAAACCGATATAAAATTAAAAAGGAAAAACCTGGGTTTGGGGTGAGATATCCACATGGATATCGGGAGATGACCCTCCTGCAGCTACTCCTTGGACTTTCTTAGGAGGCATCGCAATTGTAGTCCTTCGAATGTAAAAGTAGCTTTACACTCTTTTTTAAAATTCCAGCGTCGCTCCCTTGCACGTCAATACCCTTCTTCTCTTTTTTGAGTAGAGCCCCCCCTGGCCCCCAAGCGTCCTCCTGCTCCAAGTAACGCTCAACGGAGAGACCTCTTGCGGCAGGTTCGGTTCACGTTCCCAGCGTGGTCAATAACCCCCTTGATTAGGGTCAGGCAGGCAGTCGGGGGTAACTGAAGCTACCTCTCCCTTAAGGCCTTCATCCTGAAGTATAAATATTCATTTATCTTTTAATTCATTGGTCAAACAAAGCCAACAGTGCTCACAAACATTTCCATTGATCGTTTTTATTGGCAAATTGCTAAGGAATGAATCCTTCCTTTCAAAAGCATCCAGCACTCGATCCGGGATGACTTGCAACTTGGCAAGATCCCCTATATCCTGGGTTAAGACGTACCCTAGTAACCCAATTTGGTCAAACCTTGAGTTTATTGGTTACTTCCGTCTATCGGCTAGTCTTTAGTTTCTAAACAATCTTCCTTACTCAAGAAGGATACTAAAGTATTCATCCTCTTGCAAGATAGCTTGCGTAAGGATCCGCCATCCTCGTCGCGAGAATTTGGCCTTTTTCTTATGATCTAATCACAAGACTATATGATTCCGCACTTGCTGCACAAGTATCGCATCTTGTTATGCAACAATAGTCACGAAATAATTTGTTTCAGGTTCTTTAGACTGACGTCGTTAGACCTAGGGTTTCCAAGTTTCATCTTTGTAAGATTCCAGGGACAAACCCTAGTTCATTTTACGATTACAATTCACTGTCCCTACATTTAGTGAATGTGGGCAAGTATTTAAAGTATAAGTGTTTCCTGGAATTTAACTTATTCCGAATAAGTATTCTGCAGCTTGGGTGTTTAGGTTTTATGCCAATTTGGTTAACTCTAGAAGATAATTTCAAGAATGCATAAAGCTATTTGTTAAAAATACGTTTATGCTTTATTTATTTTGCATGTTCCATTAAATGTATTAATGACTAAATTCCTTCGTCGTGAACAACTAGGACAAAATATATCCTATTTCTAACAATTAATCTTGTATGATTGAATTACAACGATATAAAATTAAGAAGGAAAACCTGGGTTTGGGGTGAGATATCCACATGGATACCGAGAGATGACCCTCCCGTGGCTACGCCTTGGACTTTCTTAGGAGGCATCACAATTGTAGTTTTTCGGATGTGGAAGCAGCTTTACAACTCCTCCTAGGAATTTCACTGTCGCTCCCTTGCACCGCCCCTCGATCTCATCGTTTTTGGAAGGCTCCCGCCTTGGAAGTCGAGGAAATTCGAAAAGGTGTTTCAGAGTCTTCTACGACTAAGACCCATTGAAGCCATGGGGAAGGCTTAATGGTCTTTAATGACTCGCTCAACAAAGAGCGAAAAGGGATGGAAAAAAAAAAACACACAAGGTGCGGGAGAGAACTCTAAGGGGATATAGTAACTGTAAAGGTTATAAGCAAGGTCGAATGACCCTTAGGTCGACTTGGAGGAAAGGGGTTTGCAATACGCCACAAGGGGAGGGCTAGGAAGGTTTTTACATGGAGGAAAGAGGGATGGCTCCAAAGCCTAAGGGATAGGAGTTTAAGGGATTAACACTAGGGGTGTGGTTTCAAGATGCCCAAGAAAAGGGTTTAAGGGTTAATACTCGAGGGTGTGGTTGAGGATTTATAAAATACAAAAAAAAAGGGTTTAAGAAAAAGGGGCTAAGTGACTTTTAAAAGTACGGGGGTGTAATAATAGGACCTCTAAGTCCACTCTTTATAGAGGAAAAAGGGGCTTATGATCTTTTAAAACACGAGGGGGGGTGGGTTTCCAATATGTCATGGAAAGGGCTTAAGGGTTTAGACAGGGGGTTCCAACACCCATGAAAAAAAAAGGCTAAAGGTTTATAAAACACACAGGGGGTGGGTTTCAAGGCCTAAGAGGAAGGGGCTTATAGTTAAATCATAGGAGGGGGTTCCAAAATACCATGGAAAGAGCTTATAGGAGTTAAAACCGGGGGGCGGGGGGGGGGGGGATTGAAAGGAAAGGGTTACAAGCCCATAAGAAAGGGGCTTAAGGGGAGTTTAAAGCCCGGGGGCAGGGGGTGTGGTTTCAAAATGCATAAAAAAAGGGGGCCTTGGGAAATTTTGGGGCATGGGGGTGAAAGGGGGCTTAAGGGCCCTTAGAAGCTTCCCCCCAGGAAACTTCTAAAGCTTTCACGTGGAAAGGGGGGGTGTGTTAAGGCTCTCTGGTCGACGGTGGAAGATGGCAGCGGCTCCTCCCTGGGCACTCGGAACGTGGCAGCCGAATGGCAGCCTCCCCCCCTTTTTTTTTGACTTCAGCTCCTCCATCAGGCGGGCGTCGAGGCAACGCACTCCCTTCCTCCTCCTTCTCACGGCAGCGTCGTCCTCTCCATCTCCAGCCTTCCCTTGAGTGGGGGTTTTTATAGGGAGAGGGAAGGGAATCCTCCCTCTCCTTGTGTCACCCTACATGGCCATGAGGCCAAGCAAGCTCCAGCAAGGAGCTTACTGGCCTACTAATTCCCTCTCCTCCTCTAGTATGATAGTCACCGATGGTGAATTTTAAAAAAAAATCCATAAATTTTCAACGTTTGACATATTACAGTAGTTCGCTCCCTCTTTTTTTCGTTCATGTAAAATGGTGCGCTCAGGTCTCGGTCTGCTTTTTTCACCTGAGTACCGTCGCTACTTGTGTCGCAAATAGTGACGCTGCTAATTTTCATTGGAAATGGCCGTCGCTATACTCTTGTATTCTTATAGTGTGGACATGACCCCCTGCTTTACCAACAAACACAAATCCAAATTCTAAGCCATCTTTCTAGCCAAATCCCAACATTTCTTAACTTTCCGCTATTACCAATAATGTTTCTAAAGCCAAATCCATAGTCTTTGCCATAAGTGCCATCAATCTGGACATCTAGCGGTGAATTATCAATCCAAAAAGCCAATTGTTCACATCAACTACTTGGAAGAGACTGAAGATGAAGTCCATGAAGAAATGCCTGATTTCACAGAAGACGATGATGATATTGGTACTATTTCAGATACTTTACCAGGTATGTTAAATTCCCATTCTTTATTAATGATGAAATGTCTTATGCATGGTAGAGAGAAAACTGTTTTACATTATGACAGGAGCATATACGATTTTATTTTTGCAAAATTGGTCAAAGAATTGAATTTACATACTGTTTCAACTCATTATTGCATCAAGGCTAAATTCTTAGGCATTAAATACAATGGAACACAAGAAGTGCATGACTTAGAAATTAAAATTGGTGATTATGTTGAGCGCAGAAATTTCTTAGTTGTGCCTTCGCAATCTAGTGGCATTATCTTAGGAATGCCTTGGCGTTATCAATATAATCCCGATATATATTATTCCATGCATTCAATGAAGATTCATTTTAATGAAAAACAAATCACATTGCATGGTATGGACACTTTTGATCATTTTCCATTGCTTAGTCATACATAGGCTAAACGTCCATTAAGAAAAGGTAGCAAATTCTACTTAATATGGATTTTAAGGAAAATCAAATGCATCCTAGGCATGCACAATTTCTTTCACAATTTAAAGATTGTTTTGCTGCTAACTTATCACCTGCTTACCACCTACACGTCCTAAAAATCATGTAATAGACTTAATTCCATGTTTTGAACCACCATGTAAAGCACCTTATCAACATAATCAAATTGAACAGAAAGAAATTAAAAAACAAGTTAAAGAATTGTTAACCCAAGGACTCATTAGACCAAGTAGTTCTCCTTTTGGTACACATGTCCTATTAGTTAAAAAGAAAAATAACACCTATAGGATGTGCATTGATTATCGTGCCCTAAATAAGATCACTCTCAAGAATAGATATCCTATCCCTAGGGTAGACAACCTCATGGATAAACTACAAGGGGTTGCAATATTTAGCAAAATAGATCTTGAATTTGGATACCGTCAAGTACGACTGGACACATTTGATATTTTCATAATTGCATTTAGGACTTAATTTGGACATTATGAATTCCTTGTTATGCCTTTTGGTTTAACTAATGCACCAGCCACATTAGTCGTATGATGAATCACATATTTTTTAAGCATCAGCATTGTGTTATTATTTTCTTTGATGACATTTTGGTTATTTTCTCGTGTAGGCTATGGCAGTGTCTCTACGAAGATAATTATGTCTCCAAGAAAAGGGAAAACAATGTTTGGCTGGATTGCACAAAATGGACAACATGTAGTCTTAGCACTTTTAAGAATATTTGGGCCATGTGCAAGGTTGAAAAGAAATATATAGGATGGGCTGAAAAAAAGTTGAAGACATATAGTTTGATGGCTACAAATAAATGTATTTCAAGGTTGTTTTCAGGACTGGTTGATGTTGATACAATGGCTAAAATTTATGTAGCAATGAATGTTGAAAACAATTCAAAAAAAGAGGTTATTCATGCTGACACTTTACAGATATATGAAGTTATTCAAGAGTTTGATGAGTATGAATGTTATGGGCCACAAAAAGAGGCTGAAGGAAGGGTGGTTACAAAGTACAAAACACACTACAACATATAGACCCAATAGCGATGTTTAAAGCAACGGAATTATTCATGGAAAAAATTATCCCTGTCATCGCTATTCGCATCGCTATTAGCGACGTGATCGATTCGTCGCTATATGCGTTGCTATTAGCGTCACTATTTACGTCGCTAATCCAATTAGCGACGCTAATAGCAACGCATATAGCGACGCAAATAGCGACGGTTGCAGAGTAAATTTGCGACGCAAATAGCGACGGTTACAGAGGGGAAAAAAAATAAGTGGCAGGGCATACAGCCCTGCCACCCTTCTAGCTATATGCACTAAATATTCTTGCATAATGCATTTGCCAATGTCAGCTACATCTAATGTCTAAAAATTGTGTATCAGATTATTAAAAAAACACTGAATCCTTTGATTGCAAAAGCAAGATATAATTAATTCGAAAAGGTATTTCGCAAGGAGTTTTTTTATCACTTACTTAGGCCCGAGAAAAAAAAGAGATTGTGATTACAAAAGCTAGATATAATCAATTCAAAAAAGTATTAATCAAGGAGCTTTTTTATCACTTGTTAGACCCAAGAAGAAGAGCTTCACTTCAAGCTTTCATTATAGTCCCATTGAATAAGTCCCATTGATCTTCTGCTTACTCCAGCTTATTCCAACATTGTTCAAGTCTTTTTGGGGGAGCATTTGGACATCTGTAAGAGTTATACCATGGTGTTGGAGTCAGAAACCCTTATATAGGGAGTGGTAGTGTCTCTAAGCTCTACTTCTTCCTTTTTGTTTTTACCTATGTCTAAGTCATCTTCTATCTCTTCTTTCTTGTCTTCACCCTCAATCTCAATGGATGGAGGTGTTTTAAGATCAAAAGAATCAAGCTCATCCTCCCCCTTCTCAAACTCCATTTTTTGAGCTCAGATTAGTTACTGTACTCCAAGTAGATCCATGAAATAAACAAATTTCTCTTTACCAAGTGATTTGGTAAAGATATCGGCTACCTGGTCTTGTGTCTTCACATGAAGTAGATCAATTTGTCCTACAAGTTCCATTTCTCTAATGAAATCGTGATGAATCTCCATGTGTTTGGATCTAGCATGATAGACGGGGTTGCTAGCTAGTATCCATATACACCTCAGGTTGTATACATAACCCTTATGCTACTCCATATATACCTCTTCAAGCAAGTCACCATTCATGAATGCATTTTTGACATCCACTTTTCATAATTTTCAGCCCTTAAAAGCCACTAATGCAATGACTATTCTCACCATTTCCATCTTAGCAACCGAGCTGAAAGTCTCCTCATAATCTAGGCTGTATTGATGTGCATATCCCTTTGTAATGAGCCGGGCTTTATACCTTTCAAACGAACCATCTGACTTGCATTTCTCTTTATAAACCCATTTGCTTAAAGACATTGAGTACCTCATCCTTGTACTTCCGAATGTACAACCATGTGTATCAATTGAAATCATCTATCCAACCGACACTAGATTCTTGCAAATTTCATTCTGCCATCTGTCCAATCGACAATATATTTTTGGTAATAGAAGGTACATGTAGTACATAATGTAGGCTCTTCTTTCTATCGTCATAGCTGTAGCAGTCTATCTTCCTATTGGTGGGCTGTCTCACACTCGTGCCTGGTTTCCATCTCCTCTTCTTCTCTAGTGGTCGTTGTGCTCTATGGGGAGTAGCTGTTGCTGCACTAGAGGAGGCTCCACCTTGTACTCCAGGTGGCGGGCTTTGGCATGAGGCCTCTCCATGGCCGAGAAATGAGGAGATGCTTGCTTTGTGCCTGTCATGCAAGCTCGAGGAGGCAAAGATGGAGAAGAGACAGAGATTGGCTTCTCCTTTGTAGTTGTCCCCTCTCTTTTAGTGGATGTGGTGGCAATGGTAGTGGCAATGGCAACTTCTCTCTCTCTCTCTCCCTCTCTCTCAATATCCCTTGTGTTGATCTATCTCCCTTCTTCTCTCTATACATCTCTTCATCAACAAAAATAAAAAGAGAAGTAAATAAAAGAGAAAAACAAAGAGAAAAGATATAATACATTTACCTCAAAGCTTGAAGAAGAATCCTTTCGCGCTTCTCTCCTTCTTTTTCTTCTCCTTCACGGGTTCCCTCATTCTTCTTTGCATTTGTCCCCTCTATTTTTGTGGTGGATTGGCGGTGGCAGTGACCTCTCTCTCTCTCTCTCTCTCTCTCTCTCTCTCTCTCTCTCTCTCTTTCTCTCTCTCGCTCTCTCTCTCTCTTTCTCTCTCTCGCTCGCTCTCTCTCTCTCAATCTCCCTTGTGCACGTTGATCTCTCTCACTTCTTCTCTCTATACACTCTTCATCAACATAAAGAAAGAGAGAATTAAAAAAAAGAGAAAAAAAAAGAGAGAATAGATAATGTACTTACCTCAAAGCTTGAAGAAGAATCCCTTCGCGCTACTCTCATTCTTCTTCTTCTCCTTCACGGGTTCCCTCCTTCTTCTTTGTAATTGTCCCCTCTCTTTTTATGGTGGATTACTTCTCTCTCTCAATCTCCCTCAATACACTCTTCATCAACAAAAAGAAAGAGAGAAGTAAAGAAAAGAGAAAAACAAAGAGAGAATAGATAATGCACTTACCTCAAAGCTTGAAGAAGAATCCCTTCGTACTTCTCTCATTTTTTTCTCATTCGGGAGTTCATTCCTTCTCCTTTACACTTGTCTCCTCCCTCTTCATGGATGGTGGCAGTGGCAACGGCCTCTCTCTCTCTCTCTCTCTTGTTTACAAACCTATAAAATGCCATGCTTGGGTTTTGGCAAATTTTTATGAAGCCCCTCTCTCTCCTGTTTTTTATTTCTCTCCATCTCTCTCTTCCTTCCCCCTTCTTCTCTCTATTTCTCTCCCTCCTTCCCTCCCCACTCTCACTCAACTCATCTCATTGCAAAGACAATCAAAGATAGAAAATAAAAAGCTTAAGAAAGAAAAGATATTGAAAGAAATGTCACCCCACCTCTCTTTATCTCTCTCTCCCCCCTCTCCCTTTACTTTTCTTTATTAACCTTCTCTCTCATTGTTTTCCTATTTCTCTCTCCCTCTCTCACGCTCTCTATTTTTTCTCTCTATCTCTCTTTCTCCCTCTCTCTCTCTCTTCTTTTCACTCTCCTTCCTCTCTTTACCTCACCCTTCTTTTCTACGTCCTCCTCCTCTCTTCCTTCCCTCTCCCTCTCTCTATTTCTCCTCCCCTCCCGTCTCCCTCTCTCTATTTCTCTCCCCCTCTCTTTATCTCTCTATTTCCCTTTCTTTGTTTCCTCTCTCTTTGTTTTTTCCCCCTCTCTTTCTCGTTGTTTCTCTCACTCATCCTTTCCCCCTCCCTTCATCTCTCATTTCTCTCTTCCTCTTTCTCTTTATTTCCTTTCTCTACCTTTTCTCTCTTTCTCTCCCTTCATTCTTCTCCCTTCTTTTCTCCCTCCCTCTCTTTCCATGTATCTCTTTGCAAAGAAAAAAAAAAAGAAAACAAGATAACACAAAAATAAAGCAAGAAGAGGCAATGTACCTATCTCAAAGGCTTGAAGATGAAACCCTTTGTACCTTCTCTTTGCACCTTCCTTCCCTTCTCCGTTGCACACTTCTCTTTCTTCTTCATATATAGCGGCGGCGGCATGGTGATGAGCTCCCTCTCTCTTTCTCTCTCTCTCTCTCTCTCTCTCTCTCTCTCTCTCTCTCTCTCTCTCTCGCAAAGCTTTAAGCTCTCTCACTCTCTCTTTCATTCTTTCTCGCAAATGTTTTCTCGGCGAATGTTACGCTCGGGTTTTCAAAACTTTTTCCCCAGACCGGCATCGCTATTTGCATCTCTATTTGCGTCGCTATTTGCGTCTCTATTTGCATCTCTATTTGCGTCGGTATTAGCGTCGCTATTTGCGTCTCTATTTGCGTCGCTATATGCATCGCTAATATTAGCGACGCAAATAGCGACGCATATAGCGACGCTAATACCGACGCATATAGTGACGTAAATAGCGACGCAAATAGCGACGCTTTTAGCGGCACCGCTTTTTTGCGTCGCAAATGGCTGTCGCTACTGCCCCAATCCCTTGTAGTGACAGTTGCAAAGAAGGTTAAGCTTGTGGCTTTGCCTTTACCACCTAAAAGTGATGGGTTGGCTGAAAAAGTGACTCAAGGGCCTAGTTTGCGAGATCCACATGGATTAGGACATAATTTTATAGTTGAAACTTTACAAAAGCTAAAAATTGGTGATACAAGCTTTCTTTTGCCTACAGAAGGAGCTTGTTTACTGCAGATGTTGGCAGGCATGGGAAAACCTTTGCATTTTAGCCAGATGAAATTGGATGTGTTGATCTGCGACCATAGTTGCACCTATGGTGATCTTTATAGTATCTCATGTGCCATGGAATTTAAAGCCTATCCTAATACCTCAAGTATATTTTCCTAAGATATTGGAGCTTTTGAATGAGAAGAATATCAAGATGTAGATTTTGGAGCCCTCTTTAGCTCCATATTCGAATTGGTGGTTTACTATTCCAAAGAAGAATGGTTCTTTCGGGTTTATATAGGATTTACAACCAATTAATAAGGTCACCATAAGGAATGTTGGATTAGGCCTGATAGTGGATGAATTTGCAAAATCATTTATAGGCAAGGCAATTTACTATATGGGAGATTTATATTCAGGATATGATCAGTTCCATCTTGCATCAGAATGTCTGGATATCACTACCATGAAGACACCACTTGGATTGGTTAGGATGTGTACGCTTCCACAGTGAGAAATGAATTAGTGGCGCATATGATGAATGATATGCATAAAGTTTTGAGGGAGTATATTCCTCAATTAATCTTACCCTTTCTTGATGATGTGCCAATCAAAGGATGTGATATCTTTGAGAAGAATGAAGAGTTGAATGAGCATGGATATAGAAGATTTGTGGTTGAACATATCGTTTATTGCGATAGGATTTTGAGTCATCTTGAAGAAGTGCATTTGACTCTATCAGGAGACAAGTTGGTTTTTGGAATGGAGGAAGTATTAGTTGTTGGGAGCACATGTGTAGACTATATGGAAGAAAGCGCTCACCAATAAAGATTGATGCCATAAGCACGATGCAGGAGACATGGTGGAATGTATCCGAGGTAAGAATATTTTTGGGTGCATATGTATTACTTGATGTGGATTTTGCATTTTACTCATGTGGATGAAAGTTTATATCAGCCCTTGAGAAAAGGGCAAAAGTTTTGGTGGGGTAAACAACATACGAAGGCAGTTTAGAAGTTAAAGAGCTTATTGATTTCAGTCCCAATTGCTCAACTCTTGATATTGCCATATTATGGTGGATTACATATATAAAGTCACTTTACCTTGATTTTCAGCATATTGCAGGTAGAGAAAATCGTGTGGCTAACATGCTTTCATGATCAAGGTTTGAAGATAAAGAGGAGATGATGAAATATGAAGAGGACGATGTGATAGCTTGCTGAAAATGACTTTATGACAGAAGGGAATGAGTAGGCAACTATTGTTACTACAGGTACAAATATTGTAACAGGGATTTTATCAATAAAAAAGGAACTTACAACCATGCAGAAGAGATGGGCAGTAGAGAGAAAGCATCATCAATGTTATGCTTCTATGAGAACACAATTTTTTGAAGAGTTGTATGAAAATTATTGACTAAAACTATGCCAATATCTCAGTCTCATGACAAAGAAGGCTGAGTGGTCTGAAGTTGAATTCAAAAGAGTTAAAAGAAAATCTTATAGGTTTTTTCTTGAAAGATAGATATTTATGGAAGCACGCAAAGAAAAAGAGAGGAGCTCCAATACGTGTATTGGGAGATAGGGCTTCTCAAAAAGAGGTAATGCATGAGTTTCATGAAAGCTTATGGATTAGACATGAAGGAGTTTGGGAAACATTTTCCAAGATCAAAGAGAAGTATTGGTGGAAAAACATGTATAAAGATGTGGAGCATTATGTGGAATCATGAAGTGTCTGTCACATGTATTCCATGGTAAAATATAGAGATGGGTTGTTACTCACCTATCCATTGTCTATGCATTACAAATGGGTAGTTGATTTGGTTACCATGCCTACAAGTTTATGGTATATCAGATATCTTATGCTTGCACAAGAAGACTTGACAAATCAAGTGGAAGGACGAGTTCTTAGTATAAAGACTACTCAAGCTGTTTGCAGGTTCAATTTGGAAGAAGTCTTTTGCAGGTATGGTTGTGTTGGTAAAGTGGTTAGAAATAGAGGAGAATTGGATGCAAATGAGGCTCGTGACTTCTTTTCACGATTGGGTATCAAGTTGGCTTTAACTTTAGCCTAAAATCTTGAAGAAAATGGCAAAAGTAAAAGAGGTCATTAGTCCAATCATTAAGGCATTAGCAAAGTCATGCAAGGGTAAGATGAAAGAGTGGCCAAGAATGTTACCTTTTGGTTTATGGGCTAATTGGACCACTCATAGTGTAGTTACAAGGTATATGCCTACTGAAGTAATGTATGGACAATAGCCAATCATGTCTATTGAGGAGACTATTGCTACTTGGAGTGTTCTACCATGAGAACAAGGTTTAAATAGGGAATAGTTTTTGGTCCTACGCATTAGTTGGTTAGAAAGAAGGCCTAAAGACATTGAGACAACCATGAAAAAGTTGAAGACTACAAGGATCAAGAACAAGAAGAGGTTTGACAAGCGACATAGACTTCGACCACGAGCTATAAAAGAAGGGACTAGGTGGTGGTTTATGATAGCAGCATGGAAAATCAGCGTAGTGCCAGTCGGAAGATGGCAAAGAAGTGGTTTGGTCCATATGTGGTAAGGTTTGTTTTTATAATGTTACCTATGCATTGAATGAGATGGATGGGACAACTTTAAGGATTCTAGTGGCTAGAAAACATATCAAGCTCTTTGAATGTAGGGAGTCTTCAACATATGAGTTGAAGAAGTTGGATAGTGAGCATGAACATGAGAATATGGAAGAAGAAGAGGTAGAAGATGAAGACATAAACATGGCAGAGGATACTTCTTCTGACAATGTAGATCCATAAGACTTTCGCACATGCTAGAGGATGTGCAGGATAGGACTAGATGGATGTCGTGCCGCTACATGGTGATTGTGTGAAAAACTCTAGATTGCATCATCACTCAGCTTTCTAATTGATCTAGAGAGCCAATGCCATATTAGTCATTAATGTTAGTGTCCGTAGTCTGGGTGGCTCAAAAATACTAGATTTTTTGACAAGTTTAGCTAAATTTTGATATTTTAGATAGTATCTATTGTAGAAATTCAAAAACTGTAGACAACTTCTAGAATAGAATGACATGTAAACAAAAGCAAGTAGCTTTCAGCCATTTTTGGGGGATTTTATGTAAAAATAAGGATTGGCGAAATCACACGATGTGTGATTGTAGTGTTCAGACAGTGAATTGCTCTCCAAACAATTGGGAGAAGAAGAAGGAGTGATTTGGGAGAATTTTGGCCAAGTGTCCTAACATTTTATCCCCCTTTTGAAGCCAATGGAAGCATCAGATTGGCTGTCTAAGCAGCATAGAGAAAGTTATTGTTTTATGCATGTTTTTGTTTAATGAGATTTACCTTCTCCTCTGTGAGTATTCTTCTACACCTTATATTTCTTTAAGCCCTTTCTCTTCTTTCTACTCCTCTCCCTGAATATTCCTTTACCCTACTATCTCTTACACACGTGGTAGACTTTTGACCCCAAATGCTTCGACACTTCTTTGCAAAGTGGATACATTATTTGTCAATGTAACATGTGATGGAAAGTTTCAAATTTAACATGTGGGACAACCTCAAAGCTATTAGTACATTATTTAGAGTTTAGGGCTTAGTATTGTCATGTGCTTTGATGAGTGATCCTTCACAAAATGGATACATTGCTTGTCATTGTAAGAGGGTTTAGGGTTAAGGGCTTAGATTCTAGTCTTAGATGTTGATGATTTGCATTTTAGGGTTCCTCTATGCTTTGATGGGGAGTCCTTGATACACAAGTATATCTGCATTGTTAAAACGGTTTTCTTTCAATAAATTAAACTCTCATATATCCATGATCATTTTTCAGAAACCTACAAGCATGGCATTCTCGTTTTTTATTCTTAGTCATTAGAGGATAGTAGGAAACTAAGCATGTATAAACACACATTTACACACACATAGAGAGAGAGAGAGAGAGAGAGAGAGAGAGAGGAAGAAATACCTTCAAGTCCTTGATTTGTGGAGCACATGATAGTTCTAAGATAGTTAACTTAATTTTTATATTTGGCTTATAACATTAAATTTAAAATGACATTAGATAAATTGGAAGATAAGAATAATAAGTCAAGTACTACTCAAGTTATTGTGTAAGGAAAAGAAAAGGGATAGCTAGTTTCAACTAGGATAAACATTGTTTATATGTACATTCCATTAAGGGCTAATCAAAGAAGAGTTGGGTGAAGAAATTAAGTGCATCTTAACCAAAGGAATGCTATTTTCTTATACTAGTAATCATGTAGCCCTTACTACAAAACTTAAGATAAAGGGTAGATAAGATAGATTAATAAGTTGAGGATATAGAAAATTTGTGTATGTAAAAATGATTCACTTCCAAGTTCCTTCTTAGAAGAAATTCTTATCAATTTTCTTCTATCTTAAGATCTGGGGTCTTCTTACTTTGATAGAATGAATATTTTCTCCTCTATTAAAGATCTAATAAATGAGCTTGTTTTCATTAGGCTTTCTATATAAATATATTTTTTGCATATTGAACATGGTATTTCACATGGTTTGTAATAGTATAGGATTCTTCCTTAACAGGATCTTTCATTTACTTCTCGTTCCAATATTCACATCTCTTTCCTTCTTTAGTAGTTGTTGATTTCTCTTTCTCACCTCTCTTTGCCATGGATATAAAATTTGACCTTCAATAAGGCACTCAATCTTTGAAATCACATCCATCTCTATGTTTAATTCATTTTACTTGGAAGGGTAGGATCAAAGATTTTAGACTTGGAGTAAATATGAAAAGCATAAAAGAGTTTTTAATACAATATATATTTATACATAGAGAGTTGCATTTTGAACTTGGAGCTTCAAGTCTTCCATTGTATAGATCAAATTGTAAGTATTTTATTCTCAATGCTTTACTTTTATTAAAATTGGCATTAGGTTTTATTGTGACAATTTTTATTTTTATTTGTGAATATCTATCCTTTTAAACTTGAGGAATGGCAGTCCATCATTGAGTCTATTATTGATATTCTTAATGTTATGCATGGTTTGATTAGAGAATAAATGTACAAATGCATGAGAAAAATACATGTTATAGAGAATGTAAAATTTTTTAATGGCCATTCTTATATTATCCCTATGCATAATGGCAAATGGGAAGCAATATCTCCACTTCCTTTTCCTAATTTTACACACCTTGAGTAGTCTTTATCAAATCCAGCCACTAGTGAGAGCTATAGATTTAAAATATTTTCTAAGATATAGAAAACATTGAAAGCTAATATCTTAAGTAGCCTAAGAAAGATTACTTTCTTTATACCTAGTAATGTATTTGCTCTTTTTTTTTCCAATGCTAAGATACGAAGATAAAGGCCATGGTGTTAGTATATGACCATGTCCTACAATTTGCTTATGAGAGGTGGGATACAATGATAGTTTATAAGATAGATCAAGACTCTATTGCTTGCAAATACATACTTACTACTTAGAATTTTATCCTTAAATTTTATTGAAGTATGGCATTATGTTGGTAGTAGTCTATTTGCTTTGGATTAGAATCTTGACGATTTTAGCAAAGATCCTATAGTGGACATTGATATTTGGCTCAATGAGGATATTATTACAATACTAAAGGTTAGATAATCATGTACACTACATCAAGTAAGGTTGGATTTACATAATGAAAATATCAAATTGCCATGTTCATTTACATTCCAACTTGACAACCACCAACGAGCAAGTTTGTACATCAAGTTATATATATATATATATATTTGATTCCACTTCTTGAATAGTAAATAGCTATGCTATTTCTTTGATGATATCAAAGAGAAGAGACAGAAAGATATAGATAAGGACATTGAAGAAAATATCTCTTAATTTTAATATAACTACAACATTAAATATTGCAAAAAATTTATATTTTCTTTCTCCATCATCTACATACATCAGGTTGTACAATCAAATACATAAATATTATTTGTTTTTGTAATAAATATCCTTTTTAGGAGTTCTTTTGCCCTTATTTGATGCATTGGTTACCTTAGGTGTTGAGGCCTCTTCTTCTCTACTTTATCGGCTCTACCTTCTCCTCTACCCCCTCCATATCTATCGCCTCATTGATTCCTTGTTCTTCTTGTGCACCATTGACAAGTATGCACTTGACAATCTTTGCTCATATATACCAAACATGCTCACTATTGTAGCAATCATCAAAACAATATCACACATTTGAAATAAAGGGATGTTAGTTTAGTGATATTTTGCAATATACACTCTTTTGAGTAAAACAATGTCTTAAAATTAAATATCTTTTACATTACCTTAATAAAATTATCATCATTAAGATAAATAAACTTAACCAATCTTCTAGCATTTACAACCACCCTCCAACCATAAAAATGACTATAATCTTGATGAGGACTTTACAAATAACAACACAAAGAAAAATTAAACAACTTATTTATGGTACTTTATGGAATCAAGTACCTTGATATATCTAATTAGTACCTTACCATAACTTGGCTATACTTCATTTGTGTAAGTAGATCAAAAGGCACATGATACTTTTTTTTGTAGAACTTGAATTAACCTTTTTGCAACTATATATAAAAAACAAATACAATTTAAAGTACTTACAATAGACAAAAAGTTCAAAAGATTTGGAAGCCTTGAAAAATTTCAACTTACATCTTAGCATTTTCATGTACTCCTTTTAAAAATTTGATTTAAAAAATCTGCTTATCTACACACTATGACAATCAAGCTCTAATGAGATCTAGAAATAATCATAGGTGGAAAATTTAGTATACTAACTGTTTTAAAAGTAGAAGAAATACTAAATAACTTACTTTTCATGATATGAAATCATAACAAGCTCCAAGGTTTCAAAATCAAATCTACTAAGGCAATGGTCAAATGCATTTGCTTCAAGCTCACTTAGCCTCATATAGTGGAAGATTGAAGGATCAAGAATCTCAACCTTTTGTTGTATATCAAAAGGGAGTTCATGCATCATACACTTAGTAAAAGCAATAAAATAGTGAGTATAGAGAAAACAAATTATTGATAGAAAAATATCATTTTTAAGGACAAAAAAAAAGATATATTATATCTCAATCCAATAAGAAGGATGGAGTCATTTACTTCTCTTCTCTTATCCTTAAGGATCTGCACACATTTTGAGTCCAAAAAAAAAAACATCATTTGCCTCTCCTATGTCACCAGAAAAGAAGCAATATAGACTGAAACCTACTAGGTTGACCCTATGAAGCATGTCAAAAATCTCATCCTCTGGAGTTTCTAGTTGCCTTTCAGGTCAAATTCCCGAAACCATGATTCCAATTATCACATCATCACCATAGCCAGAGACCGGCGAGAGCCCATAAGAAGTGTTACGGCCCATGAATTGTGGCATCCTGGTAGTATGCAATTGGGTGGTAAAATCTTCAGAGACTATGATCGACTACACCGTCCAAATTTTCCAGAGCCTGAGCTTGGCTGCAAAGCCATGGAACACATGCTGGACTCAAGATTGCATTGCATAAGCTACACAAACTCAGATGGGCTGTAGAGCAATTGCAGCGGTGACTATGCCCCCGGCACAGCCACGTAGCCCTTGATGTAGTCATTCCTCCCAATTGAAACATAGAACAGAGACCTGGAGATGAGGTGGTGTGCTTGCTGGATTCCCAACTTTGAGGTCAACACTTGCTTCACGGAGCTGAAGAAAGAGACCTGTTCATGCAAAGGTATGTGATGTCCAGCACTTGCTTGATGGAGCTAAAGAAAGAGACATGTTCATGCACACAGGTGGACACGTGTGTGCATGCATGCATACTCAAGAATAGAGCATTAGATTACATCTCTAGCATCAAAAAAAGCTCTTCTTTGGCTTCAAGGACTGTGTTATGAGACATGTGAAAGGGTTACAGAAAGAGACTTGCCAGATAAAATCCAAGGATTGGAAAGGAGTTTGAGGACTCACAAAAGTGCTACCCGTGGAGTTGAGTATGCCTGAGGAAGCTAAAGCAAAAGATAACTCCCTTCAGGACATTGTCGCCTGCTGACAGGTAAGGAAGGGGGAATGGTCATCTAGCCAAAGAAGCTGCCACAAAAATAGGAAAGCCAAAGAAGCTGACAGGTAAGGAAGGGGAAATGGTGTGGGCGAGGGTGGAGAGCTTGTTGTTGTTGCCCAAGTTGGTGAGGGAGTCCCCAAAGATGAAGATGGCAGGGAGTTTGCATGTATCTTTGCTGCCAACCTGGTCAATCTTGGTCATGTTGGCTATATCAGTAGATCACCAGGTGTGGGCTGGCACATCGCCCTCGCTGGTGCAAGTATCCCTTCATTAATACTGATGCTTGGAGGGCTGCTCCTTGTTGAGACCCCGATCAGCTTGATAGAGAGAAGTAGACTACAGCAAGGCAGGGTTGTCCTTCAAAAGGTGCGGGGTACGAAGAATGTGGAGGAGGAGTTCGAGGAAATGGTGAAGTCGAGTGATGTAGCGCCTTATAACAAACTCCTGCTGCAGTGCCGAAACTGGCCACAAGTGATCATATCTATGATGGCCTCACTGTTCCAGCAATTTACAGGCATCAATGCTGTAGCCATGTTCTAATTGCCATGGTCTGGCACTAGGTAGTACTACAACTGTCCTTAATCAGACACACTCCCACTCGAGATTGCTGCCTTTAACTCAATCTCCATTTGGTCACGGCCTCTTTCACCATCCTGGAGTATCAATGATGTTGTTCAGAGTGAATCCTGCTCACATGCGTGATCACACCAGCAACTCTTTCTGAATCACCAATGAAGGAATTACCTCTGGAGATCTTTCCGATATCGCCTTTTTCCAGGTCTAGCATAGTGAGGCTATTGATGGTTGTGGCCTAAAGCTCCAGTGAAGAACTGCATTGATCGGACACAGATGACATGCTGCCCAGAGAGCCAATTGACCTCTGTCACATGCTTGCATTCTGTTGAAGCGTCTCACCTTTCACTTTTTTCATTGTAAATGGTGCCTTCTAGGACAAAAAATGGTGCATCAGACAAATTAGCTTGATGGTCGTAATGGAGATCTGGCTGTGCCCATGCACTCTGCTGCTCCAATGAGGAAGTATGGGCATATATGTATGGTAGGCGTAGAGGAGGGTATCATCATCATCATCTTCCTTGGTTTCACTACTGGTTCTAGTTCTTTGACAGAGGAGAGCAAGAGAGATCGTTTTACCACTTAAGCTCCTTGCAGAACAATGCCCTCATTACTTTGTCTTCTTCATAGAAAGCAGCCTGCACTGTGCAGATATTGCTTATGACCTCTGCACTTGCCACTGCGGATATTGCTTACGGCCTCACCTGCTACCCCTGTCCTTCCTGCACGACATGCAAGGAGAGAGGTCCCAGTTCTGGTAGCAGTACTACTACACTGATGACTAGTGTGCATGAGAAGACATGCATCATGCATGAGAGCATGAGAGTTAGCCACGTTTCTAAGGCTTATAGAGTTAGCCATGAGAGTTAGTCATGAGAGTTAGCCATGAGAGTTAGTCATGCATCTTAATATCACATGCACATGGAAACTCAACCAAAATCTTCCTAGATCTAAAATATCATTGAAATACCTTGTTCTTATATTTTGAATTTTATTTTACAACTCATGGAGCAAAGGCATTAGAGCTAAGGTATTTGAATGTTTGTATTGGAGTAGGTATTAGAGTGGAATAAAGGTATTATAGCAATATTAGAGGGAGGCATAAGAGTGTTGATACTAGATGTCACTTCTTGTCATAACAAGATCATCTACATAGGTTGCAAGTATGACATTGCTAACATTTATCTTATTTTCATACATTAACTGATTAGCCTTGTTAACTTCAAGTCCAATACAGGAACTTTTTCATTATATTTATCCATGCATAAGGTTCTTGTTTTAGCCAATATCAAGCCTTCCTTAGCTTGCGCACATAATTTGGAAAGTCTAATGCACATAGCCCTCTAATTGTTCTATGTACGCCTCCTTATATCGATCATTATTCAAGGATACACTCAATGCTCCAATTTGGTAGCTTCCAATCTTTTCATATAGCCACACAATCACTTATCTTAAAATTACCATTTTTGCAACAAGGCCAAAGGTCTAATGATAGTCTATAGATTTGAGCATACCTATTTGCAAAGGGTGTATTTGGAGTGTGTTTCATCATATAATAAATATCCTTTCATACCAAAGGGTATGACTTGGATGGTTCTATCAAATTTGGAAAAGGTTCTTATTCCCTATTTGCAAATAATAAGCTACCTATATGCTTAAGCATCCCCCTTGTTTGTGTACATCAACTTTTGTTTTCCCTCATTTTTCCTTTACTTTCCAATCCCTTATTTTGGCCTCATAACCACTTATGTGCTCATCAACTAATGCCAATGTTTACAAAATTCGACCCCATGACTTTAAGGAAGTGTTTAGGAAAGATTGTTTTTTTTTTAAATGTTTTTAATTGTTTAAACTAGTATAAACTATGATATTAACTGCACAACTAAAATATGTTATTAATGTAAACTATGTTATGGGCCGTTTTTTTGTAGTCTTGGAGTTTTAATTGTGGAGCTCATAATTTCATCAACCTTGTACTGAAGATTGAAGATACTTAAGTAAGGGATGTCTTCTTCTTCAAGCACATTAAGAAAATGCACATGTAACTATAAGTGTGCACATAGTACTGAAGGTTGGCAATTAGTGAATCGTAGTACTTATTTTAGACACGCTAAAAATGGCATGCTTGGGATTACACATTCTTCTGTAGAAAGATTACATCCTACTAAACCAAGGGACTCAAATGTGCAAGAAGATCATCTTGAGAACTGAAGGCACGAAGAATCATTTCAAGCTCTTTGGGATGAGAACCAAATATCAATTAGTGCACAAGAGAAGATGCTCCAATTATTGTTTGGAGACATGGGCAATCCAAGGGCTAGGGCTCAAAGAGTTGAAGAGTGCAAGCCAAGTTTAAGTAAGCTATTAGTGCAACTACTTGATACATGGGATGGAAACCATGATGGAGTGAGAGTCTCGACATCTTGGGAGCAACTTGAATCTATGTATCATGGTCTTGGCATGGTCCAACCTGAGCACTATAGGTTTTGCATGGGAAGTAAAAACAATGATCATGAAATTGAACTTCTTACACCTAGTAAAGAAGATTCTTATGCCAAAGATGTAGTCTTGTGTTCTTGCAAACAAAATATGCAAAAAAGAATACTAAAGCGTGATTGTATTGAATGTTCTGAAAAGTGTAAAAAATGCAATAAACCAAGGAGAGAAATGTTAGCTATTGATTATTTACCTCTAAAGAAACAATTAGAGCTTTTACTACGATCTAAGACACTTTGTCATGATTTCCTAAGCATGTGGCGTCATAAAACAAGATGGTTAGGGAAAGACATCCATATGCAATCAGAATTCATAAATGAGTTTTGGGATGGAAGTGTCGTGAGTATTAAGATTTTTGGAATCCTGATGCTGAGTATGAGATGGTTGTTGCGTGCAACAACCCTACATGTGGGAAAGTATATACAACTTTTCCAAGGTCTTTTTTCTCAATAGTTTTAGAACAAGGTTTTGACCAAGAGATGCAAGAGTATAATTTTGTTTGTAAAAAATGTTGACATCTCAATAAATGTAAAAGGAAAATGTGTAGAGGTGATCCTCGAAACTTGGCACTTCTTTTACATTGGGATGGTTTCCAAGCCTCTCGTACCACTCAAAAGGACTGTGGTGTGGTTGAAATTAAGGTCCTTAATGGTGGGAAGGGTTCCATATTAGGCATTATTCCTATTTTATTCATACCTTTTAGTTGCTCTAAATTTATTCGTAATACTCCTGATGTATTTCAAACTTTTTTAAGACCACTTATTAGTGAGCTACAAGACCTTTACATAAATGGTATGCAAGTGTCATACAACTACCCTGTAGAAAAAAATTTTGAAAATCCAATGGGACAATCAAACTTTTGTGTTGTTAGATTAATGCTAATGATGGTTACAGGGGATCATCCTGCACAATGAAAAATAGGATCCTTCAAAGATGGTGGGCAATTATTTTGTCATAGAGACAAAGCCCAAGCTACTCTTAATACTAGTAATCCCTCATTCCAAGGACATTACCTTTACGATGGTAGTCGATATCAAGCAAGATATCCTCCAACCCAATGGTCCATAGGTGAAATGATTGATGCCTTATCAAGTTCAAAGAGGGCATCCACACAAGCTGAAAAGGATGGAAAACTAAAGCTTGCAGGATTAGCTGGAGAGTCTATTCTATGGAAACTGTATGATTTGTATGGTTTTAACTTGTCAATATACTTGGTATATGATGCGATGCATGTGTTATCTCTAAATATATTTCAAAAATACATACGAGTACTCATGAGAGCCATGTCCAGTGAAAAGAAAAAGCTGATAGATTTTTGTTGTAACAATGCTTATAAGCTCTCTCCACCCTCTATTCGTCATGGACGATGGCCTCGTAATCCAAGTAAGTACAATGAAAGCTTTATGGCCGAAGAGAACCAAAATTTCATCCAATGGTGCTTACCATATATTTTAGGTATAGTTGATGAGATACCAAAGTCAATTTTTGACCTAGGTTTGTTGCTCATAGATATTGCACATGCCTTCTATAGTTATAGTCGATGTATTGGTTGGTCAAAAGAATGTTTAGGTGTTGTACGTACTTTGTTTTCTGCTTGGAGAGTTCAAAAGGAAGAAGCCTTTGGTGCTACTTCTTCTCCCTCAGAACACGTTGCGGGAAATGGAGAACTAAACTACTAGACGACATATTGAGACATGGATCGCATGATGTGTATTGGTGTTGTGACTTTGAGCGAATGGTAGCATTATATATAGCAGTAAAGACTAATAATCGCTTTAACAAAATATCTTATGTAAATTATTATAAGAGGACATTCTTCACTTCAATATTTAAGTTATTAGAAATGGAAGTAGATGGGCTTTTGCCACGTGAAAGAATGCTTATCCAAGTACATGCCTGTCTTGTTTTACCTGATGGTTATGCTTTCACTGATTACCAGACACCATGTTGTTATTCATTTCATGAGAATGTTATTGTGGAGGTTTCTTCAATTGAGAAGGAAAAGGAGATGTGGAAAATTTTTGAAAGAGATGATTCCCAATATCCTTGTAACATAATGATGTGTGAAAAAGGCATTTTCATCACAAAAAAGAGAAGAGAACGTAGGCCCCTTTCATCAGAAGAACAAAAATATATTGCATAATTTATTGGTCTTCAAGAGAATACACTAGTAGGACATCTAGTTACCACATATAGAAGAATTCTTTATAATGGAGAAATATACAAGATCACAGATGACGTCGTGGTAAAAACTGACACTTTTTGTAGTACGTTAGAAAGTATAGGTCATTGGAAAGCAAGACTCACTAATTTTTTTTCCATTCAATGGGATAGAGAGTATTACACCTTTTTTAGTGGAGAATATTACAAGCAATGCATAACTGTAAAAGAAAATGAAGAATGCTTACTTATAGATCCAATCATGGGAATGAGTGTACTACAAACTCAACGACTTCCATTTACATGGGATTGCATAAGACTATTGAGTTCTTTATTGCATAAGTTTGTTTCTTTACTTTTACATAATAGACTTGTTGCATATGAGGTAAAAGATCTAATTCAAAGAACAAGATTATTACAAATAGGGGCAGTTGGTTGTATACCTCCTTGGTTGGAAAAATATGATATTGTGTTGGCAAGAAAACATGATGATCTGGATGGGGAGTACATTCATGCAATGATAAGAGAGGTAAATTATGAAGAAAAAATGTGAAAATTGTCATGGTTTAAGTGTGATCATAATAGAAGTACATGGAGAATTGATATTGATGAAGATATTTGGAGGGATTGGAACTTGTGTTGCATGGTAATGTCAAACTTTGAAGTTACAAAGAGAAGAAGAGTAACATTATCAATTGGAGAGTCTATAGATGTTCCAATAGTGTGGAGATCACGTGATGTAACTTGACTACTTTAGAGAGAGAGCGTGTATGTGTGTTGCATTCTTGGAGATCCAAATTGGTTCTAGTAGCATTGGTCATAATGGACATCATTATCTGATCGCCATCCCATTGTGTATATCATAATGCTTTATCTATGGGTGTTTGTATATTAGGATAGTATCTCGTGGATATAGCTCATGTTGTGTCTCATGTATAGGTAGTTGGACCTTTGTGTGTATGTGTGTATGTGTGCATGTGTGATTATTAAAAAATGAGAAAATTTATTGCTTGAAGAAGATTAATGTATGGATATAATCTCTTGTTTGAGGAATACTAGCATATAAAGTTGTGAATTTGATTTTAGCTTGTATCTTGTTTGATTTTAGCTTGTCTCATGGTTTGTATAGTTGTATATTGTATCCTTTTATATGATTGATTGATTCTTTATTGGTTGAATATTAACATAGTTTCTTGATTTTATTTCAGCTTGTCTCATGGCCTCCCCAAGTCAACAAACTCTAGATTCAATGATGCAAACTATCATCACTCTGCAAAAAACAATTGAGGAACTAAAATCAAAGAATGATAGTTCTGAACAAACAATAAGCATGAGCAAACCAGTTTCAATACCAAGTAAAAGAGTCCACTTGCCATCTCAAAAGTAAATCAAGAGTATACAAATAGGGGATGTATCTCTGATGAAGACTCCTACATATGACCATATTTTCAAACCACCTAAAAGGATTAGTCAAGAAGACCAAGATGAGTTTGGAAAACCATTTTTACTAAAATACTATCAAGATACGCAAAATGTTAGGTATTGTGCTAATCACAGAAAAGTATATAATTGGGTCAAGAGCAATGAGATTGGCAATGATTTATGGTTTCATAATAATAAAGATGACAAACATAGAATTTTAGAGATCATAGATCAAAACTATGATCAAATTTTAACCCTTGAGTTTCCTGGTGCTACTTACCTTTGGAAAAAGGAGGATGTATATCTGTATTATCTTTCTGTTGCTCAAAATCTCAAAAAGAAACTCAAGAGGAAAAGATCATCTTTGGTGGATATATCTTTGGTAAGCATACTTATTTATCAAATTTTCTCACCATAGATTATATACATAAGAAATTGGTACTGATTGGCACAACTGTGTTTTTTTAATAGAAGAATCATAGCTTCGAGCAAGTAGATATGCAACAAAACCCGGTAAGATTTGCAATTTTCATCTCAAGTTTTATTTTTTCTATTGTATAATTTTTATTATCTTTATCTTTATTATAATCATTTCACTTTAAGTTTCTTAGATATATTTACCTTTCATTATATTTTCTCTAAAATTTTAGGATACAAGTGAGGAGGTGTGTTATCCACAACTTATGGTGGAAGAACAATGTATCTTTTCTGAGAATAGTGCAACACATGTATGTACATTGTTCACCCATTTAAATATTTAAATATTTGGAGTTTTTAGTTTTTGATATTGACTTCAATTTTCTTGCTTGTACTAGTTGGAATCTCACAATGGTGGTCCGCCTCTTGTTTCAATTTTTGCTTCCGAAAAATGTCAAAAAATAATGAAATGGTTAGTATATCTTGGTTTGTATTCTATTTTCATTTGATTGTCTCTAACACTTAACCTATGTTTCGGGACTATTTAAAATCAGATCATAGTTTTATGGAGCTACTACAAGGAATTCCATCTGTATGAGGAATATATACATATATTCTTAATTTTTGTATACTTTTAAATTAAAAGATATTCCATTTTAAGTTTTATTTTTCTTGTATTATAGGGTTCATGTAGTAGTGAACACTCTCTGCCACAAGATATGATCCAAGATCCTGAGGAGGTTGAAGTAGCACGGAAAAGTCTTCGTGTACGAAAGGTATGCTTAGCCATCTCTTGATATTTTATTTTAATATATGCATTTAATAAATTATATCTAATTACAAACTTATTGTGATAAGATGAGCGAGAAAATGCAGCAAAGCAAGCAATAACAAAAGGAGAGTAAGGGCAAAAATAAGAAGTTATATAAGGTACTTCTTTGCATTTCTTTTTACTAAATGTGGCATAATTTTATTTTGTTAACTTTATTTTCTTGTCTATACTATAAACTCTCGATCATGTTGAGCCATCAAAAAGTGTGGATCCTTTTAATGTAGAATTGCCATCAAGAACTTCCTCGGTAACTCAATGTTATTAAATATTAAGACAATAGAGTAGCTAATTAAATTATGATATAGTAGCACACTAATCTATGTTGTATTTCTAAAATGCAGGTTGTTAATGCATTTGAAGAGGAAGACGAAGAAACCATTCTCCTCAAATATTTAGACATCCAATCCATTGATGAGCTATATGCATCGTTAAAATCTACATATGGTGTTATTAAGAGAGATCCTACTTTTTTAGGAGGACGCAATGAGCAAACATTGCCAGCCATGAGAAAATCTCTTGTGGATTTGTTACTCTATAGAGAGAAAATTCATGTCACAAAAAAGCACAATAAACCTTTGAGTATTGATGATATATGTATCTTGAATTGACCTCCTTATTAATGAAGATAACATCTTTTAATTCTTTCTATTATTTTGATTTATATTTTTTACCATAATAGTAATTCTTAAAACTATCTACATGATTGCAACTAGTTTTCTTATATATAAGAAATACTATATGATTAGTTCTAACTAGTCTGTTTATATAGTAAAATTTCACTACATAGATAACTAGAAAATTTTGAAATTCCTATACATAAATATTTTACTATATCACTAACTTGTAAAGTGTTCCACTTTTACTATATGAGACTTTTTCTAGATACTTTAATAAGTATCTAGAAAATTTCTCTTTTTTTTCTATATGGATAGGTGTCTAAAGTTCCTTGTGTTCATCGTTTCATCATCATATCTTTTCTTGTCATCCTTAACGTCAGCAACTTTATCGTCATCTACAACACCATTAGCTTTCATTCCAACAACTCAGTTATCTTGAACAAGGATTAACTGCAGTGTGAATATTGACCGAAGGGAGCACAACCATTGCCTTTCTCTCCCTCCTATAGCCAAAGCTCTATGGTGCAACCACTGTATTCTAACTGCAATTCAACTTACTACAGGATCACTTTAGAAGAGAGAACATTCTGACAATTGTATTTTTGAGCTTCATGAAGTTGGAGTATTGCTACACAGATTTGAATGCTTCAAAAGTTGTTGCAATAAAAAAACTTGGAGCTTTTGAGAGTTATTATATTTTCAAGACAAGGAAACAAATGAGAGTTACCAAGGGCCTTTAGCATATTGGATTGGGAATAGAGTTTTACCTCCAGTACACACCGGTTCTGATTGTACTGATTCTGAGTCCCTATAATGTGTTGAATCATCGCTTCAAGTTGAAGTCCTATAATCATGTGATGTAACGTTCCAAATTTCTTCTTTTTTTTTCACGTGAATTACCCTTATAGGAAAGGGGGGGGATATCGATATGGCAATTTCTTGAGGATAATGCAATTTTTTTTCAATTCCCCTCCCCCCCGATTTAAATCCTTTTTAAGGGCCTTCTTAGCCCCTTTCCCTTGGTTCAAATCCACCTTAACCCCCCCATGTTTAACCTATAAGCCCCCCCTTCTTCTGTTTTTTTGAAACCCCTTTTCACCCCCCTCATGTCCCCTTTTTTTTTTACACACTCTTTTCCCCCGTGCTATAAGCCCCTTTCACCCTTCACCTTTCCCCTTGGCTTGGAACTTACCCCCCGTGTCCAAAAATCCCTTCAAGATCCCCCTTCCTATACCCTTCCACTCCCGTGTCCAAAGATCTCCCAAGGCCCCTTTCATATGCTTTTTGAAACCACACTCACACACGCCATTTTCACCGTGTATATACCCTATAGACCCTTTTCTTTAGGCCTTGTAAGCCTTTCCCTCCCAAATGAATTAAGGCCTTAAAGGTCTTATTACCCCCTTCTCGTGGTTAATCCCTTAACAAATCCTTGCCTCGAAAAAGAGAAGAAGAGTATTGAAGCGATGGTGGAATTCCGAAAAGGAGTGTAAAATTGCTTCCACGTTCGAAGGACTACAACTGCGATGCCGCCTAAGAAAGTCCAAGGAGTAGCTGCGGGAGGGTCATCTCCCGGTATCCATGTGGATATCTCACCCCAAACCCACATTTTTTCCTTCTTAATTTTATATCGGTTTTAATTCAATCGTGCAAGATGAATTGTTAGGGATAAGATATATTTTGTCCTAGTTATTTATGACAAAGGAATTTAGTTTAATTGAACATGCAAAATAAATAAAGTATAAACATAGTTTTCCTTCAAAATAACATTATGCATTGAAACGAATTATGAACAAGATTATTTACCCACTAAAGTAGTATACTTCGGTTAAGTTTGGAAGATATAAAACTGCATCTTGCACTATTAACCCCTATTCTTTTTATAACGAGTCATCATGGAAGGTGCCAATCATGAGGTTTCTTACGTTGCTTAAACTCTAGGAAGTTATCATTGCTAACTGCATAACTTAGCAAGGAAAAGATTTCTTATTTGGCATGAGTTTTGTTCGCAAGGAAAAAGGAAGATTAATTTAATTTACCTAACCTCAAATCAATAAAGTTTAGGATTGAAAAATCAATTGACACATAGATAACAAATCGTGTGGAGGTGATCTCGATATTACCTTCTAAAAGTTAACCAAATTAATATAAACTTAGAAATACCTATGTTGCGAAATATTCATTGGGAATGATTTAAAATCCAAGAAACGTTTATACCTTAAATACTTGCCCACATTCCCTGATTGTAGGGTCAGTAAATCGTAAACGTAAAAGAACTAGGGTTTGTCCCTGAGTTTCTTAAAGGAAATAATAAAAGCTAGGAAATCCTAGGTCTGACAAACGTCAGCTTAAAGAAACTGAAACGGATTGTTTCATCGCATAGTATGATGCACGACTTGCGCAGCAAGTACGAAGTCATATGGTCTTGTGATTGATTCACAAGAAGAAAGGTTAAATACCCTCAACAAGGATGGCGGATCCTTACGCAAGTTATCTTGCAAAAGGATGTATTCTTTGATATCCTTCTAAGTAAGGAAGGTTAAAAACTGGAAACTAAAGTATCCAATGAGCTTTAGGGTTGACCAAGTTGGGTTAATAGGGTGCGCCCTAGCCCAGAATATAAAGGATCTTGCCGAGTTGCAAGGCACCCCGGATCGAGTGCTAGATGCGTTCAAAAGGAAAGATTCCTTCCTTAATAGTTTGCCAACAACAAGATCGATCAATGGAAATGTTTGTGCTTGGTAGAGATTTTAGAGAACTGTTTGATGTATTAATTACAAATTAAATGAATATCTATACTTCGGGTTGAAGGCCTGAAGGAAGAGGCAGCTTCAGTTACCCTCGACTGTCTACCTAACCCTAACCAAGGGGGTTGTTGACCGCATCCGGAACGTGGACCGAACCCCCTGCGAGAGGTCTCTCTGTTGAGCGCTACTTGGAGCAAGAGGACGCTTGGGTGCCACAGGGGGACTCCGGCCGTAAATCCCTTGCCTTCCGGGTCCTGCATAAGAGGCTAACGTGACTCGGGATTGGATCTCGAGGCCCGTATACTAGTCTACGGGTGGAAACTTGGAATAGTGATCCTTGTGGATTGCTGGAAAGCCTTCGAGTGGATTATGGACAAGCCTATGGGCGGAACTCCTTGTATTTCAAAGATAAATATGATGATTTGTTAATAAAGAACTTGTCTGATATTGTTTTTCTATGTCACGTGATAAGATTAGGTGAAGGAACCAGTGCTTAACGGATTAATTAAAGAAGCTGATTGTTACATGTCCAATTAATATGTTAGATAATTACATAACTAAAACAAACCGAGGAAAGTGCGGAGGATGGGCCATGGGTCCGTCCTACGGTTGGGTGGTCCCGATTGGCCGGGAACTTTTCTCAAATCTCGAAGAACAGCGGAATGATCATCAAAGGACACAAACAACAAAAGCGTTGACCTAGAGTTATGTCTTACCCGATTTACGCTGTTTTAGGGGAATGCAATGGGACTATGTCTTATGGCAGAGAGGTTGAGCTTTGCATCCCTCTCGTTTCCCATTCTCCTTGAACCAAGTGCAGCGTGAATCCGCTTTAGACCTGGCGTTTCTGCGTAAAGTAGTTCGCTTGGGTCCGATGCTAGTTGCTGTTAGGAAATGACCAATAAGGAAAACCCTAATTCCGGTCGATCCTAAGTGGGAATGGCCATAATACTTCCGCTACGTGGCAGACACGGAAAGCCCTAGATTGAAATCTTGTAACATTCCATGGGAGTGCCGGGCGGTGCTTTCTAGACATCCTTTTCGATGGACTGCTAAGATGTGTCGTGGATGATACTAGTGGACACGTTACATGTGATTGTAGTGGACTACCGTGTTATGTGCACTGAAGTCAAAGAGTTGGAGTGAGCATCATGGCGTGCGAGCACAGCTCTGTGATGTGATAAGAATTTGATCGAAGTATTGAGTAGCCAGACAAATTTAAATTTGGATAAACAACTTTTGTGAATCAATAAATCAAATCGTTTTGAGCTCTTTGAGTGTTTTGCTTTCTTTTGTGCTTGTGATCTTGAGTAAACAGAAGCTCGGCACCTACCCAAAATGGAAGTGTGAGACAATAATCCTAGACCTATCCACATGTAGTGAACCCGATGTGAAAGCCAAAACTGGGATTGCAAGCGATGGATGAAGGAATGGAAAATGCAATAGATGCAGTATATGAGGAAATGTGTGTATTTGATGGTTATGATCCTAAAGGTTATCTTACATGCTACAAGTCAGAGATGAAACTTAGACGTGTCCTAGATGAACGCACGATCAAAGAATTTAAACATTTAGAGATTCTGGATTTTCATGAGAAAATGAATGAATTGGATAGAGTTTATGCAAATAGTTTGACAGATTTTGAAGATGTTGTTATACAAGTGGGTAACTGTTATTTGGAATCAGAGATACGAGAAACCTTTGGTGGTCAAGTGTTCCTGAAGAACCACATGTAGGTGTTCTAGAAGAACCAGATGTAGGTGCTCTTGAAGAACTAGATGCAGGTTTTCCAAAAGAACTAGATACAAGTGTTCTAGAAGAACAAGAACATCAGGGTTAGTGGCAAAAGTCAAGGTATGTCAAATTTTGGGAGCAAATTTGTGCAAATCTTAAAGTAAAGAAAGATGCATACCTTATCAAAGATGGTGATGTTTTGGAACCTCATGATGAGGAAAAAGCTAGAGTTCTCCATGCGCAATTGGAAAACCAGGTTTTGGACAATTCTACATAGGTCGAAGATATAAACTAAATTGAAGGTGAACAAAAATTTTCACAAGTGATGAATGCCACAACTACCTCCAATAGTAGTTCCAGTGAGGATGGAGATGAAGGTGTATGAGTAGCTCAAAGGAAAATACTATCTACATGGACTATTCTTAGGTTTTTGATTATGGTTCGTATGCTTGTGATTTTACTATGGAGGATGATGTGCAATCTCTTGGTGCATTCAATGAGAAGCTTTGCTATGATGATGCTATGGAAAGGGAAATTAATGCTATTTTTATGATGCATGCTGAGTCTTGTGATGTTGGAGTTTACAAATATCTTATGGAGGGTAACAAGGAGGAAGAGTTTTTTACAAGTCATAATACCCCTATGTATAATATATGTGATGAGGTTTCTTTTGGTCATCATCATAAAGGTGATTTACATGATTCTTTGGTAGTGAAGGAAGACATGGAACTTTTTCCTTTTCTTGATGAAGCTTTAGATAGGTTTTTCATTCTAGATTATAAGAGTAACAATCACTGTAAAGATAAACCAAATTTAATGCAACAAGGACAAGAGGATAATGAAGAGTCGATGCATATGTTTGTAGAGGTTCCTAAGGATTTTTCACCTAGCACAAATGTTGTACAAGGAGTTATTCAGATTCTAAGTGGGGTTATCATATCAAATGTGCTACTTATGGATGTTGAGACTTGTTTGGTTAGAGGGGGTGATTAGCCCACATTTATGTTTTTGATGCAATGATTAGCCCAGACCTTGTGACATGGAATGCATTAACCATAGGATATGCATAAAAAGGGTAGTGTGAAAATTTTTGTTTCAAATATTTAACAAAATGAGGAATATAAATATACTACCATATGAGATCACATTTCTCAACGTGCTTTTTGTCTTCAATCATGATGGGCTTGTTGATAAGGGTCAGCACTATTTTGAGGTTATGATCAGCAATGAGTATCACAACTCACTCAATATTGAGCACTAAAACAACATGGTCGATATCCTTGGGCAAGCTGGTCAGGCTATTGTTATGTTGGATAGGATGCCTTTCCAACAAAATCTTGTCACATGGTGTAGCTTGTTTGGAGCTTGCCACAAATGGGATAAAGTCGAGCTTGGCAAGATTGAAACAATTATTCACTCATGGAAAGGGTTAATGAGCTTTTGTGGAGGACGAGGACAATAAAAAATGAAGATTAGCACTAAAAATAAGAGTAGATTTTTTTCTGTCCTCCATCATCTATGAAGATTGTTTGACTTACTCTACCTCAGAGGAAGCCATGCTGACCTGAATTGAGAGTGGAGACTCTACAAGGACTGAAGTTGATTTGACAAGGCATAGATCCTCCCAAACATAACACTAGGATGTGATTTTATGTTGCATGATATATGGAAGGCATGTCATCATGATCAAGTATCATTATCTATGAGCTATACTATGGAAGGCACAATCGCACGGAGACATGGATTGTGAGTACCATTGTTGTCGAGGATGGGTATAATCATGATCTCACACAATAATGTTACATATGAGGAGAAGAAGTGGGGTCTAGGGGCTACAACTGATTCAAAATAGGCATGTTGATTAGCAAGAGAAGCATCTACATCTTCATCATTCATTCATCATCATATCTTTTCATGTCATCCACAACATCAGCAACTCTATTGTCATCTACAATGCCATTAGCTTTCATTCCAACAACTCAGTCATCTTGAACAAGGATTGCTTGCAGTGTGAATATTGACTAAAGGAGCACAACCATTGTCTTTCTCTCACTCTTGTATTCAAAGCTCTATGATGCAACCAGTGTATTCTAACTGCAAATCACTTGCTATAGGATCACTTTAGAAGAGAGAACATTCTAACAATTGAATTTTTGAGCTACATGAAGTTGGAGTATTGCTACACAGATTTGAATGCTTCATGATTTGTTGCAATCAAGAAACTTGGAGCTTTTGAGAGTTTCTATTATCTTTTCAGGACAAGGAAACAAACGAGAGTTACCAAGGTCCTTTAGCATATTGGATTGGGAATAGAGTTTTACCTCCAACACACAGTGGTTCTGATTGTATTGATTCTGAGTGCCTATCAGGACTTCAAGTCGAATCACTATAATTGTGTGACTGCAATGGACTACAATGTTATGTGTAGTGAAGTCAAAGAGTTGGAGCGAGCATCATGGACTACGAGCACAACTCTAAGATGTGTTAAGAATTTGATCCGAGCATTGAGTAGCCGAATGAATTTGAAATCAAGAAAACAACTTTTGTGAGTCAATAAATCAAATCATTTTGAGTTCTTTGAGTTTTTGCTTTCTTTCGTGCTTGTGATCTCCAGTAAATAGAGGCTCGATGCCTTCCGGCATTGAAATGTGAGACGAGAATCCCAGATCCATCCACATGTACTGGGGAGGTCACTCATAAATATATGTATGTATGCAGATGATATAGAGGGTATACATATAGTAAATTACCCGATCCTATTTCACAAATATCCCATTTCTCTCTCTATTATGTATTTTGATTGGTGTATTTCAATTTTCTCTGAGGTATCTTTGATAACTATATTGCTGAGATGTATTCTCATCACCATATTTAGATTGTAATTTTGATCATTGCAAGTTGGACAAGATTTTAGTCCCCCAGAAGCCAACAAGTGTGATTTATGAATAGAATTGGAATGGTGCTCTCTCTAGTCTTAGATAGATGTACTAGGTTATGAATAGACTTGGAATGGTGCTTTGTTGGTTAGACATACTAGGTTATGGATGTAAAGAGCCAAAGCTGACTTGTGGACCTCATCACCTTGAGAAACGTGGTTGGCTTAGGAAGGTTTCATAAACATCTAGACGAACAAACACCTTAGAATGCATAAACTGAAAGAAATGAAAGGTGAATTTGGGTACTCTTGCTTTCAAAATTATCTAGATGCTTGCATGTATTTGATCGGTGGCAATGGCTAGCCACTCTTTTTTGTGTACTATAGAAAACTATACACTCACCTTCTTCTTGTCAAATTTAGCAACACTAAGATAGTTCTCTCCCACATTGGATAATTGCAACCTCAATTAATGGCTCTATTTAGACACATTTGTCTCTGAATGAATATGAAATGGCCCTTAGTTATTCTAGAGCATCAATCCCAATAGCAAATGCTTTTGTCTTAATTTGTATGCTTAGGTCCTTTATGGATTACATGGTCATAGCTAAAAAATTGATATTTTCTAACATAGTCACTCTAGAATGAGTTGTGATAAAGAAAAAAAAGTGGAGTTCTTGTCTATGGCCAGGGCCCCACCCAAGCTTGTATTGCCACCCCTGCATTCATCTGGAGAATTGTTCTATTAGGATGACTACCAACCAAGCCATCGCAATGGGTTGTTGAACTATGTTGCTTTCTATTTTCTATTTTTATTTTTTATGGTTGTAATAGTCATAGTGTAACTCCTCCTTTCTATGGACCTCTAAAAGTTAGTCCATAAGGGGCCTTACTAGGAGATCCTAGGGTCTTTGAGTTATCTAGAGTATACAACATATGTGCCGTGTTATTTTAAGAAATACTAAAGGAAGATTATGGCTCATTTGACACTTGTTAACTATGGCAGTCAAGGTGAGCACCACAACTTTCTCGTTTGAAGAAGTTATACAAATACCAACATTTTCTTCTAATAAGAGCAATAGGATATCTCAAAAAATTTGGATCATTTCAACCCTCTAGGTCTAAGTCCAAACACTATAACCATTCGAAATCTTGATGGTTTCTCATCCAAGGATCATAGGGTCCTAGACCAAGATTATGTTTACATTGGCATGTCCAAGCTTGCAAGGGTGAGTATTTTACTATTGTTCTTAAATTAACCATGATTTGTAGACCAATTCATGCAACGATTGCATGAAAACCTATAACGTTTTTAATCCAAACATTGCCAAGTGTGCCATTATACAATATTCTATGTCCGCATGAAATATCAAAACATGTGCATTAAATGGTTACATAATCGAAAAAAGTTAGAGAAAAGAGAGTAATATTGCACAAAATAGGTATGTAACTTGGTTTCAGGCCTCCTTTTTTTGCAACATGGTGGTCATTTCCAACATTTAGTGCTAGGATAAACAAGCGCATGACTATATATGGATATGGCCTTTTGACTAAAAGCGAAGAGGCTTGCATGTGTGGGTGTGTATGTGCATGTGTATGCATGTGCACACGTGTTCATGTGTGTGTGTGTGTGTGTGTCCATGCATACATGCAACACATGTGCACACAACATGTTCATATGTGTGGGGGGAGGGTTTAGAAAATCTAGGTTCACCTCCATATGGTTACTTTAAATTTCATTAATTTTGATATTGTGTTTACAAATTTATTATAATCTCCAATACATAGAACTTTGAGACAAGGTAGAAAATTCTCTATGTACTTATAGTTCCCTACTATTACAATTAAGAAATGGCATTATTTCATAATTCCATACAAGGAGAAGTAGGAAATTACATTTATGTATACTCTTATATAGGGAGTTTCAAAAGAAGATAGGAAATAGTATATATTGACCTTTAATTTGGTACTATTAGATGTGGGGAGTGTGATCCCCTATTTGTATGTAGGGAATACATGCATACACACATAGGAAGTACTGCAATATTTCCTACATTTCACAAGATTTCCTATATAGGGATTAATTAAAAGTCCCTTGTGTTGTACTATTAAAAATAGATTTTGGTATGTATTTGAGTCCATCCAAAGTCCTCAATAAGTCATTCAAACTTAATATTGGAGATTTAGACTATTTTGATAGATGAATTTTGCTACGTAAAAATCTTATAAATATTGTGTTCAAGTAAACCATAAGCACATATCCAAAATACTTCTATGGATGCCTTTTCCTTGCTCTTCCTTCACTGAACCCTCTGGGGTTCACTATTTATATATATTGTATATCACATGCATTCATACCTATAGTTTTATGATATCCACCCCCTCTAAACATGCACATTCTCCAAATGGGCCAATAGTTTAGTCTGCCTAGATTAAAAACCCATATATGTGTTTGCCAAGGTATCATACTTTGGATCATTTTGCCTCCAAGATCATAAATCTGAATATCTATCTTCATCACATAACATGTCCAATAACTCCCATCTAGATCGTAAGATATCAAGAGCTTGATCTTCTTATCATGTGCATATCCCTCTATATTTAATGTTGTCTCATCCAAATTGTGTTGTAACTCAAGCTCTGTAAATCCACAAGGATCATATAGTATCTTAGGTTCAAGCTCATATGTCAATGCATATTACTTATCCTCATCTTCACTACCAAATTTCTTATCATTTATTGAACTCTCCTCTATATTTGTGTCTTTTACATCTCCTAGCATGAATCCTTGTACATCTCGCCTTGTCTTATCAACCCATATAGCATTCCAAGCTTTGTAAATCCTCTCGGATCATATAGCAAAACACCAATCATATCATGCTTTGTAGACACTCTTGAACCACACTCTTGTATATATACTTTTTCTAAGTCTTTCCACATATTCTACAAAAACACTGGCAAAATCACTGATGGAGTATCTTCACACCCTCTAGTCTCGCAATCTACATTGAAATCTAGAATATCTTCGTTCTACTCCTCTTTATCTTCTATATCTTGTATATGGTCATATTCAATCAAAGCATCTATCACTACCATTGTACCATTAAAAGCTACAACTTGTTTATTATGGAGGACTCATTCTGCTATTACAATATCTGCAATTACCATCAAAGCATATGTATCTTCAAGCAACTCATAAGTCTTAGTTAAAATCTTTTGTTTCTTTAGCACTCTCTATTAGTGTCTTTGTCAAAATTACTATATCTCTAGCTCGGGGAAGTTACAATTTTTTTATCATGTACATCATGTGTGTTCAAAATCTACTTATAAATATCCTTATTTGTGAAATTTTATTGAATAAAACATAAACCTTTTCTATAAAATCTATAAGTAACCCCTTCATATTACGCACTTCTATATGTAAAAAATGTATGAAAAAGGTATTTTAAAATTACCTTATATTGAACCCATGCAATGCACATATATATTCATGAGTAACTTTTTGGAGACCTCCAATCAATGTCTTAGTAGGTGGATCCTCTGTATCAAACATACCCTCTATCAAATACAATTCTTGCTCCAAATGGGCATCACTTGACTCCATTGGATAAAACTTATCAACTTTCTACTCTTTGGACTACACAAGGACAACCCCACACTTTGGATGCTAAAATAATTTAGCATTAAACTCTGACTGATGTAATTCAATCCTCTACAACTCTATCGGCTCTAATACTTTAACTTTCTTCTTTGTTTATTGAAACAAATTAGTAGATAACTCTTCCCATCAAGGAAAGATAGCATCCACCATATCCAAGGCATGTTTTTATATAAGTCTCGATCTAATTTGAAATTCTATTTTTAATATATCTAAAATATTTGTAGCAAATTCTATATATGGTAGCCCATATACTTCCTCAACACTCTCTTTATTTCATGCAAACAACTCTCTCTTCTTAATTATTTCTCTTTCTTGCAAGTATATTTCCATAGCTCTATTTTGCTCTTAGGCTTCTTTTCAACTTGTATTCCATAAGTTGAAGCATCTCTTGTGGTTACATAAGATGGGATCTTGATCAATAAGGCAAGAGTCAAGCGACAACAATAATATAAAACAAAGATCTTTGTGTTTTTGACAAGAAAAGTTGATACATGAGTTTAAGAAAAAATCTAAAATCTCTATTGTTAAGAACTAAGAGACTCTTCTATTGAGTGGCCTTCTTGGGGGCTAATGCACTGCAATGTGTCCTTGATGCCAAATAAATAATTCAATTTAATTTAAAAATTGTCTAGGACTTCTACTTCATCTATGTTTCTATTTATACAACACTATCCATTCTGTACAGACTCAAAATCATGCTTCTAAAATACAAAAGCTTGCTTTTTCCTTTCTTGCCTTTAATTTTTTCTTTCTCTATTTTCATTTTTTTGTAGGCCCTAAGTTAGGGTGCAACTTTTTGACCATAATTTTGTCATATGAATTCTAAAATGTTGGAGCTATATATAGCTCACCCTATCTAGACTAGGTCTCACCTATATCTATGTAGATTGTGATCAACATGAGATAGTGTTTGGGAGTGTACATGGTGTGTCTCTTCTCTCCCTATTCTCTACATATCTTCTCTCTCTTCATCTCAACATGGTATCAAAGCTATCACGATCGACTACAATCACTTCCGTAACGGAGAAAATCAAGAAGTATATCTCCAAATCTTGACTCATGTTCTTGTTATGCTTAAATTTGATGTATTGTGTCTATTCTAAGTATCTTATGTTATGAAATTGTAAGCACAGAAGAAGTTCACTCGACTATCATTGATTATCATTTAGATTGTAGATATGTTGAATAGTAGATATGCCTTCCTAGGACACCCTAAAAAATTTTATTTGGAAAACTCTTAAGGAAACACCTTTCTCAAGAAAACCAATTTTTCTGATGTGCTAGGACTGCCAAGATTTTTTCTATCAAATCCAAGCTCAATTTTAAGTTATGTGTCAAAAGTTATGTCAATTCAGGTAAATTAGACTTAGAACAGAAAAATAAACATGACAATAGCTTTTCGTGCATACTTTTATGACACAAGTTTCATCATGATTACTATCTGGTATTTCTACATTTTTGCCAAAATTAGCTAGATCATTATCTATTCTTTGCCAAAAAGTAAAGTGATAATGTTTTGAGCATTGTTCATCATTCTCACCTATGTTAGAACAATTTCTTCTCTCACGCGTTTTGTCTCTTTTGGGTCACTTTATTCTTGCCAACGTTTCATCTATCTTCGGTCTCTTTCTTTTGGAGTATGCTTTTTGAACAAAATTTCATTTCTTACAACATAGCTTCTATGCACAATTTGTTGTGCTACACTTTTGTCTCGTTGTTTCGTATATGGTGTGTAGATTATGTGATCTCATATTGTATATATTCTCTCAGCCAGCTATGTAGAATTCTATAATCATCAATGAATTTCCTTCTAAACAACGTTTTGCTCCTCGCTTTCAAGGAAAAGGATTCCTTAGGTGGAAAGTAAAGATGCTGCTAGTTCTTAAAGGTGATGACTTGTATGATATTGTTCTTGGTAATTATGGATGTCCGCATCAACCAATTGATCAAGCTCATGATAATATGCTTGTAACTAAAGGGTCTATCTTTGGAGAATGGCAAACTATTTATAATGAGTGGGTGATGCAACAAAGCAGCTCATCAATATATTCTTTTTGCGCTTCAAGAGTCTCTTACGCTTGATGTATATAATATTTCAACCTCACAAGCTAGATGAGAGTATTTCATAGCAAATTTTAAGAAGAAATCAATTATCTTTGTAGTTAGCTCATTGAGTTACAATACAACATTAGAACTTCTATGACAACACATATCGAATCATTTAAGAATATTATCAATCAGCTTGCTACTACTACTTATGCTATTCCATGAAATAAATTGCTTGTTTTGATTGAATATTCACAATGACATGAACGATGGCACACAAATCAAGAAATAGTTATAATCTCACAAGAGGACATGCGATCAGAACAAATCAACCAAGATTTACTTTCTCGAAGGCATCCCTTTCCACGCTGTACACATAGGAGTCGTCATAGTGGTAACTTCTCTCATCTCAAGTTTCCTAACAAACATTATTCTTATTGCAATAGAAATTGTCACACTATAGATGATTGCTAAGTAAAACAAAATGGTGAAGAACAAGGTATTAGAAAAAAACCATGTTTATCTAGAGATTATTCTCCTTGTGACTACTGCAAAAAGAGTAATCATCTAATCCATCTATGTTTCAAGAGTCGTTTTGATTCAGATCATTATAGAGCATATGTTGTTACACATCACAACATTACTGAAGAAGCAAATTTTGAGTTATTCTATCTCTCCAAAAAGGATACTTCATGTTTGTGATGGATCTCTTTTTATTATTGATTCTGGTGCTATGAGAAACATGACATATTAGTCCCAATGGTTACATAATTATCATTCTATTCCTATCAAGAAATTGGTTTATCTTGCTGACAACACAATCTATTAAGTCAAATATATAGGTGATTTATATCTCGGTACTCTTTCTTCAATAAGAATTCTGCATGGAGTTCTACATATCTCAGATCTACAAACTAATCTTCTTTCAGTTGCAAGACTTGTGGATCTTGGCCTCCTTGTTAGTTTTGAACATACCAAGTGTTGCATTGTGAAAGATGGCCAAACCATATTTGTTGCTCCTTGAAATGGTAATCTTTTTCAATTTTGTTTAAATGAAGATATTGCTAATGTTGTTACAACTCCTAGTGATCTTAAGAGCAAAATATGGCATCATCGCTTTGTTCACTGTGATTTTTCTAAGCTATGGAATTCACAGCTTGACCTCATATGAGTATTTGTGAATATTGTGCTCTTGGAAAGAATTTTCACAAACCCTTTTCAATTTCCACCAAAACTCATTCTAGAGATTTACTTGATCATATTCATAGTGATATTTGTGGACCTTTTTCTCCATCCAAATCTCAATATCTATATTTCATGACTTTTATTGATAACTTCTCAAGATAGACCACTGTTTTTCTCTTGCGACACAAATTAGAAGCTTTACTATCTTTTAAACAATATCAAAAATTTGCAGAACTTCATAGTGGTCATCGCATCAAGAAACTTCGTAGTGATAATGGTGGAGAAAACATTTCAAATGATTTTGATTATTATTGCAATAATCAGGGTATTCATCATGAGTATGTAGTTCCCTACTCTCCTCAATAGAATGGTATTGCTAAACATAAAAACATGACTATTCTCAATGCCATGTGATTTATGCTACTTCGTTCTCGCTTATCTCGGTAATTCTGGGATGAAGCGGTCTTAAGAGTAGTATTTGTGTAAAATCATATTACTACAACTACTTCTATTAAAATACCGATAAATATTTGGATAGGTGAAACTCCTTTTATTTCATATTTTTGAACTTTTTGATGTATTGCTTATATTCATGTACCCGAAGAGACTTGTAGAAAACTTGATCCTCCTAGTTTGAAAGTTATTTTCATTGGATATTCAACTTTTTCGAAGAGATACAATTTTTATGATCCATCTTCCAAGAGGTAATCATAAGTCATGATGCTATTTTCAATGAGCAACTTATGGGAAGCACACATGGTCCTAGGAGGATGTTGGGCAGATGTGGTCACTAGAGGATGGTGATGATACAAAGTCATTGTTCACTTCTTCTCCTTTTCTATATGATGATGAACCTCCTTCATGGGATAATATTGACTCTTCAAATCAAGTTTTTAAACATCCACCTATTATTGCTGATGATAACCTTGGCCTTGATCTTTATGTTGATCTTCCAACTGATAATGAGCATGGTTCTTTTCATGTTTATGATGTGATATTCTTTAGAATGCTCTCAGTACTTGTGAAGACCTTGTCTCTTATAGGGACACCACGTCATCTCCACAGAAAGAACAATGGCAAGAGGCCATGGAAGCTGAGTATGAATCTCTTCTCTCTCTAAAGGTTCATGGGTTCTAACTTAGCTACCACCTAGATGTACTACTATTAAATGCAAGTGGTTTTATAAGACTAAAACATAAGTAGATTGAACATTTGACAAATTCAAAGCAAGGCTACTTGCCAAAGGTTTCTCACAAATTGCTTGAGTTTATTATCATGAAACTTTCTCACTTATTATTCATATTACCAGTATTCTGGCCTTATTAGTTTTTGCTATTGAGTTTGATTTGGAGGTTCACCAAATGGATGTGAGAACTGCTTTTCTTAATGGTAATTTGAAGGAAGAGATATACATGTGGCAATTAGAGGGATTTGTAGTCAAACATAAGAAGATTCTTGCTTTCAGACCTCATCGTGCACTTTATGGTCTCAAAAAATCTTCACAAGCTTAGTATGAAAAGATTGATCTCTTTCTTGAAAACAAGGTTTTATCTCTTGTTCTTCATATCCTAACTTATTTGTCAAGCACTGGAATGATAGTTGTGTTATTCTTGCTCTATATGTGGATGATACCTTTCTTATTTCTAACAATCACAACTTTAACAAGTATAGAAGGTTTTATCTTTTGCATTTGACATGGTCGATCTTGGAGGCATACACTCATATCTTGGTATTCAGATTCAACGCTATTGAGAAAAGGGTATTTAATTACTACGTCAAACAATGTTCATTGGAGAAATTATTCAAGAGTTTTATTTGGGTTCTACACATCCTGCTAGTACTCGTCTTGTGACCAAAAACTCACATTCTATAGAATGATGGACAATTAGATTTACATCAATCTTATGCAAGTCTTCTTGGATGTCTTCAATTTTTTGGCTTGAATTCTAGCCCCGACATTCTTTTTGCTACAAATTTTCTTAGACAAAATCTTAGTTCTCCATGTCTTAAACATTGGACTGCAACTAAACAACTTTTGAAGTATTTGAAAGGCACTAAAGATTTTGGGTTAGTTTATTGAGGCAAACAACCCTCTAATTCTCTACATTCACTTCAATTTTGGGGTTATACAGATGCAGATTGGGCAAGCTCTCACTTATCTATCCATTCTCTACAGGTGGAAATTATTTCTTTATCAATGGTTGTCTTGTTTCCTAGACTAGCAAGAAATAGTGTTGTGTTGTTGTTTCCACTATAGAGGCTGATATATGTAGCTACATCTTTAACGGCTTGAGAGTTAGTATATGGCTTCAATAAGTTCTATTAGATATTGGCCATCCTCCTCTCTCCAGCGCATTGCTAAATTTGATATAGTTTCTCTCATAAGCTTTTTGTTTATTCTCATAAAAAGATGGAAAGAAGTAGATAAGGAAACTATCCATGGATGCCACTTCACCCGATATGCCATTGCAGTAGCCAAGCATCAAGCTAGCACTTGCAACCATGATGCATGATGTGATAACATGAAATATCACCTTATCAAATAAGACCATGTTGTTTGCCTTCTCCTTTTATTTTCCTTTGCTCCATTTCTTCTTCTTTCTTGTCACCTCCTCTACTTTTTGCAAGCTTATATGGCACTATCGTACCTTTGTCTTTCATGGGCAACATCACCACGTCCTCTCTCTCTCTCTCTCTCTCTCTCTCTCTCTCTCTCTCTCTCTCTCTCTCTCTCTGTGTGTCTCTCTCTCTCTCTCGCATAGTAGCTCTATCATCTTACACTACAACAAAAAGGCTCCATAGACGCGCTTGTAGACGCAATATTTGAATTGTGAAAAAAAAAGTCGGGTGCGTTTATTAATGTGTCTATTTTCGTGTCTACAAAATCACGTCTAAAAGCGCACTTATAGTCAGAACTAGACGCACACTTAGACGCGCCTATAGACACGCGTATAAATGCGCTACCTAAATATATAATCATATTTATAAAAAAGTGGATATATTCATATTGTGCATCTATACACCCGTGTATCTACGCGTCTAAAACCGCGTTTACTCTGAAAGTTTTTGACGAGAATAGACGCGCATTTATCATGCACTTTAGATGCGCAAAACAGAGGTATGAACATCAAATTGTATACTTAGGGAAAACAAAGAAAGATTATTTCGAAGATTGGATACTGAAAACAAAACAATGTATGTAGCACACGAAATTTCATATATATAGATGACACGTTTTTACATTATGAGTTCTAGTGCTTGTGACGTCATAATCGCAAGCACTACCTGAAAGTAATACATATCAAAAATGAAAATTACAAGCCAAGGGGAGGCATGCATGCATGGGGCTCCTCTATATCTCCTCAGAAGAGGCATCATCATTACTACCACCACCGATGCCTGTGCCGCTGCCGTTGTCGCCACCGCTACTGCTAGTCCCCCCTTCGCTATCCTCAACTGCATCAGGGTTCGCCTACACAAAGGATTAAAGTATATAAATACCATTACAAACAATAAATCATATTGATCTATACTTTTTATGTAAAAAATAAAACATACCTCTTCTAGTGGTGGAATCCTCATGGCGCGATTATATTGCTCCTCCGTGATGAGTCCCTCCTCGTAGAAATGCTGCCAAGTGGACGCCTAGTTATGACCTCCATGGTAGCCTACCTCTCTAGGAGTAGGCATCCTACCAACGATATGGAACTACAAAACAATTTGAATATACAATGTATTAAAACACACTACATAATGAAGTGAAACAAATTACAAAATTTAATTTAAAAAAAGAAATCAAATAGTACTTACAAACTCAGCCTCCCATGACTCCTTGCCACCCGATCCATAATGCGACGATCCCATGGTTGCCACCTGGATACGTCGTGCCTCTGCATACTGGCGACTTGTCATTTTCTCCGTTGCTCTGTTCTTGGCCTCTTTCCACTCCTTGCGGTGGCAATTGGGTGGTTGGCCATATCTAGGGCGCCCCTGCTCTTGTCTCCGCAATGACTCCTTGGCGCGCATCATAAGGTGAAACCTCTTGTTATGAAGCGCATCTCTCACCTTTGACCGTCCCCAATCATCTAAGAATCGTGAATTCTCGGGATTAGGGTACCTTTTATGTACTGCCTGCAGCACCTCTTGTCACAAATCATTTTTTTGGTGCTTGAAGGAAATCATGCAATCTTTGTATGTGGCATGCACGACACTTGTCAAGTAGGCTATCACTTCCCTCCCCTCGAAGTCATGCAAGATACCACCAACATCAGTGATAGAGTAGTACATTTTTGGAGGCTCACCTCTCTCATTTTCTGGTGAGGGTGATCGAGAGCCACCACCTAGGCAACCCCCACAAAGCCCTCCACCTCCTTGTCCTCCCGCACCACTCTCCCTCGACGTGCACTACCCTCTACCTCACTCGATACACGTGCCTCTGCAAATGTACATGCTTCGGCCGATCCATGTACCTCAGCTGATCCCTGTGTAGGCAAAGATGTGATAGGTGTCCCAGACATCACACTGAAAACCTCATCTGCAGTGGGAGGGCGACCAAGATAATTGGTCATCTCCCCTATGAATTGCTCCTTGTTGAATGGGGTGCTAGAGGATCCAGGATTCCACATCTACAAAAGAAAAATCATATTACCTTGTGTAGATAAAACATATTACATACAGCATCTATACTTGCGTCTCTGTGCGCGTTTATACCTGCGTCTCTGTGGGCGTCTCTCAGCGCATGTATCCTCACGTGTACACTGCAGAGCACACGCGCCCGCACACGCACTCAAAGACGCACCCCTAGAGAAACATTTTTCGCGTCTATATCTGCGTCTACACTGAGATCTAGATACGCTATCAGGTGCGCTTGGTCGGATGATTTTAGCAGACGACCGCCATTATTGATTTACAAAATGCAATACATAATGGAATCACAAGTCCTAAATACACAAACAGATGAGAGAGAGGAAGAGAGAAACAAAGAGAGAGAGAGAGAGAGAGATAGAGAGAGAGAGAGACTCACCTTGGGTGTTTGGTGTGGCGGGTGGTGGCGCTTCTTCCTTCTCCTTCTTCCTCTCCTTGGTAAGTTACCCTCCCTTGATGCTTGCTTCCTTGCTTACTGCTTCTTCTTGTTCTCCTCTCTCTTGTTCTCTCTTTCTTCCTCTCCTTGGCTTTCCTTTTTCCCTTCTTGTGTGTTTAAAATGAAAGAAGAGGCGAGTCATGAGGAGGTGAGGCATGAAAAGACTAGGTGAGGCATGAAGAGACTGTATGTCGGCTAAACTCAAGCTTCAAAACCGCAAAAAACGTAGGAAAGGAAAGGCGTCGTTTGAAAAGAAATGATTTAAGTATGATTTGAATTTTGACGTGTGCGTCTATTTTTGCGTGTATAAGCGTGTCTATTTGCACGGATATATAGATGCAAAAGTCGCGTCTATTTACACGCACGTGTAAACGCGTCTATAGACGCTGTGATAGACGCACCCGACTTTGCGCGTCTAACATGCGCGTCTATGCCTCGTTTCTATTGTAGTGTTATGAACTTTTGACATTCATATTTTAAAGATAAGAGAAGGGCTTTTCGTTTTCACAAAATCCAGCTAGACAATCATAGCCTTTTAAATGGAATTTGCTGTGTACGTACAATTTTCTTTACTTCTTTTTTTGACCTATCAAAACACCACTTGGACATTTAGTTGTGCAAGCACTTTGGAAAGTTGATTGACCACTGAAGACATTAGCTCCAAGATTCATGTGAATGTAGCATATGTGAGAAGCCTTTTTTACTAAAGATTGATCAATGACATGTTTGAGTGTAGCCCCTTCTAGCCATGGTCTTTCAATAGCCTCAAAAGACTCTTGGAGGTACATCACAATGTTTGTCTTTTTCAATAAGTTTGACAAATTGAGCATCATGAGTGTGTTAAAGGCTTCTGAAGGAGTATAGTCCTTGGAAATGTCATGAGATTTAGTTTATAAATCCTTCCTAATGTTGTCCTTGTATGAGTGACCACAAATTACATCTCTTTCTTTCTCCTATAGTCCAATCTTTTTCCCAATACGAGAATAGTTGATATCAACAATGTCCATACTGTGATTACTTGTCCTTGATACTTCAACTTTTCTCGTTCATAAGCTCCAATATCGTGTACAACCCTTGGAGTCTTCCTAATGAACATTCTCTTCATATGAACTAGTTTTTCCATGTAATGTGCCCTAACAAAAATATGCTTTGGAATAGAACTTCATGCTCATCCACTCATGATTCGAGATCAAATGCAATGTCGAATCCATGATATGTAACCAATCAAACGATGTTCACACAAAAATTATGAATGCACTAAAGAGAATGCGCTCGTGCCTCATGCAAAATGAAAACAAAAAGACACACACAACAAAACACAAATTCCTCATGACACTGACTTATAATGAGATCAAATTCTTGGCAAAAACTTCGCTCTCAAGTTTGCAGTGGTAGACAGGCAGCGTCACGACAACATGAGGCCGATGTAGCGGTAGATGATCACGGCCATACATTGAGTCAAAATACACATCAAAATTGTTGATGATGACACTCATACATTGAGTCAAAACACGCATTGAAGCGTAGGAAAGGAAACAACCACTTTATCTTGTTTAAGCTCTTAGGATTAAGTCATTTAAACTTATCTTTAAAGACTTATGAGTTTTGGCATTTCCCATATTCTTCAAAGCCCTAAAAGTGTATAAGAAGGCTGTACAAGGCTATCAGTAGGCCCATTATATGACATTGTAAACTCATTGAGATAAGGGGAGTCTTAACTCTTGTTCTAGTGCAACTCAATGATTGTGGGCTTGTCTACATTTAGATTCCTAGAACCTAGAGCAAGAGTGTCAAAGGGCGCCAAGTGCTACGAGAGTAGAAGTTTGAGTTCATGAAAGAAATCCAAAGGTTAGTTGTAGATATTCTCAATGTTCATGGCGTAGCATTGTTGTGAAGGCCCATTCAATGCTTTCCCCATATCATGATGATGGACATCATGAAAGTGACATGTAAAACACATCTAGTTAATAATGAACTTAATAATATTGAAACTTAGGTTTTGTGACCTAAGAAACAATGTCATGAATTGAGATAAACTTTAGCAAGTCAAGCTTGTTTATAGAACTTTTACTCCTCTCTTTCTCTGTGGCGCCACATCACTTCTAATGAGATTCTAAGGGAGGGACCTCATTCCATTGAGAGATCCACAGTGATTTCATCTTGAAAACCACCATATAGGATCATACGCCCTAGTTGCGCATTACACATAGATGCAGTCAGAGTTGCATCCTCACGTGCGCGCATGGATTCATGTCACAAGCTCAGGAACAGCGTTTACCAATCTGAGTTGCGCAAGATCGCCCTTTCACGTGCGTGTGCAGCGTTTACCACTCTGAGTAGCGCAAGATCGCCCTTTCACGTAAGTATGCAGCGTGCGTGTTCTAAAAGTAGAACTAAGTAGGTAGGTGACTGCATGAGATATAGACATAGGCATAGAAATGTTCTACGTATATATGCCTTGCCGAATGCAAGGAACAAAGACGAGCTGAGTGGCAAATGATCGCTTTATCACTACTCAAATGATCTGTAACAATATGAAGCTGCAGCAGCTAATCCTGCAGAATTAATAGACTGTAATGCTAGCCAATGCTATAATGTATCAATTATGCCATGAGTTTTATGAACTGGAAGTAATATCTGCAGCGACGTTGAAGTACTGCCACAGCCTCGGGTCATCTAACGCTTCCAGTACTTCAAGCAGGTGCCGACCAGCGTTCAAGAGCGGGGCCGGCGCAGCGGACGATATCATAATCGGTGGAAAGTCAGCTGCGATTAATTCTGATTCTTGGATCTGTTGGAGTTCTTGTAGGAGAGTGATCCGCTGATCATGCTCTGAGGGCGACATATTATTATTATTTCTTGTAGGAGAGTGATCCGCTGATCATGCTCTGAGGGCGACATATTATTATTATTTCTTGTAGGAGAGTGATCCGCTGATCATGCTCTGAGGGCGACATATTATTATTATTATTATTGCGCAGCTCTTCCAGGTCTAGTTCGTGGTCCCGTCCCGATATCAACATAACTGCATTGTAACTGGACAAAATACACCAAGGGATTAGCAGCAGCTTATCCTGGAGGGATAGCACATTGTCATTTTGGAGAGTATCACATATAATTCGATATTTAGGAGCTGGAATTAGTATCTACGTTGTTGAAGGACTGCCAACTTAGCAGTGCTGCTGCAGTGGAGACCTGCAGAGTGGGCACGAGGGCCGTCGTAGCATCCATTCGTACAGGCAGCCTCCGCAGAAGCTGTGTCGGCAAGGAGTTACCTCGCAATCGTCTTTGGATACACCGCTCAAGCAGATAGCACACATTACATTCTCGACGTTACCGTCGTCATCAATCGACGCTGAGCTCTCCATGGACTGGGATTCTGTAGGGTTGCGCGCTGGAGTACTGTACTGGACTGAGGACTTATTATTTATTTTTAAAGAAGGTCCGGACTCGCCTCCTTTTCCTTTGCTTTCCTCGTCAGCTTAATTTATGTGCACGACTTGTGGTGGCTGTGACCGCCCCATCACTCATAGTTCTAAGCCGACCCTAATTAACTAACCGGATATACCATTTTCTAAGCTGAATTAATTGCTGGGATAACAAGTCACGTTGGCATCTACATTATAGACACGTACTTGTCTTCACTTACAATGAGCGTTTTACCAGGTTTTCTCACTAATAGCATTATAGAGAATACAACTTAATATAGTCATGTTACAACCCCATACTTTTGCAGCATGCATTTATTGCATCATACAAAATACCAAGTGAGTAGGAGTAGTCTAGATGTTTCAATATCATGAGTAACATTATGAGAGAGTTTAACTATGTGACACATAAGCCACCATATAGCCCAAGGCCCCAATGGTAACCCGATGCTCGCAATCTGCAAAACTAAAGGCAAAGCACAAACATTCGTCTAGTTTTGCCAACCATTTAAAGAAATTTGGAACTGCCATTTTTGTGGTAGCCATATGTAACATTCAAATCACCCTTAACTTACATAGACACACCTTTAAAGAATTGGTGCATTCAAAACTGGTCAGAGGATGTACTCTTGCAATCCTAACTTACAAACACTATTTCCCTTTATTTATAAATCAGCATATGCACCTTGGGATTAGAAGTGAAAGGGACACAACATCTTCTACAAATTGTGACACTTACACAATTGTCATTTATAGTGATATTTGTGATTTCTTATCACCCTTGGATTCAGTAGAATGTGGTATTACACATTATGGGACAACTTTACCTTGTGCTAGAATTTAGAACTTTGCATGAACATAGGATCTAATGGTATTATTTCCCTTCAACTTATTCTTATTTTTACCAGAATCTATATTGGCTCTTGGCTTCCTTTTCTTATTTCCTACTATCATCATCATCTTGGTCACATGATTCATTCTTGGCATAGCCTAGTGCAGAATTATTGTCATCCTCAAAAGTGGCATCGTTGGAGTTGGAATCAGTGCCTAGTAAAAGGGCCTTCATTCCTCCTACTCCCAAAGTTAAAAACTAACATTTTCAAAAACCAACTTGAACTAGAGTACATTGTTAGGTTAGAGTTGCACAGTTGCTAGTCGAGTAGTGGCAATGCTATGTGGAAATTTAGTAAGATACGAGTCATTGTATGCTATCTAATTGCCTAACCTTATCCTCAAGGTATTTTACACTAACAAATGATTTTTCACCTTATGCATCCCACTCTCTTGAATTTTTATTGCCAAAGGCATCAAAGTTTGGTAGGTTTTCTTTGCCGCATGCAATTGATAAGCTATATGATTGTCTTGTTATCTCATACCCACAACTTGTTGGTGAAATTTCTTCCAATTGAAAAGGATACTCTATAATGTTGAGAAATAGACAAATGGTGTATAGCTGTCCTGAAGACAACCCAAATTCTATAAAGCATTGTACTTGACTATCGCTTTCATATGGAATGAATACAATGTCATGATGCTTTGTACTTTCATTTTAGTGTCTTGTTATTGTCGATCTTACACAAGATTGTGTTTATGAGTCCAATCTTCGATCTTGGAACCTTATTCACTTGTGTAACATTTTTCCCTACTTGTCCATGTCATTACAAGTTTGGTCTTCATCTTTCATCCACCATAGCTTGTGTCATGCTCTAGATCCACATATTTTAACATGGTATCAAAGCATATCTGAGCATGGCACAACTCCACTTTTCTCTCATCTAGCTCAGCTTGAGTTCAGTTCAATTCAGGACAAGTCCAAGACCTCATCTCCCACTCCTCTTCCACTTAACCTTGTGGCAACCACAATAGCTCACAATACCCTGCCTGCTTGAAGCTCTCATATCTCTCTCTACCCGCCAAATTTTACCGAGCTTCCTTCTGGAGAAGGTTCCATTGCTACTGAAGCTTCTTTGTATCACTTGAAACATCAGGATTGCCCTTACACAAGCTGAGCATTACCAATTTTCTCAGGCTCTCTCCGATGTCTGCCATAGCCCAGATCTATACCTACCTCTAATTGAGCTTCTTGATCTCCACCTACAAAGCATAAATTCACCTGCTATCTTCTAAAGAGTTGTTTCTTGATTGAAGGTGCTTCCTCCCATCACATTAGAAGCCAACACTATGCTCTATAGGACCACGCATTGTCAAAAAACATGAAATAGGTGCAAAAATCATAGGCAGGGAATCAACCTCATACAACGACCAGTACGCCATGCAATCATACTCAAGCTCATAGGGCTTTCGTAGATCTTGAAGAGAGATACATTTCCATAAAAAAACTTTTGTAAATGATCCACTGTAGCTCATGAAATTAGTAAAAAAGGTGACATGGGTCTAAACCCTAATCCAGAAAGCCATAGCCATAGCTTCAAAATTTAACAATTTTCATAGTTTCTTCTCATTGAAGTCATCAACAGTGATTTTAATCACTGAGAAATACTTTGTGAAGTTCATTATAGTTCTGGAAAAGTGCCAGAGGAAGCTCAGAAGTCATCCACAAAGTTTGTGAGAGAAAGTAGATCAAGTACCGACTAGTATCCATTAATACTCAACTAGTGTCAATTTGACACTCATTCTCATGTGTCTCTTGACACATCAAAGTACAATATTTTGCTAGTTAATTGAAGTTTAGCAACATGGCAGAGCTTGAGAAAATAGCTAAACTCAATGGTAAAGGATTTCATTCTTGGAAAAAGAAGACCATGTATGACCTGATGCACCAGGACTTGTGGGACCTGTTTGAAGATGATGCAAATAGCAAGAAGGAAAATGATGAAAATGGATTCATTAAAGAATACCAGCTCAAAAGCAAAGAATGGAAGAAGATGAATAACAAGGCACTAGGAATTATTACTTAGGGACTAAATGATGATGTGCTACATCATATATCTGGCATTAGAAATGCTAGAACCGCTGTGGAGGAACTTGACAGAATGTTTGGTATCCAAGCGAAGAACTCAAAGGTAAAATTACTCATGCATTTTTATAAACTAGATATCAAAGACAATACTTCTATGACCACACACATTAACAAGTTCAAGAGCCTAAAAACCCAGCTTGCAACTCTTAAGAAGAATATTAATGAAGATGAAGCAATGACCATACTACTTGCAAGTGTAAACAAGGATCCAAATGAGAACCTTGTGTCCACTCTAAGTAATGTTCCCCGTCTATCACTCAAAGATATTGATCACACACTACTTGATGGAGAAAGAAAATTTGAAAGTAAACATGTAAAAGAGACTAGCTTAAGAAAAAATCTCCTATACAATAAAGAAGCTATTGGACCCAAAGGAAGAGGTCGAGGATTCAACACCGGAAATAGAAGTCTGATGCAATACCATTATTGTGGTAAGACTGGCCATATTTCCAGTGAGTGTTTTAACAAGAAAAGAGCACAACATATGCGGAATAATGACCAGCAAGGTCAATTCATGAATGAAGAAGAAGAAAAAGATACTTCCGCTACTATCAATAACTCTGAATTTTTTTTCTAAAGAATTTGTTTCCTATAGTGGATGTAAAAACCCTACCAAGATGTAAAGTTTCAATCCTTAACTTGACTAGGCTGCAAAAGAGCTAGTCTCCTGGTCCATGTACACATGTAGGGGAGGAAAAAGCCACCAAGGGTAGAGACTTATCATTTGAGGGGGGGTGTTGGGAAATAGAGAAAAGATGTATAGCCGTCCTGAATCCCATATGCATAGTGAGGAGAGGAACAACCCAAATTCTATAAAGCATTTTCCTTGACTATCACTTTCGTATGGAGTTAATACAATGTCACGATGCTTTGTACTTTCAGTGAAGTGTCTTGTCATTTTCGATCTTACACAAGATTGTGATTATGAGTCCAAGCTTCCATCTTGGAACCTAATTCACTTGTGTAATAGTTGTTTGTACTTGTCCATGTCATTATGAGTTCGGTATTCATCTTTCATCCACCATAGCTTGTGTCATGGTCTAGATCCACATCTTTTAACATATAATAGTGTACCAAAGTAGCTCTCACAATCCTAAAACCTATATATAGTATCATATTTTTTAGATCTTACTATCTTAACAACAATGTTTACCATGACAACTAATGATTATATCTACTTATTCTCAAGATGAGAAAAATAGGCAATATACCAGAAACCTTTTATGATTGATTTTCTTCAAAACCTTATTTTTGTTTGTAGTAGGCATGTAGACCTATATTCTTTCTCTTTGGTGTCCAAGCACAAATCTAATGGCTTGAGCATGTGGAAATAGGTCACAAAGGATTGTAGGTACATTACTTGTCTTTGTTGTCTAAGCACGAATCTGATTGGCTTGTTCTCAATGCAAGTACTACAAGAAAGTAGTTAAAGTTTCAAGAAATTTGTCAATCTTAGGCTTCAACACTAAGTTAAGAGCTACTTTATACTCTAAAATTTTAAAACCAAGTCCTTTTATGACCCCTAAAATGTAATTAAGACAATGCCAAAAGCTAAAAAGCTATCAAGTAATTATTCTAAGAGAAACCAAATCATAAAATTATAGATTCTAAGTCTATTAAATACAACCACTTCTAATATGTTTTTGCAAGATTCAAAACTTGTCTATGCATTTCTACTTGGATGGTTTGGATCCAAATGGTGAGTAGAAGACTGGATATGACAAAATCATTTCATGATCTTATGAAATATATTAGTCCAAATAGTATATAGAAGCACTACAAGATATAGGCATTATACCAACGTTAAAAGCGACAAAAATGTAAATAAAGAAAATTTTCCACGTTGTCGCAAAAAGCGTCGTTATTGGCAATGCCATAGAACACTTGGTATCAATGTCGTTATCAGCGTCGCTATTTGCATCGGTATCAGCATGCGACTCTAATACCGACGCAAATAACGATGCTAATAACGATGCTTTGCGATGCTAATAATGATGCGTGCATGTAAATTTACTACGCTAATAGTGACAATAATAGGGGGGGAAAATTTGTGACAGGGCAGCAAGCTGCCTTGCCACATATAGCACTATGTAATTTATTTGGGCCATACAAAATAGTTTATGCACTGTGTACAATGCTCATGTAAATAAAGACAAAGTGTACTTAAATCATAACACTAATACATGAAATAAATACATGATCGCATAATGAAAGTGATTGGTACAATCATGGTAAGATATCACTACTACATAGAAAATGTCTACACAGATCAAGTGACCAAAAAAGAAGGGTGTGTGAGCTCCAGGGATCCAAGGGCGAGCTATACATCCTCGCCATCCGAAAGCTTGCCCCGCCACAAAGGAGCATCGAACGGACTCTACAAAAAAAGAAACTACACATCAGTACACCATACAATAATGCATTCTAATTAAACATGGTAACTACAACAAGAAAGATGAGTGACTTACATGACTGCCGCGTCTATACAATTGGTCGATCAATGCAATGAGACCATGCCTCTTTGTATATCCAGTCTCAAAGCCGGTCGGATCACAATTTATAATGGAGTACAACAAAGGAAACAAAATGCTAACTGTTAGAAACATGATTGTCAGTACAAAGGATATTACAAAAAAATAAGCAAAAAAATAAAAGAAAAACTTACGAAGTTCTCCAAATATGTCCTATGGCCCTGCCACTCCCAAGATGATGGACCACTCCGGTCTCTAGTCGTGCCCTTTCCGCCTCGCGCTGCTGACTTCAATGTCCTGGAGAGTCTATAGCCTCCTTCCTCAGTGGGCACTAGTTGTCCGCGTCTAGCCATTCGGGCTTTGTAGCCCCAGTCTTAAGTGCCTTGCATGCGTTCGATCATCTATTTGACATATATGCACGTATGCCCTCCATCATCGAGCCCGTAGAAAACCTATCTGCTGTGGCTGGAATCAGAAACTCCTCATGCAAGGATGCCATTATGTAGTCATTGCTCCCCTTTGGTATGTTTTTCCAATGATCCAATATGTTCTGCCAAAAAACTTGTTGACACAACTCTCTCATGCAAGCCATCACCCTCCTCCCCTCATCACTCATGATGATGGCTCCTGATCTATCATCTACAAGATAGGCATACCCCTCTGGGGTATGCCTAAGATGGATCCTCTCCCACCACGACCACACTCTTGGGCATATCCTAGAGACCCATGTACATCTAGTGTACTGACTGGGGTAGTATCTATCGGTGTAGCACCCATAGGGGTGCTACACCTGTGGATGACTGAGCAAAAGCCAGAGTAACTGGAGTAGACGTTCCCATAGGTGTGAAAAATTCTGGAGGTGGTGCAACTCCAATAGAATGACGGGACAGAGACACCGCGTTCGTGCCTCCACAGCAACCACCTGAGCCAGGCTCTCTAGAACTACCACAAGAGCGAGGAGTAGCACCTATATCTCGATCCAACCATGGGCTCATTGCCTCTGTATCTCTGCAACACCCCCTAAACTTGAAGCACTCCCTTCCTCTAGCCCAAGTCTAGAGTGTTGACCTGGTCTGCTCGAAGTTGAAGCATTTGATTATGCCCAAGTAAATCTAATAGAGCGGCCTAACGATGTCCAAGACAACTCCTGGTCTGCCATGTCTCTTAATATTACCATCTGATCTAGAGACATGCACATGAAGATATCTTGGAACTCCTCATCGCTCATTCCTCGACTCATCTTGATGATCTAAGTATCCACAAAGGTTGCCTGCATAGATAAAAAATGATGTTAGTATAATCAATTTAAATCATATAAAGCACGATAATATAAATCTTTTAAAAATGATCTTACTTAAAATGCATATCTTATGTACCCTTATAAGCGATTAGTCAACAAATTGAGTAAGTGGATGCTCCAAGTATGAAATATCCTATGGTCCCATATCAATCTCCTGACACAACTCGGCACAAACTGGAAGGTTGATAGATATGTCACCACAAAAGGATGAGTGCACCTCGTTCTCAAAGAATTATTGGACTCCTGTATTTCCATCATTGTTACCCGATGTTGGCTCCTCTACATGCTCCAAGCTTTCGGTGGCTTCCACTCCTTGCAATATCGACCCCTCTATTTGCATATTGTCCTCGTCTATGCTCGAAACATTGCTTTGATAATATACTCTCACACTTCAAGGAGCTGAAGGGATAACATACCACCATCGAGGTTGTCGGGGGTTTGGATAGAAGATTACATGTTCACAAACACGTACAAGAGAGATTAAACTATTGTGACATGTACCATGTCGTAATACAATTAATAAACAAATGAGTTCTTTTACTTGTTCACAATAGATGGGCAATACAAAGGTGTCGCGCAAATCCGTCTATTTTCTTTCAGAATCTATTTCGAGAAATCCAGATGGACCTCGTCGAACTGTTACTCTAGCTCCTTCAAGTACCACTTTGAACCACTGCACATCGAATAGTATCATGGAGAAGCTACGCTAATCCACCGTAATAATACTTTGCAAGTTCTCAAAATACTCCATCTCATCTATAATCGTATTTGGATCCATTGCTCATCATCGCCTCTCTTGCTCGAACCTTGCCATGATACCACAATCTGTTGTGGACCGCATTTTGTCAATATGCTCCAAACAAAAATGTTGTCCACGTGACCATGCTGCACTATATATTTTGTACTATACATTGAAACACTCAAATTAGTTGTGGTATATAAAATATAGATACAACAAATCCTAAACATGTCATCACCTTTGGACTACATACCCTCGAGAATTCCCACTGCTCGGTTGAGACCTCAACCCCTTTGCGAGATACTATGGTCAAAGCTCCATGCAACCATCGTGTTGACATAAACCGCAGCGTCTCCTCCATGCCCTTGGGATATCGAATTGGTCCATGCCGTGTACTATGTCAAAATTCAGATCGCACTTCCTCTCAATCTTGCATAGCTTGCTGGTACTTGGCGAGCCACGTCTCCATAGAGGCATGGTGCAACAAACAAAAGCGATTAACTTTCTCCTCCATTGCAGCATACATTTTTTTTTCTACCCCATTTCCAACCACCACATCTCCGGTCATTCTATCATCAACTTTCAGCGACCATAGCATATTGTTTTTTGGATCCACCGTTGGTAATCATTGTGAAATATGCACTAGCGTCTCAAACACCAACCAACCTTCAGCCATGCTATCTTGTGGCCGAGCTCATTGTCGCACGAATCCTTTCAAGGTTTTCATAAAGTATTCCAAGAAGAACATCCATCGTGTATGGACAGGTCCAACAATCTCCACTTCATCTACAAGATGCACAAGAAGGTGGATTTGTATCGTGAGCATGCTGGTAGACAGGTATTTCTCAAAGAGATATATGTCTCCACTATTCCCCACCTCGCGGTCTCAATAGAGAACATCTTAATCTCCTTCTATGAGATCTATTGCATTAAAGTTAACAACCTATAAATGGCCACACGTATTTCTAAAGTAAGGCATCCTGCGATAGCGATCCGTAGTACCAACTGTCACAAATGAGAAAGCATTATGAATAATGACTACACTTGTGTTGGGGGTAAAGGCGCCTCCGCCGTGCCGCCCCGTGTATTACTACACTGACAGTACCCGCCACTGCACACTGCAGGTGGCGGGCGCCCGTCACGTCACTTTATTCTTTATTCTTTTAGTGACAGTTTGAATAAAGGAAGGCCCGGTCACACATTGTGACTGTTGGAGTTTCCATTTCTTGTCTCTCTCTTTCTTGCTCTTGCTCTCCCGCCATAGCTCGCGTGCAAGCTTCGATCCTTCTCACCTTTCAACTGGTATCAGAGCTTGGCATTCTCTTGCTCGAGCTCGACTCAGTGCTTCCCGACCTTCGCATTGACTCGCTTCATGCATTGGATCTCCATCCCGGCAGCCATATCCGATCTCCCCGAGCTCCCGTCACTCCTCGGCTTCCCGAGCACCTTCCCGGCCTATTGAGGCACCTTCAAGGCATTGATATTGAGGCATTTGATCATTCTTTCAGGGTTTTATTTCAGCCTACAGGTTGCAAACAGCAAGGGCAGCCATGGCTTCAAACCCTTGAAGCTTATTCCCCTCATATTGTGCCTTACACCTATCAAGGCTCAAAGAGGCTTGTCATAGGCCTTTGATACGCCCTTCTTGAGCCCCCCATTACCCCCTTTTCAGCCCATATGGAGCAGTAGCAAGTTCAGCACCAACAGGGCAGATTGCATCATTTTTTTCCAAGCTGTGAGCACTCATCTACTTCAGCTCCACACTTGGCCATTGCTTCTTACTCTCTACCTTGATCAAGAGGGCTATAGACTTCATGTTTGATGTCATTCAAGCTTTGGGCATTGGTCTTGATCATTCGGGGCTGATCTCTTCAGATTTGGGACTGTCATAAACTGTCATAACAGGCTGAAAACAGGCCAACACCATTGGCATTAGCATTTGTTGCTTATACTCCATTCCGGTTGTGCTATTTGATGCCCGTATGCGGTCTACATGATGCCTAGTGCCTTGGGAATGTATGCACATGATTATGCCATGATTTTGGCTTGAAATATTGGCTGATTTGGGACTATTATTTACTATTATACAGTGCTGGAAACAGGGCAGCTACACTTAGCATTGGCATTTGATGCTTATACTCTACTCCGGTTACCTTATTTGATGCCCGTATGCGGTCTACTTCCTACCCGGATGTATTGGGGATGTATGCATTTTTTTTTACCATGATTTTGGCTTGAATTCGGGGCTGAAATCTACTGTTTAGAACAGTAAATACATGCTCAAATAACAGTGGGCTAAAGGTACTTTACATGCTTTGGCACTTACCTACCGATACCGGATGTATGCTTTGAGCTTTGGCATGATGTCTCTGACATTTGGGGACGGCTTGGAGCATATGTATGAGATTATGGGATGCTTTTGAGCTTTGCATTAGCTCCGTCTTCACTGGCATTTGGACCGACTTGGCATGCTCGTGGACCGCCTATGCCTCATGTCTCTGCTTGACAGTTAGACTTTTGCATTACATGCTTTGGTTCGTGACATATGCTATTTGGTTCGTGTATGCCATACCGACATTTGGAGCTTGGATTTGGATGTATTTGAGCATTCCCGGCTTGATCACTGATCTTGGTTGCTATTTGGATGTCATTGAGTTGACTGAGAGCTTATTTGGGCTTATGTATTGCTTCATGGTTAATACGGCCAGTGCTTCATGTATGTCATGCTCTCTTGGATGCGCTTGATGCATTGGCAGGGTCACTTATCACTGGTGCTTTCTCTTGGGTTGTTTGAGCTTCTGAGCTCGCTTTGTACGCCTTTTGTGCCAGTGGGAGCATTTTACATGCTTGCTTGACCTTTGACAGTTGCATGCTATTGGAGCACTTACATGTATTTGGAGCAGTTTATGTCTTGAGCAGCTACATACGCATTGAGACTTTGGGATCATACTCCGATCTTTATGGATATGCATTGATGTACTCTTGGTTCACAGGATGCTTATGAGCTGAGTCTCATATTTGGATCTTTCTCTTTGAGCAGACACCTATTTGTGTCAGGTTTTGGCAGTTACAGGAACACTTTGCCTAGAGTGTTTGGGGGTGTGCCTTTCATTGGCAGATGTTATTTTGACATGCTTCGGTGTTGAGCTCATGTTCTTTTCACTGTCATTGGCCTTGCTTATGTCCGTTTCATCTGGCTTTGGACCTAGCATTGTTTGCTTGACATTGGATCCTATTTTGGGACAGTTTGCTCTCTAGACTGCATACCTGCAATTTATTACAGCAAGCAGTTATTGGTAGATTGAGGTGTACTTTTCATGCTGAAATATCGTGATTTGGTGTACCGCACCTAGTACTAAGTGGGCAGCAACTTTTGGCACACTTTGCTCGCCCTTTGGACCCCGTTTTGGTCATTTTTGGGCAGTTTCTGCAGTAAAACAGCAAGCAGTTTTGGACTGTTTGGGCATTTCCAGCCTGCATAATGGCGTCATCTTCGCATGATAGTGCCATCTTTAACATTACAAAGTTGGATGGTACCAACTATTCTTACTGGAAGAGTCAAATTTGGCAGGTCTTGGTGCAAAAATCTCAGATTAAGCCACTTCGGTTGAGTGGGGAGCAGCCTGAAACTATGGACAATGACGACTGGCTTGAACTTGATGAGCTATGCAAGTCCACGATTGTATTGTCTCTCACTGAACAGGTACATTATAATGTATTTGAGGAAGCACAGAGTGCATGGGATCTATGGAATAAGATCAAGAATCTTTATGATAAGAAAAGTCCGGCAAGTCAGATGTACTGGTTGAAGCAGCTTATGGATCTACGCATGAAGGATAATGCGACTATGTCTGCTCACTTGAGCCAGTTCCATGCTATACTGAAGAACTTGACTTCGCAGGATATCACCTTTGGAGAGGAAGTAACTCCTCTTTTCTTGCTTGGGACTCTGAATGAGTCATGGGATGTATTCCGCACTGCTCTTTGTGCCTCTAGTGCTACTCTAAAATTGGCAGATGTTGAGAGTGCTCTTCTTCAGGAAGAGGTGAATCGCAAAAACTTGGATGCCTCTCGTGGTAGTCATGCTTTGACAGTTCGAGGCAGGAATGACAGGTATGACCGTGGTAATGGCCGAGGCCGTGACTCACAGAAGGGTCGGTCTAAATCTCGTGGCAAGTCGCGTAGTAAGTCGCGTGGGCGCAATGCAAATGTCACTTGTCATCATTGTGGGAAAAAGGGCCATATTAGACCACAGTGTCATGAGTTACGCAATGAGAAGCGCAAGGATAAGGGGAAAGATAAAGTGCAGGAGAAGTCCTCTAATTGCAGCATAGTACCTGCGAAGTCCAGCGTCAAGATTCAGGAAATTAATGTCACGCAGACTGAGGAGTCCGATGGTGGTGATGAGTTTATACTTGCAGCTAGTTCTTCTGATGCTTCACACTTGACTGAGACATCTAGTATGTATGCACAGTGCTGGTTATTGGACTCAGGTACGTCCTTCCATGTGACGCCTTACCGTGAGTGGTTTCACTCTTACCGTACCGTATCTGGATCAGTCAGACTTGGAGATGACAGGTCTCTTGATATTGTGGGCTGTGGAGATATTCAGTTGCAGTTTTCCACTGGCAGTTCCTTTTTGCTCAGGGATGTACGTCATATACCTGCGCTTACGCACAGTCTTATGTCTACAGGACAGTTGGATGATGTAGGGTTTCATGTCTGTTTTGGGGATTCTGCCTGGAAGATCACCAAAGGCAGACTTGTGCTTCCTAGAGGCGCCAAGGCTGGCAGCCTCTATCCTCTTGTTGTATCTGGGTCTTCTCTAGACCATGTTTTGGCAGTGGGCTCTATCCCACATGTATCACTTTGGCATGCCCGTTTGGGGCATATGTCTTTAAAGGGAATGAAAATGTTATCTGGTTTGCAGTATCTTCCACCTTTGGATTATGCATGTTTTGACTCGTGTGATCATTGTCTTTATGGTAAGCAGAATAGGTCTATGCATAAGAAATCGGGTAGGCCACGCATGAGTGAGCCCTTAGCATTGGTGCATTCTGATGTTTGTGGGCCTATGCCTTGCATGTCTATGGGTGGCGCGAAGTACTTTGTTACCTTCATTGATGATTTTTCTAGGAAAGTGTGGGCTTATCCCATAAAGCAAAAGTCCGATGTCTTGGCAGTCTTTCAGCGTTGGCTTGCTCTTGTTGAGAGCCAGACTGGGTATAGGCTGAAATGCCTTAGGACTGACAATGGGGGAGAATATGTCTCACGTGCTTTTGAGTAGTTTTGTGATGATAGGGGTATTAAGCGTCAGTTGACCACCCCTTACACCCCCGCCCAGAATGGTTTGGCTGAGCACATGAACAGGACTATTCAGGAGCGTGTCCGCTCTATGCTTAGCCATGCAGGCCTACCACAGAGTTTTTGGGCTGAGGCAGTTAGTACAGCAGTGCATGTCATAAACCGATCGCCTTCCAGTGGATTGGATTTCCAGGTTGCAGAGGAAGTTTGGGCTGGTAAGCCACCCTCTTATGCGCATCTCCGTGTCTTTGGATGTGAGGCATTCTGCCATGTGCCCAAGGACAAGAGGAGTAAATTGGATCCAAAGAGCATTAAATGCATATTCCTTGGCTATGGTGAGTCAGGAGAGATGGGCTATCGCCTATGGGATCCGCAGGCGCGAAAAATAGTACGCAGCCATGATGTCGTCTTCCATGAAGATAAGATGCACAGGCAGCCTGAGAAGGTGGTTGAGATCCGCAGAGTGATCTTTCAAGAGGAGCCTAGAGCTCCAGCACAGCCAGTAGTACAGCCTGCAGCAGTTCCTCCACAGGGCCAGGGTGTTGGACAGGTAGTTAGACAGGCAGCAGAGCCTGCGGTGAGACGGTCTGCTAGAGACAGACGTCCACCTGACAGATTTCAGCCCTCTATGCATTATGTTTTGGTTACAGATGCAGGAGAGCCTTTCACTTATGATGAGGCTATGCGCAGGGGTGACAGTCACTCCTGGGAGAGGGCTATGCAGTCTGAGATAGACTCCCTGCATAAGAATGAGACTTGGGATTTGGTTGCCTTGCCTAAGGGCAAGAAGGCTTTGCCATGCAAGTGGGTGTACAAGCTGAAAAGTACCCCCGGACACCCCAAGCCGGCATACAAGGCTAGATTGGTAGCAAAGGGTTTTAAGCAGAAACATGGTGTGGACTTTGATGAGGTCTTCTCTCCTGTGGTTAAGATGACCACCCTGCGCTTAGTCTTGGCTTTGGTTGCACAACTTGACTTAGATCTATATTAGATGGATGTCAAGACGGCTTTTATACATGGGGACTTGCGTGATGAGATCTATATGGATCAGCCTAAGGGCTTTGTAGAACCTGGCAGGGAGCACCTAGTGTGCAAGTTGAAAAAGAGCTTGTATGGCTTGAAGCAGGCACCTAGGGAATGGTATCATAAGTTTGATGCCTTTATGCAGTCACAGGGCTACAGCAGGAGTGCTATGGATCCGTGTCTTTATACGAAGAAAGCCCTTGATGGCAGTTTGCTTATCTTGGTACTCTATGTTGATGATATGCTGATAGCAGGGAAAGCTCATGATGAGCTAGATGCTCTTAAATCTCAGCTGAAGAAGAGCTTTGAGATGAAGGATTTGGGACAGGCCTCACATATACTTGGGATGCGCATTAAGCGCGATAGGCATCAGGGGCTTTTGTATCTCTCACAGCGGGAGTACATTCATAAAGTCCTTGAGCGCTTCCGCATGCAGGACGTAAAGCCTATTGGCTGTCCATTACCTTCTTATGTGAAGGTATCACAGGCCGATTGTCCGTAGACAGATGAGCAGAGGGATGAGATGGCCAAGATCCCTTATGCTTCAGCCGTGGGCAGTTTGATGTATGCCATGATAGCCACTCGTCCAGATATTGCGCATGCAGTTGGTGTTGTGACACGTTATATGGCTACACCTGGCAGCAGACATTGGGATGTCGTGAAGGGTATCATGAGGTACCTGAAGGGCACAGCAGATATGTGTATTTGCTATGGCAGCCAGGATACAGGGGTCGTGGGGTACACTGACTCCGATTATGCAGGACATGCAGATAGTAGGAAGTCCACTTCTGGCTATGTATTCACCTATGCTGGAGGGGCTGTCTCTTGGATGTCCAGGGTTCAGAAGTGTACGGCTTTGTCTACCACTGAGGCCGAGTATGTTGCAGCCACTGAGGCTTACAAGGAGGCCATATGGTTAGGCCGTCTAGTTGCTGACCTTGGGATTGATGCTACACCTACACTGCATTCGGATTCTATGAGTGCCATTCAGTTGGCTAAGAATCCGGTCTTCCATGCGAAGACGAAACACATTGAGGTGAGGTATCACTTCATACGTGGTGTCGTGGAGGACAGGTCTATTGACCTTGTCAAGATCTCCACTGACAAGAATCCTGCAGATCTACTCATGAAGAGCCTCACTACTGAGCGCTTTGCCTTCCTCAGGAGGTTGATGGGCGTTGGATGAGATGTCGCATTTCCTCATCCCTTGTACCTATGTACATTTGTACTGTCTTTTCTTTTTCTTTTCTCTCTCACTAGGGCAGATTCGCCTTTAAGTGGGAGGTTGTTGGGGGTAAAGGCACCTCCGCCGTGCCGCCCCGTGTATTACTACACTGACAGTACCCGCCACTGCACACTGCAGGTGGCGGGCGCCCGTCACGTCACTTTATTCTTTATTCTTTTAGTGACAGTTCGAATAAGGGAAGGCCCGGTCACACATTGTGACTGTTGGAGCTCCCATTTCTTGTCTCTCTCTTTCTTGCTCTTGCTCTCCCGCCATAGCTCGCGTGCAAGCTTCGATCCTTCTCACCTTTCAACTTGAAATAGCAAAATGTGCACGTCACTTACAATCCATTCGTAGTACAAACCTAACATATCTTATGCCAATCATGGAATTTTAGCCCTCAAAATTTGTCATCTTTAGAAAACGCAGACAGTAGAGAATGCATCATACCCATCGAAGTGTAGATAGACTTGACTATTTGCTTCACAATGCGTTCTTCTTTAGTGAAGAAAACCCAAGGAGCGCGAGATAGCTGCACACGACCATTAGCACTCGATTGCGGCCAAAGTGCCTCCATCTTGCCTACCTTCTTCAAATCCATTTGTGCCTCTATAGTTTCTCTCTTTCCTGTGATATGGCCCCATAGCTAGTTGCCCACGTTCTTGAAAATATGCATGGGATCCAACAAGTGGTTGATTTGTAAGTGAATCCAATATGGCAACTTGTAAAAAACTGAGAACCATCGCATTCCATTTGGATGTGACTCCGCGTGGACCATTTTCAGCTTGTACCAACTTGCGGCATTCATACGTTGTCAAGCGTTTTTTTGAAAATTGAAATCCCGTAGTCAAATTGTAGTTAAGTTTGATTTTTGCTAGCTTAGTTGTTTGTGTGACAGTTTGTTTTGTTCTTTCATAGTTGGATTTATTGTGTTTGTTTAACGTAGTTTTTATTTCTATCATTTTGTTTGATTTGTTGAGTGTAAAACTTGATAGCCTTGGTCGAGCTTGGTATTTTTTTGAACAGGATAAAGTTGGAGTTTGCTAATAGCTATAAAACATTGTGGAGCTAGGTATGTTTTTTTGTCGAAATTTTTGTACATCACAGGGATAATGGGTTCACAAGCACTTCACGTTGCACTTGTCGAGATTTTTGCACATCACAGGGATAATGGGTTCACAAGCACTTTCATGCCATGGGGTTGGGATTATTCATGCTTTGCACCATCATTGAGCACTTGTATGGCATGAGGTCTGCTGCAGCTATATGTAGTAAATCTTAGATACACGCGCACATGAGAGAGCACCTGTCATTGAGCACGCATGTTTCTTGCACGCACGATATTTGGGATGCTCATCACAAAGTTAAGAGCCTCCGGTTGAGTAGGTAAGGAGATTGGGTGAGTTAGAGGGTCGTGAAGGATGCCACCAATTGTGAGATGGGTTGTTCTATTATGGTCAATATCTTGAGGACCATCATTTTCTAGAGTGATTGTGAGATTTTGGATGGGTGGAGTGGAGTATATCATATCTTTTTTATGAGAGTTGAGAGGTGAGAATAATGAATTTTAAATTAATCAAGCAATTTTGTTTGCATCTTGCATGACGCACGATCACATCTAGATAGGCTAGGTAGGATTCTTCAATGCATACATTATTTTGTGTGTAGCATGGATTGATTGATTACATATCATAGATCAATTGCATGTTTTCTCAAATTATGTATGGTTGTGCATGGAGTTCTATTCCAAAGCATATTTTTGTTAGGGCACACTGCATAAAAGAAACACGTTCATATCCAGAGAATATTTATTTTGAAGACTCAAGGATCAAAAGGAAAGGTCGTATGTTTTACATCGTCGACGAATATTTCTTGAAGAAAAAAAGGACATATGTGATTAAGTGTGTGCAATTACAAGAACAATAGGCCAAGGAAGGGAATAAGTCATCCAAGATAAAAGATGTAGAAAAATGATGCAATTTATGAATATCGGATTTTTGCTTATTTTTTATAGATTTTCGTAATTTTTCTCGCTCTAACTTGTCGAACAGATGTGTTCTGATTGTTTTGAGTACCCGAACAACTATATTCGGAGTTCAAATGACGAAGTTATGATCCAAACAAGTTGCAAACAGGCATTAACCAGAAAAAACGAAAATAGTGAAAAGCAGTAGAAAAGCAAAAGCCAAGCGCTGAAAGCAAAAAGCCTAATGTGTGTGAGTGTGGATAGAAAACTATATAAGGAGAGGAGATTGAAGAGTTAAGGACCTTCCCCCTTGATTATAATTGTATTTTGTGAGAGAGGAGAGTAGAGGGTCACATGCTAGAGTGAGCTCTTGTCATGCCAATTTGGAAGTTGGAGCTTTTGGGTGTCAAAGCACCGAGTATCGGCTCAAGGTTGTTAAGGTACGAGAATATATTTCTCTTGGTTTGTTTTCGAATTATTTGTATTTCCATTGTGTGGTGGTGTGATGCTGTACCCGCATACGGGTTTTAAACTTTTTGTGAGCTATAAGAGGCATTGTTTTTAGTCTTGTTTTGTGGTGTTTTATCAAATATTAGAATTTTTCAAATTGAGTTGTGCATTCGACAAAGTCAATTACCCCAACCAGCACTCCTTAACGTCTCGTTATCGGGTTGTGAGTGAGGCTTGCTCTCGATCACCACTCGTGTAACAACGTGTTGGAGGTCATCCAAGAAAACCTTCCCTGAGTTCATGACCCTCTGACAAGAAAGCGGCGTATCCTTGATATACCATCTTCTTCATGGTTCGTGACCTTCGGGAGTCTAACTGTGGCCCGCACAATGGGCATGCATGATAACTTGAGGTAAGGAGACCTGTCCCAACACCTCTATCCCGTGAATACAAATTTGAACGAGCTATGATAGATATTACCAATGAGAACAGAAGCCTATTTACCTGAGCACTCTTCAAATCCCCGAAAGTCATGCATCGTCCACATGAGAATGGCTCAAATATTGGCGAACCGTCGAGCATCATGCTTACTCATATCTTGCATGGTGACCCCCTCCTCCCATAAAATCTTAAGCTCATGGACTGATAGACCAAGATAAACGTCCATATTTTTTACTTTGTCACAGTTGGGGACAAGTAAGTTAAGGATGAGATGTCCTTTCTTCGTAGAAAGCCATGGAGGGATATTGTAGTTGACAAGGACTATAGGCCACACACTGTAAGAAGTTAAGTGCAGACTGAATGGGTTCACGCCATCCATTGCAAGATTGAGCCAGAGATTCCTTGGCTCTTGGGTAAAGCGTGGGAAGGTAGAGTCAATGTGGCTCCATGCGTGTGAATCCACTGATATTTGTTGAACTCCATCTGTGGACCTATTCTGCGCATGCCACGTTGTCAAGCTCAACATGCCGAATGTACAAAACATGTGGTTTATACAGGGGATAAGCGAAAAGAGTCTAATAACTTTTTGAGGGATAGTTTTTCCTTGCAAGTCCTATCGATACCTATGAGAACCACATTTTGGACATGTCTCCATAGTCTCATCTTCTCCTCGAAATAGTATGCAATCATTGATACATGCATGGATGTTGTTGTTGTCCATGCCAAGCTGTCGTAAAACATATCGTGCATCATCATGAGACTTAGACATGGTATTTACAGGTGGTAATATATGATACTTTAGTAATCTGGAAAAAAATCATAAAACACCTTGAAAAAGTACTAATGTTTTTAATGATAGTGCCGAAAAGAAATCAACCAAGCATGCGTACAAGGTATCTGAAGAACTCGTCACACTCGCATCGCTTCACCCGTATTTTACTTGCACACTTAGGAGTGCAAGCACTATCTTGAGGCAAGATACTCGACACCCATAATATAATGGTATGGATACTTCCTCTCTAAGCAGATCAAAAGTCTCGATATCCATGGGCATCAATGTATCGATCATTGCCTCCATCTCAGGCTCCAAGATTGTAGATAAGTCTGGAAGGTTATCTCTCTCCTCTGGTATTGACGGTATAGATTGGGTAGTACCTTTCAAGTAGTGGATTGGCTCAGGAACTCCATCCCATCGCATGTCCACAAACTATTCTAATTGGTCGCAAAGGGTACACTCCTCCTTGGGATGAGAGATCACCTCCCTAGATAGAAAGTTTTCCAGCCACACCCAATCTTTTTGTATATGGTATTCAATTAGCTTGCGAGTACAATGCATGATTGATATTAACTTTTCTTACCATTTACTGAAAATCCAAAATCACGTGATCAATTATCTCAAATTGAAACTCGTCAAAGCGTCTTGCGTGTTCTATAGACAATCGATGTTTTTATCTAATTGCCATCTTGCATTGAGAGCAAGGACATGGGACACACTGATTAAGATACGCCTCGCGATCTTGAACATGAAGACCTTCATCTTTTCCATTTTGTCTACCTTACGACAAATAATTTGTTTTTATTATCATTCTTTTTTCTTTCTTAAATTGTTTGAGAAAGGATTTCTTCTCTTGTAACTTAGCAAAAATTAACATATGTAAAGTCTCCACCCACTCATCCACAAATTGACATATGTCGGAGTTTTTCCCATCTCGTGGTGTTGCACCGGACCTCACCACCACTCTCTCTTTGTTTTTTATCAATTCATTATCTCCACTTCTTCCATCTCTCTCTCTTTTTCTCTTTCTTTATTATGTTGTATGTTTATACCCTCTCTCTCATTCCTTCTTCTTTTTTCTTTTCCTCCCCCTCTCTCATTTTCTTTAACAAAACATATATCTCTCTCTACTACAACAAAAACAACAACAACTATTACTATTACTACCACTACTACAACAAAAAAAAAAAAAAGAAAACTAGACAACAATAAAGAAGAAATTTAAAAAAACCATTACTACTACAAAAACAACAACAACAACAAACAAGAAAATCACTAGTACTACTACAACCACAACTATGATGACTACGACTATGACCATGACCACAACCACGACCACAACAACTATGACCACGACCATGACTATGAATACGACTACCACTACGACGACCAGGACTATGATGATGACCACGACTACCACTATCACTACCATATAATAAAAAAGAAAAGAAGAAGAAAAAAAAAAACAACAACAACTACTACTACTACAACAATAAACAAGGAAAGAAGAAAAGAAGAAAAAACTACTACTACTATTACTACAACAACAACAGAAAACAAGAAAACTAAACAACAATAAACAAGAAAAGAAAAAAAAATATTCTACTACTACTACTACTACAAAAAAGAAAACAACAACCTCTCCCTCCTTCTCTCTCTCCCTCCCTCTCCCTCTCCCTCTCTTTCTCTCTTTCCCTATTATGTTTAATGTTTTTTCTCCTATCTCCTCTCCCTCTCTCATTTACTCTCCCTTCCTCAGCTCTCCCTCTCTCATTTCCTTTTCTCTCTTCCTCTCCCTCTCTGATTTCCTCTCCCGCCCTCACCCTCTCCCTCTCTTTCTCTCTTTCCCTATTATGTTTAATATTTTTTCTCTTATCTCCTCTCCCTCTCTCATTTCCTTTTCTCTCTTCCTCTCTAATGTTTCTTCTCTCTTCCTCTCCCTCTCTCATTTTCTCTCCCTCCCTCACCCTCACCCTCTCTTTCTCTCTTTCCTTATTACGTTTAATGTTTTTTCTGTCTCCTCTCCCTCTCTCATTTCCTTTTCTCTCTTCCTCTCCCTCTCTCATTTCCTCTCCCTTCCTCACCCTCTCCCTCTCTTTCTCTCTTTCCCTATTATGTTTAATGTTTATCTCTCTTTCTTCTCACTCCCTTTCCCTCTCTCTCTCCCTCTCTTTCTTTATTTCCCTATTATGTTTCATTTTTTTCTCTCTTCCTCTCCCTCTCTCATTTCCTCTCCCTCCCTCTCCCTTTCTCTATTATGTTTAATGTTTTTTCTCTCTTCCTCTCCCTCCCTCTCCCTCTCCCTCTCTTTCTCTCTTTCCCTAGTATGTTTAATTTTTCCCTCTTTTCCTCTCCCTCCCTCTCCCTCTCCCTCTCCCTCTCCCTCTCCCTCCCTCTCTCATTTCCTCTCCTTCCCTCTCACTCTCCCTCTCTCATTTCCTCTCTCTCCCTCTCCCTCCCTCTCTCATTCCCTCTCCCTTTTCCTCACCCTCTCTCATTTCCTCTCCCTCCCTCTCCCTCTCCCTCTTCCTCTCCCTCCCTCTCTCATTTCCTCTTGCTCCATCTCCCTTTTCCTCTCCCTCTCTCATTTCCTCTCCCTCCCTCTCACTCTCCCTCTCTCATTTCCTCTCTCTCCCTCTCTTTCTCTCTCATTTTCTCTCCTTCTCTCAATATACATGAATTTTAACAAAAATAAGTAAAAGAGAAAGAGAAAACACAAAAGCAAAGCAAGAAGGAACAATGTACTCACCGTAAAGGCTCAAAGAAGGATTTGGCAACTGCTCTTCGCGACAACACCTCCTCTTCACCGTCCGTAAACCTCCTTCTCTTTTTTCCGAACGGCGGCGGCGGCAGCGAGAACCTTTCTTTCTCCCTCTTTCTCTCCATCTCCCTCTCAAATGCAAGATGTTTGCTCTCCCTTTCTCTCTCTCTTTCGTATATGCGCGCAAAATAACAAGCTCGAGTTTCAGCTCACGTGTTTTTCGTCTGAGTACCGTTGCTACTTGCATCGCTATTAGCGTCGTATAATAGCGGCGCCACTATTTTGCGTCGAAAACTGCCGTCGCTATACCTCCTAGTAGTGAAGGAAAAAACTAATACAATAAGGTTTATGGGATACTTAAGAGAACTTTTCATAAAATTCCTTTATGTTTATACATTCTACTTGCCCTATCAAGATGAGAATGCATTCTATTGCCAAGCGTCCAAATTGCAAAGTTCAAGTAGTTGACCTATACAAGAACCAAAAGTTTTAAATGATCCTTGAGATTTTTATGTGATTTGTGATGGTATAATCAGGTTTGTCTTTTGTGAGTTCTTTTTCGTCATCTAATGTATACCATCAAATCAATCTCTTTGATTTTGGCCTTCCTACTTTATTATAGTGGGTTTAAGCTTGATATGGATATCATGAAGGAGGGAGAGATGTTTATTCCTTCACTACCATTCAAAACACACCCTATTGCACCCTATGATGAAAGCATGAGGTGGTTCAAGCACAAGCATTATGAGCGGAGACCTCTTTCTTAATCCTAGAATGTGTAGCTAGAATATCACACCTAAATAGATTAGATCTAGAATGAGATAAGATGGACATTTACCAATTCATGTGGTACTTATTGATTCATGTGATATCTAATCAATCATTTCACCTATGTCTGATATAGGCTTTCATACATATGTATTGATTCATGTGTTATCTACTCAATTTTGTGTCCTATCTCCAACACAAGGTGCTTATAATCTAGCTATGAGCCCTTTACACTCTTTATTCATCTCTTGGGGCATTAAAAGAGTAAGAAAAGTCAATGGATGGATTAAAAAACTCTCAATACATCCTAGTTTTCTCATTCTAGCTAAATATTCAAAATTAATAAAATGGAAATCTAATAATCTTCATGTATAAGCAAATAGTTTTCCTTTGAGTACATAGCCACTTCTCAATGTATATCTTCACTATAAGAGAAACGAAGATGGAAGGAGAAGATAGCCACAAAGGGAAAATAGAGAAAAGGAGATATCTCTCTTAATCTCTCAAGATACCTTGCCTTGGGGAAATGAAAAGAAGAAGATAACTCTCAAAGGCTAAATAAATCATGCACATAAGAATAAGCCTTTCTCTTGATCTTGAACTTTAACCATCCAAGACAATTAAGGGATTTGGAAATTTACCCATAGTTTGGCTATGGGATAATAAAACTACAAGGGAAGGGGGGAATAGCGATGCCAAGTTCCGACACAAAGTAGTGGCATCGCTATTTGCATCACAAATAGCAACGGTACTTAGGCAAAAAAATGTGGCTGAAATTGGAGTATGAAATTTTGCGAAAGAGAGAACAAAAGAGGCTGCAAAAGAACAAAGCAAGAGGGAGCAATGTACTCACCGCACAGGCTCAAATATGGATTCTTCGTCTTCTCTTTGGGACAGCTCGTCTCCACATTCCATACACTTCCTCATCTTCTTTACGAATGGCGGCAAGGCGATGGCGGTGGCGACGACTCTAGGAAGAAGCTTTCCTTCATTCGTGTTATAGAAATTGTGATTGAATGCTTGCTTGCATGTCATAATTAAATTGGAAGTTTGAGCACCATCATCATGAAGATACTTACATTTATATTGAATTACATTGATTGTGGAAAAGAATAGTCTAGTTGGGCATGGCACACCTACATACACTTGCAAGTTAGTAAAATTTGCAAATTTCTAATAAACTAACACAAGATACATAAAGAAATAAATCAAAAAAGAAATCACAAACTACATGAAAAAATTTGAGATATAGAGAGGCCAGATATTGACTAAATCTAGAAACCCCTACAATCATAGCTTAGACAAAGAAAATACACTATGAAAAATGGACATTATCATTAAAAATATTCTAAAGCTTATATAGCATTTAATAGAGACCATATCACTAAATGAGCCTTACTAGCCAATAATGAAAAATTAGCCAACAAGCTTCTTAGCACCTACCATAGGACACATCGAACATATGACATTTTTGGAGCACGAGAAGTGTCTTTTTTAGAAGCCACCACTTGCCTAAACTAATCACTTATTAAGACCGTAGTCATACAAGAGGGGGTAGAGAGAAACAAAGAGAGGGGGAGAGAGGGAGAAAGAAAACATAAGGAGGTGGAGAGAAACAAAGAGAGGGGTAACAAAGAAAGAGTGAGAGAGAGAAAGAAAGAGAAATGGGAGAGAACACAGAACAAAGAGCACACAAAAAGGGGGAGAATTAAAGAAATGGGGAGAAAACCAAGATGACAATTGAGATTTCTTTTTTTGAGTTACAAGAGAAGAAATCCCTTCTCAAATAAATTCAGAAAGAAAAAGAGAATGAGAACAAAAACAAATAGTTTGTTGTAATGTAGACAAAATAGAAAACGATCAAGGTCCTAATGTTCAAGATCGTGAAGTGTATCTTAATCAGCATGTCCCGTGTCCTTGCTCTCAATGCAAGGTGGCAATCAGATGAAAGTGTCACTTGTCTATAGAAAATGTATGATGCTTCTACAAGTTTCAATTGGAGATCATTGATCAAGCAATCTCAGACATTGAGAAAACGGTAAGAAAAGTGTGCATCGATCATGCATTATATTCACAAACTAATTCAATATCATATACAACAACATTGGATGTGACTGTTAAATTTATACACGGAGGAGATATCTCATCCCAAGAAGGAGTGCACTTGTTGCGGCTAGTTAGAAGAGTTTGTGGGCATGCAATGGATGGAGTGCTTGAGTCAATCCACTACTTGGAAGGCACTATCCAGTCTATACCGTCAATACCCGAGGAGACATGCAGCCTTTGAGAATTTCCTACAACCTTGAAACACCTGAGATAGAGTGGGAATTCTCGATGGGATGTGGTTCAAAGGTGACCACATATTTTATAAGCTATTATATCTAGATTTTATATGTGACAACTAATTAACCGTTTCAATGTACATTACAAAATATATAGTACGACATGGTTGCTTGGATAAATTTTTTGAGTGGAGTGTATCGAAAAAATGTGCTCCACAATGGATTGTGGTGTCATGGAAAAGTTCAAGCAAGAGAGACGACAGTGATCCACGGATCCAAACACCATTATAGAAGAGATGGAGTATTTTGGGAACTTGTAAAGTATTATCAGGATGGATTACCATAGCTTCTCAATGATCCTATTCGATGTGCAGTGGTTCAAAGTGGTACTGGAAGGAGCCAGGGAAACTATTCAATAAGGTCCATCTGCATTTCTTGAAATAGATTCCAAAAAATATGGATGGATTTACACAACACATTTGTATTTCTGGTCCATTGTGAAAAAGTGCATGAACTCATGTTTTTAAAACTTTAATTACAATATGGTATACATCAGAAATGTTAAATCTCTCTGGTATGTGATTTTGAATAGGTAATTTTCTATCCAAACCCCCGATAACATCATTGGTGATATGTTGTACCTTCAGCTCCCCGAAGTGGGAGAGTATATGATGAAAGTAATGTTCAACGTAGATGAGAATAATATCTAGATAGAGGTGTCGATATTCAAAGGGGTAGACCCTGCCCAAAGCTTGGAGCATGTAGAGGAGGCAAAATCGGGTAACAATGCCACAAGCTATGGTGGATGAAAGATGAATACCAAACTCATAATGACATGGACAAGTAGAGACAAAGTGTAACATAAGTGAATTAGGTTTCAAGATAGAAGCTTGGACTCATAAACACAATCTTGTGTAGGATTGACAATGAAAAGACACTTAACTAAAAATACAAAGCATCATGACATTGTATTCATTTCATATAAAAGTGATAGTCAAGTACAATGCTTTAAAAAGTTTTGATTGTTCCACTTTCCTCATTGAGCATATGGGATTCATGACAACTCTTCCTAAAGCATACATCATTTGTCTATTTCTCAATAACCCCCCTCAAATAATGAGTCTCTACCCTTGCTAGCTTTTTCCCCCCTTGCATGTGTACATGGACGAGGAGACTAGCTCTTTGGAAACCTAGTCAAGTTAAGGCTTGAAACTTTATACCTTGATAGGGTTTTTACATCCACTATGGGAACCAAATTCCTTAGAACAATATGTCAGAGTTGTTGATGGTAGCAAAAGTATCTTTTTCTTCTTCTTCATTCACGAATTGACATTGGTGATGGTAATTCTACATATGTTGTGCTTTGTTTTTTTGAAAACACTAACTGGCCATATGGCCAAGCCATATGGCCAATCTTACGAAAATAATGACATTGCGTTTGACTTCTGTTTTCGGTGTTGAATCCCCAGCCTCTTCCTTTGGGTCCAATAGCTCTTTGGTATATAGAAGATTTTTCCATGAGATGGTTTCTTTTACATCTTTGCTTTTAGATTGTTACCCATTAAAATAGTATACTTCGGTTAAGCCTAAAGGTATAAAACTGCATCTCGCACTATTAAACACTATTCTTTTTGCAATGAATCATCATGGAAAGTGCAAATCATGAAATGACTCTTACGATGCATAAACTCTATGAAATTATCATTGTTAATTGCATAAATTAGCAAAGAAAAGGTTGCTTATTTAGCATGAATTTTTGTTCGCAAAGAAAAGGAAAGACTAGTTGAAATTAACCTTTCCTGACCTCAAACCGATAAGTTAAGGATTGAAAAAATCAATTTACGCATATTCAACGAATCATGTGAAAGTATTGAGTGAGAGAGTGGGAACATTACTTAGAGTGGACACAAGGTTCTCATATGGATCCTTGTTTATATTTGCAAGTAGTACGGCTATTGCTTCCACTACAAGGAAATGGGGCAATAGCGACGCCGATTAGCGACGGCGGATGTCGGTGTCGCTATAGGCGTCGCTATATGCGTCGCAATTGGCGTCGCTATATGCGTCGCTATTTGCGTCGCAAATGCGACGCAAATAGCGACGCATATAGCGACGCCAATTGCGACGCCCCAGGGAAAAAAAGCGCGGCCGAAACCAAAGTGCCGTTTTCATTTTGTTTTCTTCGCCTTTTCAGAGCGAGAGCGAGGGAGAGAGCGAGGGAGAGAGCCAAGGCTTTGTGGGAGAAGAGGAGGAAGAGACTTGCCGCCGCCGCCGCCGCCGCCACCGCCACAGTCGTTGTTCGTGAAGGAGAGGAGGAGCCCTCGTTGCAAAGAGAAGCCGCCCACGCTCGCCATATCTCATTGGTGAGTCTCCCTCTCTCTTTCTTTTACTTGTTGAAGGTTTAAATCGTTCTCTTTTGTTTGTTTAGGAGAGGAAATGAAAGAGAAGGAGAGGGAGAGGGAGAGAGAGGGAGAGAAAGAGAGGGAGAGGGAGAGAAAGAGAGGGAGAGTGCATTCTCTCTCTCTCTCCCTTTTGCTTGTTTAATGTTTAAATTACTTTCTTCTTTGCTTGTTTAGGAGAGGAAACGAGAGAGTAAGAGAGAAAGAGAGGGAGAGGGAGAGGGAGAGGGAGAGGGAAAGAAAGAGAAAGAGAAATAGAGGGAGAGGGAGAGGGAGGGGGAGGAAATAGGAGAGGGAGAGAAAGAGAAAGAGAGGGAGAAGGAGGGAGAGTGCATTCTCTCTCTCCCTCCCTCTCCCTTTTGCTTGTTTAATGTTTGAATCACTTTATTTTTTACTTGTTTAGGAGAGGAAATGAGAGAGAAAGAGAGTGAGAGGGAGAGGAAGGGAAAGGAAATGAGAGAGGGATAGAAAGAGAAAGAGAGGGAGAGTGCATTGTATCTCTCCCTCTCCCTTTTGCTTGGAGGATGTTTAAATCACTTTATTTTTTGCTTGTTTAGGAAATGAGAGAGAAAGAGAGATAGAGAGGGAGAGGGAGAAAAAGAGAAAGAGAGGGAGAGGGAGAGGAAGACGGAGAGGGAGGGGGAGGGGAAGGAAATGAGAGAGGGAGAGAAAGAGGGAGGGGGAGGGAGAGGGAGTGAGGGAGAGGGAGAGGGAGAAAGAGGGAGGGAGAGGGAGAGGGAGGGGGAGGGAGGAAATGAGAGAGGGAGAGAAAGAGAACGAGAGGGAGAGGGAGAGGGGGAGAGAAAGAGAGGAAGAGAGGGAGAGGGAAGGGAAGGAAATTATTGTTATAGAAAAAGAAACCCTTAAATTGAGTATAGGATAATTTCTCTCAGGTCTTATGACTATGAGTAGAATTGATTGAAATAAATTTTATTACTATAGTTATAAAATTTCATAGATGGCGCGCATTAATTTTAAAATGGATTACTTATACTCAAAGCCGAGATATAACAAAAAATTATCTACCGGGACAAACAAATCGTTGAGCATGATACAAGGCCGAGATATAACATCGGAAAATCTCTCGACTACTATATACAATGCAAGGTTTATGGTCAACTTGCAACTTGACGTACATCTCCATAAAGCTATCCATTTAAGCCTTGTTTGTTGTAATGTAGATAAGATGGCAAACGAAGAAGGTCCTATTGTTCAAGACCGCGAGTCGTATCTTAATCAGCATGTCCCATGTCCTTGCTCTCAATGCAAGTTGGAAATTAGACGAAAACGCCGATTGTCTATAGAACACGTACGACGATTTGGCGAGTTTCAATCTGAGATCATTGATCAGGCGATTGCAGACTTTCAGCAAACGGTAATTTGAAGTTAGCATTTTTTATGCATTGTACTCTCAAGCTAATTGAAAACCATACACAATAAGATTGGGTCTTGTTGGTAAATTTTGTATCCAGGGGGGTGATGTCTCGACCCAAGGGGGAGTGCACCCTTTGCAGCCAATTAGAAGAGTTCGTGGACGTGCGATGGATGGATTGCAGGAGCCAATCGACCACTCGCAAGGCCCATCTATATCGTCAATGCCAGAGGAGACAGACAACCTTCCCGACTTGCCTACAATCTTGGAGCCTGAGATGGAGGCAATGATCGATGCATTGATTCCCATGGATGTTGAGACATCTGACCCGCTCAGAGAGGAAGCATCCATACCATTATATGATGGGTGCCGAGTATCTCGGTTGAAGACATTGCTTGCACTCTTAAGTGTGCAAGCAAAATACGGTTGGAGCGATACGAGTGTGACTGAGTTATTCAGGTACCTTGCACACAGACTTCATTGTTGTTTTTTTTAAACAGTATTATTGCAAACATGGATAGATTTTTCAAGGTGTTTTATAATTTTTTCAGGTTATTGAAATATCATATATTGCCACCTGCAAACACCATGCCTTAGTCTCGTGATGATGCGCGACATGTTTTACGGAAGCTTGGCATGGACTACAATAACATCCATGCATGTATCAACGACTGCATATTGTTTCGAGATGAATACGAGACTATGGAGACATGCCCAAAGTGTGGTGCTCACAGGTATCGACAGGACTTGCAAGGGCAAACCATCCCTCAAAAAGTCCTCAGACACTTTCCGCTCATCCCCCGCATAAACCACATGTTTCGCACGTCTGCCATGGCAAGCTTGACAACGTGGCATGTGCAGAATAGGTCCACGGATGGAGTTCAACGAATATCAGCAGATTCGCGCGCATGGAGCCACATTGACTCTACCTTCCCAGGCCTTGCGCGAGAGCCAAGGAATCTTCGGCTCGGTCTCTCCATGGATGGTGTGAACCCATTCGGTCTGCGCTTGACTTCTTACAGTGTGTGGCCTATAGTGCTTGTCAACTACAATATTCCTCCATGGCTTTCTACGAAGAAAGGACATCTCATCCTTAGCTTGCTCATCCCGGGCCGCTACAAAGTAAAAAATATGGACGTGTGTCTTCGTCCATTAGTCGATGAGCTAAAGATTTTGTGGGAGGAAGGGGTCACGGTGCAAGATATGAGCATGCGCGATGGTCGGCGGTCAGCCAACATTCGAGCCATTCTCATGTGGACGATGCATGACTTTCCGGGATTGGGAGAGTACTCAGGTGAGCAGACCTTTGTTCTCGCCGGTAATATCTATATTTTATTTCATTCAATCAAGTATTCACTAGGTCGTGGATCGCCTTGCAGGTCTCGTTACCTCAGGTTATCATGCATGTCCATTGTGTGGGCCACAGTTAGACTCCCGAAGGTCACGAACCATGAAGAAGATGGTATATCAAGGACACGCCGCTTTCTTGTCGGAGGATCATGAACTCAGGGAAGGTTTTCTTGGACGACCTCCAGCATGTATGAACGCTGCAAGCTGGTACGAGCTGAAAATGGTAAACCCGGATTCACATCCAAATGGAATGCGGCGGTTCTCAGTTTTCTACGAGTTGCCATATTGGACTCACTTACAGGTCAACCACTTGTTGGATCCCATGCATATTTTCAAAAATGTGGGCAGCTTGCTATGGGACCACATCACAGGAAAGAGAGACACTATAGGGTCACGAATGGATTTAAAGGAGGTAGGTAAGATGGAGGCGCTTTGGCCGCAGTCGAGTGCTGAAGGGGGAGTGCAGCTTCCTCGCGCTCCCTGGGTTTTGTCTACCAAAGAAGAGCGCATTGTGAAGCAAGTAATCAAGTCTATCCGCACTCCGACGGGTATAATGCGTTCTCTCAGGTCCGCATTTTCTAAAGATGACCAGATTTCTGGGCTAAAATCCCATGATTGGCATAAGATATGTCAAGTTTGTGAACAGAATGGATTTTAATTAGCGTGGACATTTTGAAATTTGAAAAGTGACCATTATTCTTAATGCTTTCTCATTTGTGGCAGTTTGTCCTACCGATCGCGATCGCGGGATGCCTAACTCCAGAAATTCGCGGGGCCATTTACAAGCTGTCGACTTTGGTGCAATGGATCTCACAGAAAGAGATTAAGACGTCCTCTATTGAATCCGCAAGGCGGGGACCAGTTGAGACGGTCTGTCTCTTTGAGAAATACCTGCCCACTAGCATGCTCACGATACAAGTTCACCTTCTTGTGCATCTTGTGGATGAAGTGGAGATTGCTGGACCTGTCCATACGCGATGGATGTTCTTCCTGGAGCGCTTCATGAAAACCCTGAAAGGCTTTGTGCGACAACGAGCTCGTCCGGAAGGTAGCATGGCGGAAGGTTGGTTGGTGTTAGAGGCGTTAGTGCATATCTCACAATGGCTACCAACGGTGGAACCAGACAATGAAATGCTATGGACGCTGAAGGACGATGACAGGCTGACTGGAGATGTGGTGGTTGGAAATGGGGTAGAAAAAAGAATGGATGCCTCAATGGAAGAGAAGGTGAATCGCTTTTGTATGTTGCACCATGCCTCCATGGAGACGTGGCTTGCCAAGTACCAGATTGCAAGGCAAGATCGAGAGGAAGCACGAGCTGAATTCTGACGCAGTACGCGTCACCGACCGATTCGATATCCCGAAGGCATGGAGGAGATGCCGCGGTTTATGTCAACACGATGGTTGCATGGAGCCTTGACCGCAGCATCCAGCGAAGGGACAGAGGTCTCAATGGAGGAGTGGGAGTTCTCGAGGGGATGTAGTCCAAAGGTAATGAGGGGTTTAGAATGTGTCGTATCTAAATTTGCTTGCTACATCTAATTTGAGTGTTTCAATGTGCAGTACAAAATATATAGTGCAGCGTGGTCGCGCGGACGACATTTTCGGGTGGAGCGTATTGACAAAATGCGCTCCACAATGGACTGTGGTGTCATGGCAAGGTTTGAGCAAGAGAGCCGGCGACGAGCAACGGATCCGAACACGGTTGTGGATGAGATGGAGTATTTTGGGAATTTGCAAAGTATTATTACGGTGGATTACCGTAGCTTCTCCATGATAATATTCGACGTGCAGTGGTTCAAAGTGGTACTTGGAGGAGCTGGCGCAACAGTTCGACGAGGTCCATCTGGATTTCTCGAAATAGATTCCGAAAAAAAATGGATGGATTTGCGCGACACCTTTGTGTTGCCGGCCCATTGTGAACAGGTGCAACTAGGCATTTGCTTGCTAATTGTAATATGACATGGTTTATGTCACAATGGTTTGAAGACGGTTTGTAAGTGTTTGTGAACAGGTAATCTTCTATCCAAATCCCTGATAACCTCGATGGTGGTATGTTATACCTTCAACTCCTCGAGGTGCGAGAGTATACGATCAAAGCGATGTTCCAGGCATAGATGAAGAAAATATGCAAATAGAGGGATCGAAATTACAAGGGGTGGAGGCCACCGCAAGCTTGGAGCCTGCATAGGCTAACAATGATGGAAATACAGAAGTCGTAGAATTTTTTGAGAACGAGACAGACTCGTTGTTTTGTGGTGACATGTCTATCGACCTTCCAGTGTATGCAGAGTTGTGTCAGGAGATTAACATGGGACCATAGAATACTTCATTCTTGGAGAATTGTATTACTCAATTCGTTGTTTAGATCTTCCATAAAGGTAGATAAGATATGCATTTTAAGAGGGATTTTTTAAAAATGATTTTATTAATGTGCTTTGTATAGTTTAAATTGATTATTCTAACATTATTTTTTATCTGTGCAGGTATTGACATTTTCAGGATGAGTCGAGGGATGAGTGATGAGGAGTTTCAGGAGATGATGGCACGTATGTCTCCAGATCAGCTCGCGAGATTCAGAGAGATAGCAGAACAGGAGCTGTCTCGTTCTTCGTCAGGGCGCTCTGCTAGATCAGCTTCGGCGCGATCAGATGCTTCAGCTTCGAGTAGACGATCTCGACGCTCGCGACTTGGGCCAGAGGGAGGGACTGCGACTGCAGGAGGATCAGGGGGGTGCTGCTGTGGAGACACGGACACGGTGTCTCCGTCTCGTCGTTCAGCTGGAGCTCGGTCACCGCCAGGATTTGTCACACCTGTGGGGACGTCCACTCCAGTTACTCCGGCTTTTGCGCAGCCGTCGGTAGATGTCACGCCTTTAGGTGGCACTCCTTTTGGTGGCACCCCCTCTGGTGGCACTCCTTTTGGTGGCACACCCTCTGGCGGCACCCCTTTGTGTGGCACTCCGGGAGAGGGTACCCCCGTCGGTACACCGGATGTTCAGGGGTATCCTGGATATGCCCAGGAGCGTGGACGGAGATGGGAGAGGGCCCATACAAGGCACACTCCTAGGGATTATGGATACCTAGTGGATGGCAGGTCAGGAGCCATCATCATGAATGATGAGGGGAGGAAGGTGATGGCTCGCATGAGGGAGTTGTGCCAACAAGTTTTTCGGCACAACGTCCTGGATCATTGGAGGAACATACCGGAGGGGAGCAAGGAGTACATAGTAGCATCCTTGCACGAGGAGTTCCCGGTGCCAGCCGCAGTGGATAGATTCTCTACGGGCTGGATGATGGATTGCATGCGTGCATACATGTCACATAGACAATCCGACGCACGCAAGGCAATCAAGAGTGGGGCTCCAAAGCCCGAGTGGTTAGATGCAGACGACTGGCACCAACTGAGGGAGGAGGCTACAAATTTGCCAGGACGTTAGAGTCAGCAGCGGGAGGCGGCGAGGGCACGAATCGAGGCCGGATCGGTACATCATCTTGGGAGTGGCGGCCACAGGACATATTTGGAGGACTTTGTAAGATTCTCTTTTGTTTTGCTTATTTGTTTTTTTGAGATATTCTTTGTACTGACAATCATGTTTCTAACAGTTAGCATTTTGTTTTCTTTGCAGCACTCCATTACAAATCGCGATCCGCAAGGCCTTGAGACTCGATATGCGGAGAGGCACGGTCTCAAATCATTGATCGACCGATTGTATAGACGCGGCGGCCCAGTAAGTCACTCATCTTTCTTGTCCGTAGTTACCATGAGATATTTGAATGCATTATTGTATGGTGGATTGATATGTTGTTTCTTTTTCTGCAGAATCCGTTTGATGCTCCTTTACAGCGGGAAGAGCTTTCGGGGGACGATGATTTGTAGCTCGCCCTTGGATCCTTAGAGCTCACATACCTTTAGTTTTTAGTCGCCCGATCTATGTAGACATTTTCTATGTATTAGTGATATTGTTTTATGATTGTACCAATCGCATTTTAAGCGCTATCATGTATTTATTTCATCCATCAGTTTTATGATTTCAGTATACATTCTTTTTGTTTGCAAACGCTTTGTATGAAGCAGTGCAGAAACTATTTTGTATGGCTCTCATACAGCACACAGTGCTATATGTGGCAGGGCAGCTTGCTACCCTGCCACAATTTTTTTTTTTCTCTGTTACCGTCGCTATTTGCGTCGCAAATTTACTGCACGCGTCGCTATTGCCGTCGCTATCAGCGTCGCAAATTCTCTGTAACCGTCGCTATATGCGTCGCTATATAGCGACGATTCTATGGCGTCGTCAATAACGACGCTTTTTGCGACGACGGGGGCAAATTTTGTTGTTTGTATTTTCGTCGCTTTAAACGTCGCTATAAGTTCTATATCTTGTAGTGTTCATCTTCATCAATATTATTTTTAAGAGTTGCAAGCTAGGTTTTTAGGCTCTTGAACTTGTTAATGTATGTGGTCATAGAAGCATTGTCTTTGATATCTAGTTTATAAAAATGCATGAGTAATTTTACTTTTGAGTTCTTTGCTTGGGTACCAAACATTGTGTCAAGTTCCTCCCAAGTGGTTCTAGCATTTCTAATGCCAGATATGTGATGTAGTACATCATCACTTAGTCCCCAAGCAATGACGCATAGTGCCTTGTTATTCATTTTTTTCCATTCTTTGGTTTTGAGATAGTCTTGTTCAACGAACCCGTCTTCATTGTCCTTCCCCTTGCTATGTGCATCATCTTCAAACATATCCCACAAGTCCTTTCGCATCAGGTGATACATGGTCTTCTCCTTCCATGCATGAAATCCTTCACCATTAAATTTAGCTATTTGCTTAAGTTGTGCCATGTTACTAAACTTCAGTTAACTAGCAAAAGGTTTTATTTTGTGGTGTCAAGAGACACAAGAGAATCATTGTCAAACTTATAATAGTTGAGTATTATTGGATATTATCGGTACTTGATCAGATTTCTCTTACAAACTTCATGGATAACGTTTGAGCTTCCTTCGGCACTTCCAAAATAGTAATGAACTTTAGACAATATAGCTCAGTGATTAAAATCATTGTTGATGACTTGAGTGACGAGAAGAAACTGTGAAGAATGTCAAATTTTGAAGCTTTGGCTATGGCTTCCTGGATTAGGGTCTAGATGCAAGTCTGGTTTTTTTCTGATTTCATGAGCTACAGTGGATCATTTCCAAAAGTTTTTTTATGGAAATGTAGCTCTCTTGAAGCTCTATGAAAGCCCTATGATCTTGGTAGAAATGGCATTGTGTAGAAGGAGAGTCGATGTTCAAACGAAACCATGCGCAAATCAGCTAGCATTGTCCAATTTTCGTAATATTGAGTAGCTGGGGGACCAATGTCTCATTGTAATGTGCCAAGTAGAAGCATGTGGAGTTCACAAAGATTTTCCTAGAAGAGACCTTGGAGATAAAACTCCTCCAAGTTAGGTGGGTGCTGCTATCCACAGACACAGATATGACAACAACTTTGAAAACAGACAATGTTGAGGTAGTAGTTGCCCAATTTTTATGATTGAGGTGCAATAAGGGAGGAGATGTGGAAGTAGGGAAACACTTCTCTAGAAGGAAGTCCAAACAAATTTGGCTTGTGGAGAGAGATATAAAAGCTTCAAGCTAATAGGGTACTGTTGGTTATGGCTACCATGGAAGCTTTATTGAAGGTAGAATTGCAAATGAAGTTGGAGATGAGATCCAACACTCAATGTGAGCTAGGAAGAGATAGAGATGAGCTAAGCCATGTCCGACCAGGTTCTAATACCATGTGATAAGATGCGGATCTAGAGTATGACACAAGCTATGGTGGATGAAAGATGAAGACCAAACTCATAATGACAGGGACAAGTAGAGACAAATCGTTACACAAGTGAATTAAATTTCAAGATGGAAGCTTGGATGTCTCAGCAACACAATCTTGTGTAGGATTGACGCGATGACAAGACACTTAACTGAAAGTACAAAGCATCATGACATTGTATTCAATTCATATAAAAGTGATAGTCAAATATAACACAAGGAACTTTCAATCATTCCCCACATAGGCAATTTGGTGAAATATAGGAAATTCTCCAATATTTCCTATGTAGACAAATACATATTCCCCATCTATAACTAGGAAATTGCATTCCCTACATCTTATAATAGGGAATATAGAGCATTCCCTACATTCCTTTGAAAGTCCCTAAGTTCCCTACATCTTATAATAGGGAATATAGAGCATTCCCCACATTCCTTTGAAAATCCCTACATAAGGAATTATAAGGATGTGATTAAAGGTACTTTATAGATGTATAACTTATAACAAGCCTACATAGATTTGGAAATCATATATTTTCTATAAGTTGTAGGTTGTCATGTTTATGAGTTTATATATTTGTAACATACATTTAAATAGTACACAACATGATTATAAGCCATGTAGCTTTAACCCTATTACTTAGTGAAAAGTTACACAGTATGAGAAATTTTCCTTGGAAAATATAGATTATTTAATATAATTCTTACAATCTACCTTGATGCATTTTATTAAATTTGAATCCTTTATTTATTGTTCATTGTAGCTTCTTAATATTGCAACCCTTTTTAATCAACTCGATTAATTTTGTTGGATTTGCAATATTGATGCCCACTTTTGCATTGAGATTTGAAAAAGTAGAGCAAGTTTCATCTTGTGAATATGATTTGATAAACTAGACCAAGTTTGGATCTTGTGCCCAAAAGCTTCGTAAATCATTTGACAATTATTCCACATAACTTCCATTTAGAGGGTCCTCCAATATGAGGTATTCCTATTTATGAAATCAAATAAATGTGTTGATGGTCTAGGATCAAGTTCTCATGCAAAGAGTATGTGGTAAATTCTTATGTAGCACTTACTTTCATAGGTGTAAGTTAATATCTTATTGAAAAATTACTACATTCATTTCACATATGGCATCTTAAAGTCAGTATCTCATTGAGATGCAGAAAACTTAGTATACAATACTTGTTTTCATTAGGCAATACTACTAAGTATTAATATATCAATATGTACATCCTAGAATATATATTAATATTATCCCAAATATCAAGTGTAGAAACTCCATTGGATATCTAAAGAGTTATTTAAGGGGTCAAAATAGTTGACAACTTTAAGATCAAAATTTGTTTAAAACTAAGGTGAAGATAAACAAAATGCATAGTTTTGTGATGGATAAAACTCTTGATAGTTAACCATGTACTAGTGTGAATATAAACTACTTAAAAATATCCAATTTACTAACCATATTTATCACTAAAAAAGTATAATTAAAAAACTACTAGATTTGGGATTTTTAAAAAAAACACATGTTAACATTGAACCCAATTTTTGAAAATGAGTAGTTTTTTCATGATTTTTTAGGAAATCTCCTTGGGAGAAACATGCAACTTACCCAAAAGAATTGCAACTATGCTAAAAACTCAAGTGTTGCTTGACCTATAGCGGCTCTCTCATCCACTTACCATATTTACACTCAACATCAACTTGGGGGTTGATAGACTTACGTGATAAAACTAGCAACATCAACTACATGCTCAAGTGGAAACAATCTTCATATCAAACTACAAAGAAGCAACTTTCCTATGCCTTAATTTCCCTTTGCCCAATGATGGAGTACTCTTACAGACATCTCACCTCCCTCAAAATCCCTTTTCAAGTTGTGAGGATATGTGACAAGTGCTACAACCCTAAGCCACCAACATAGATAATTGAACTCTCCTCTAAGAAGTAGTCTTAAATCTTTCTATCCAATGAGAATCCTTCTATCACCGAATCTAATGTTATTAGACTCAACTCAAACTCTAGATGATATCATCCTTTTCTTAGGTTTTGTAAGCATGTAAGAACATTCTCAAGTCAAAACACCTAGAACTAGTAGGTTGTTCTTGATTCTCACAATATTCTTCATGCAATCAATCCCTCAAGTAAAAAGTCATCACTCTCTTAATTCAAGATACTAATCTTTCTATTTTTTAAGAGTTGAACCAAAAGAAATTTTGGACATGGCAACAACTTACCAAGCCAACTAGAAGCTAGACATCACCACATGATATATATCACATTTGCCACATGAGGTATAGAGCATTGTATGCATCTCAAGGAAAGGACTATTCATTGTATGATCAAAAGATTGTTCCACATGAAGTCTCAAAGGCACCAAATTTTCTTCATACGTTAGCATTGACCTTTATAATTTGAAAAAAAGGTACACCATATTCCATCACAACAAAACAAAACTCTCACATGTACTTTGTCATCGTATGGAGTAATGTAAACGTTTCCACTTTCAATAAGTTTCCAAAGAAGGCAAGATGAACCATCATAGGCATGATAGAGCTTCAATATCACCCTTATTATAATGAGTACATTAAAATCATTCCAATCTTATGTATGATAGAAGAACACATATTTTAACATTTTTATGATAAAAGATAAAAATGATTTGACTCTTGTAGTAAAAGATTAATGGTCTAACATGCTCTCAAAATAAATGTTATGGACTATAGGTGTTAAGTCTTGAAGTTGATTCTCTCTTCTAGGATTGAGTCTCAAGGGTTGTCTTCTCTGGTCTCTCACGTGCCTATTCTTGCATTTCAAATTTGGATGCTCTCCAAGTGGTCCACTCTTCCATGAATACAAGGCAACTCCTCCTCCAAATAATGATAATTTCCTTCAAACTCATTGGCACTCTTGTAGCTTTATCTTTGCTTCTTTAAACTCGGTTATGTTGCTAAAAAGCTAAGTTTACATATAATACCAAGTAGCATTTCTAATTACAATGTCCACAAAGAAGGATGACACCATGAATAGATATCAGTCTGCTACTGTGACCTGAGCAAGTTAGGCTGCTAGACTAATCGCAATAATAAAAGCTGAGCCAAAAGCTATCGAGAGAGAAGTGGTTATAGAGGGGTCTACAGATTTGGATGGAGTGGTATGTGTTACTGAGCAGGGTAACGGTGGTAGAGGAGATTGACTACACTGATGAAGGGTTGTAGCATGGTGGAGTTTTCCAAGGCTGCTCCATAAACTGCAGTCATTGTTGCAGCTGCCCTACTTTTATGTAATAGGGAATTAAAGGTACAATGAGGATAAGATAAAGATGATGTTTATCACAATTCTCTATTTCTCAATTTAAGTTGATAATGATGGTTTCGAGAAGGTAAGGACAAAGGTGATGATGACTATCACGGTGGTGATGAGAATAAGAAAAATGAAAACGACGAGGAACATATATTTCAATTGCAATTTGAGGCGGCTCCAGTTGACGAGAGAAAGGAAAGGCTTTTGTAAAGATTATTCAACCTTTGTTTAAATTTCATCCACGAGTCCCACCCTTCACACCCAAAGAGACACATGCGTGGACAAAACACAAGCTTCAAAATGTATCAAATGACATAACATCATCAATGGTAAGATGATATGATTTATAAGTTTGATATCATAAGTGTAGGATTGGTTCTTTTTCTCCCATACTCATTTAGGGGTGTCTATTGATAGCAGAGTGAACCATATGTTGCTACTATTGATTCTAATCAACTTGATATATACATTCCTAGCATGGATGATATTGCAAATGAAGAAGGTTTGAAAAATGTATCTTATAATCTTATATGTTTATCATTTTTGTACTTGATTCCATATATTTTCGAGACATTTAATATATACACATGATCTTATTTTGTTGATGTAGCCTCTTAAAGAAAGTAGCTCCTTTGAAGGACAACAATACAAGCAAACAGATTTATCATTGTAGGTAATGCTTTTAAGCTCATATCTAATAACTTTCTTTGAGAATGTCTCTTATACAGATACTTATACGTTAACTTTCATTTCCCATAGATGAATATGTTCGTGGAGGAAGAAAAGAGCTTTGAAGAATTTCAATGTTATGCATCCGATGAGGTTCTTTGCTTTATATTAAATTTAAGATTGACCATATGATTCATGTTCTTAACAGTATCTTATCCTTTACATGCTTAAAATGTAGGATGTTGAAAATGAAGATGAGACACTTGATATGGAAAATTGTGCCAGCTTTTCAAAGTTATTGTCATATGGTTTCGACAAAATAATGTACTCAACTAAACATCAAGAAACTCTGAAACAAAGAATCCATAGTTCAAGCAATGATAAGGTATGTAACTTTTTTTTCTATATAAATATTTTTAATGTGATTACTAATTTTATTTTTGAATTTAGGCTAATCCAGATGATGACATTAATGAAACATCTCGAAAAAGTCAAAGAAAGAGGAAGGTATTTGATATATGTTTGTGAGAGAACAATAGCGTCATAGTTTAGTGAATAACTAAAGATATGATTTATTACATAACTATTTATTTTACGTGTTGACTAGCCAAGTGAGAAGATGAAGGATCTTTTGCAACAAAGGAGCATGAAACGAGGTACCAATATCAACGAAAAAGAACCAAAGGTGCTAGATGTAAATGTTTATATTTTTGTTTATGTCATACATGAAAAGCATAATCTAATTTTTTTATTTTATTTGAATTAGGAATTTAAGATCTCCCAAACCAAGGCATTGAGATTAACATTTCAAATGATACTCAAAGGGTAACTTTATTGTTAATTTATATTTTAATTAGATGTATATAATTGTAGTCATGTAGTTCAATTTGTAGCTTTGAGATTGACATTTCAAACGATGCTTAAAGGGTAGCTTTATAGTTGATATATATATATATATATATATATATATATAATAGTCATGTAGTTAAATTTATGGCTTTTCATATTATAATTCGTGTCATTTAATTATCTATACATAGTATAATAAGTTACTTATTCTCTTTTTGTTATTCAATGCAGGTTAATATGACAAAAGAGAACATGGAAACCATACTTTTGAAGTATCTTGGTGTGCCTACAATTCATGATATGTACTTTTCTTTAAAGAGTACATACATGAATCTCAAAAAGATTGAAGTTAGCTTTAGAGTCTTGATTAAGGATACAAAGAAGCCAACAAGTGATGATATGATTAAGGAGATTATTTATTGGCTACTAGAAAATGGCAAAGTTGTATTAAACAAAAATAGCAATGTGCTTAGTCTAGATGATGTGGAAGTTTTAGCATAACTTCTACTTTGAGTTAAGAATCTATTGCTTTTCAACACATTGGAGATTTAAGGGATTACTCAAACATTTATTACTTTGCAACATATTGGAGATTTAAGGGATAAAACAATCAAGACACACATGTTGCTTAATTAGTTTTTAGTTCTACGCTCCTTTAAAAGTATTTTCTTTTTTCTTTTGGTTGCTAGAAGTAGATGTTGATGTCTTAATTTTTTTAATCTATTTTGATCATTAGATGTATGTTATTGATCCTTACTTAGAAATGATGACATTCTCTATATAATTTTCTAGTTAAAAATTTATTGTGTAATTTCTTGTTTGATATTAGCATGTCTAAGAGTAAAGGCAAAGTAGATAAAGTGATAAGGAAAAAAGAGAATTCCCACGGAATTCCCTAGTTGAAAGTACATATAAGAAGGGAATGTAAAAAATAGGAAAAATGAGAGATTTCCTAGTGAGAGTACCTAGGGAATCACCTCTAGAATATTTTTCCTATATATCGAATATTTCTTATATAGGAATTATTCCCTACATAGAAAATTTTATATTTTCCTATGTAGAAAATATTTCCTACATAGGAATTTCCTATGTAGGAATTTTCTATGTAAGAAATATTTCCTACATATGAAAAGTTTTACGTGATTCCCTACTTATTCTCACTAGGAAATGTCCCATTTTCCCTAGTTTTTACTTTCCCCACTTATATGTATTTTCAACTAGGAAATTCCATGGGGAATTCTCCTTTTTTCCTATATGGGGATCGATTCAAAGTTCCTTGCGTAATGCTTTATAGAGTTTGGGTTGTTCCACTTTCCTCATTGTACATATGGGATTTAGGACAGTCTTCGTGGAGCATACATCATTTGTATATTTCTCAACAAGAATGAGGTGGACACATCCTTTTGTGGTGACCTTTCTATCGACCTTCCAGTGTATGATGCGGGGTTGTGTTAGGAGATTGACATGGGACCATAGGCTACAACATACTTGTGGTATCCACCTACTCAATTTGTTGATGAATCACTTATAAGGGTACTCTAGAATATGAATCTTAAATAAAATCATTTTTTAAAGAGTTATATTATCGTGGTTTTCTTGAATCTTTATATGGATTACTGTCTCTACAGGTAACCTTTGTGGATGGATACCTTACAAATGATAAGACAGGAGCCGTCATCATGAATGATGAGGGAAAGAGGGTGATAGCTTGTATGAGAGAGTTGTGCCAACAAGTGTTTTGGCACATCTTGGATCATTGGAAAAGCATACCGGAGGGGAGCAAGGACTACATAGTAGCATCCTTACATGAGGAGTTTCCGATACCCACCACAGCAGATAGATTCTCCATAGGCTGGATGATGGAGTGCATGAGTGCGTACATGTCACATAGATGATCCGATGTATGAAAGGAACTTAAGAGTGGGGCCTGAAAGCCCGAGTGGCTAGATACAAATGACTAGCACCAACTCAGGGAGGAGGTTACAAATTCTCTAAGATGTTGGAGACAGCAACATGAGGCAGTGAGTGCGTGACTTGAGGCAAGAGTGGTCCATCATCTTGAGAGTGGCAGCCACAAGACTTATCTAGAGGACTTTGTAAGTTTTTCTTTTGTTCTTCTCGCTTTTTTTTTACAATATCACTTGTACTTACAATCATGTTTTTAATAGTTGTATTTTGTTTTCTTTGTAGCACTCCATTACAAACCAAGATCCCACCGACCTAGAGACTCGATATGCAGAGGGACACAGTCTCACTGCATTGATCGATAGATTATATGCACGCAGCAGCCCAGTAAGTCACTCATCTTTCTTATCCATAGTTACTAATTTTAATTAAAATGCATTATTCTATGGAGTGATGTCTAGTTGTTTTTTTTTTTGCGGAGTCCATTCCATGCTCCTTTGCAGTAAGACGAGCTTTCTAGATGGTGAGGATCTATAGCTTGCGCTTGGATCCATGGAGTGCACATCCTCTTCTTTTTTGATCGTGTGATTTATGTAGACATTTTCTATGCACTATGTTATTATCATCTTTTGTATCTTACCCTGATTTCATAAGTGCTTTCATTAAGAGATGTTGTATTTATTTTATGTATCACTCTAGTTGTGGATTCAAGTATACTTTGCCTTCATTTTGACAAGCATTATACACCTTACTATAACCCTTTTGTATAGCCCAAATATAGCACATAGTACTACTTCCCTTCCACAATTTTTTTTCTCTATAATCATCGCTATTAGCATTGAAAATTTACTGCATGTGTCGTTATTAGCTTTGTAATCTGTGTTGCAAAATGTCGCTATAAGTCGCAATTTGCATCAAATTTGTGACGCAAATATTGACGATTCTATGGCATTGCTAATACCGATGTGTTTAGCGACAACGGGGGCAATATTTTTTGTGAACATTTTCGTCACTTTGAACGTCGACATGAGGCCTATATATTGTAGTGCATCATTCTCAAGGGAGATCTCACTTATTTCTTCCATGGCCTTGATATGTACATTAAGGCATCAGGCTAATCTCAGCCTCTTATCCTCAATTTTACTAGTTATTATCAAGTAATGTTCCTTATGTTTGTCTTCTTTCACCTCGTTTTCCACGTGTTTCTTAACCACCTCCACCCTAGTCTTGTTCCTTGGCTTGAAGTTGACCTTCCAAATTCTCTATCATTTCTTTCTTCAATGCAATAATGGCATCAATTATATTCCCCTCTCTTTGGGATAGTTCTTAAGTGTAGAGACTTCCTCTTTTACTTGTTGAATATCTATTGTAATTGTAGCCCCTATAGGTTGCCCCTTACTTAGTGCTTCACTTTTCATCTTCATGATTTCAACCTTGAGCTACTCCATCTCTAATGAGAGTGTTCCCTTCCTTGGCTTCAATGCCTCTATCTCCATGTTCATGTTTAGTCAATCCTTTTCTATAACCTAAATATTTCCTGAATCAAGTATATGTACCTTCTTATTAAGGTTACATTCAACTACTGTGATGCTATTATCCATTGTCATCTTGTATTCTCAAAGCTTGTCCTTACATCATTCTTCCAATTTATGAGTATTATCATCCAATATATCATGTCCTTGTTTTGTTTTCTTGATTGCAGAATCTCCTTATGCTGTCATGCTGCTTGTAGAGCAAGGGTAGAATAGTTTATGGTGAGGTCCAAGTGGGATCAATTAGGCCCATGGTGGGAAGTGAGTAGGTCCAAGGAAAAAAAAAAGGGTGGATAGGAGGTCTAGATCAAGAGAAAACAAGTCTGGGTGGGAGAGGACATGAAGCCAAGGGCAAGAGGGGACGTGCTACAAGGTGGGGGGAAGAGGGTGGGAGAGGATAGGTTGTTACCTAAGGTCAAGGTTGTGGGAGGGTAGGGATGGGGAGGGGAAGATAGTGTGTGCTAAAGGCAATAGCAATTAGCATCATTTAAAGCTAGAGCCATCAATGGCACATTAATGAGCAAATGGGTGCATGAGCAATGAAAACTATCTGGCATGATACATGGGACATAGATGTTAAAGTAGTCTCGAGTTAATTGTTGGGGTGATGCGTCCTTGTTGCTCTGGGTTTCTCCACATCATCAACGTGTTTTCCTTTGCCAATGAGCAGGGGACACTTCCCCGTGTTTGTTTGTTCCTTGAGTAGCCGATTTGCAAGTATCTAAAGTGTGGGTAGTCTGATTTGAGACAGAACAATTTCCAAATCAACATTTTTCATATTCTAGATTGTATAGATTCCTTAATAAATTTTCTTCAAAAATTAGAAGATTTTATATAACACTTTACTAATTTAATTGATCTTGCATTTGCCTTTTGAATACTATTTGCTAAATTTCCTAATCTTTTATGACAAATGTCACTTTCTATACTAGCTAGATCAAATTGATTATCAAACATTAATCAAATTTTCTAAAATAAATCTTTTTGCAGATCGTTGACTCAATGAATCAAAATTTTTTCTCTTCTTAAATTATGAGTTTACTTTAATCATTTGAGTAAAGATATATTAGATAACCGAAGGTGACTAGGGTTTCTATAGGTTTCCACCAAATAGATAAGAAACAAAACTCAATACATTGGTGTCACAAATATAATCCTCACATAGATTATTCCATACATTCCATTAAAATTCATCTTAAGGGAAAACAAATCACATTGCATGGATCGCACACCTTTGATAAATTTCCCTTGCTTAGTTACACACAAGCTAAATGTGCATTGAGAAAAGATAAAAAGTCATACTGAATATAGGTGAATGCCTTGGCATCACAAATATAATCCTGACATAGATTATTTCTGCAAAGTTGGTAAAATTTTTAAATTTATCCTCTGTTCCAACTCATTATCGTATAAAAGCTACATTCTTAGGCACTAGATACAATGATACACAATAAGTTTATGACTTAGAAATTAAAACTCGCGATTATATTGAGCGCAAAAATTTCTTGATTATGCCTTTGCAAGCTAGTGATGTTATTTTAGGAATTCCTTGGCGGCACAAATATAATCCGGATATAGATTATTCCACACATTCCATGAAAATTCATCTTAAGGGAAAACAGATCACATTACATGGATCACACACATTTGATAAATTTCCCTTGCTTAGTCACATACAAGCTAAATGTGCATTGAGAAAAGATAAAAAATCATACTTACTATGGGTGAATGAAATTGAAGCTAAGGAAAATGAGATGCATCCTAGGCATGCACAATTTCTTTCACAATTTAAAGATTGTTTTGCTCTTGGTTTACCCCCTGGTTTACCACCTACACGTTCTCAAGATCATAAAATAGACTTAATCCCTAGTTCTCAATTACCATGTAAAGCACCTTATAGACAATCAGACTAAACAGAAAGAAATCCAAGCACAAGTTGAAGAACAGTTGAACCGAGGACTCATTAGGCCCAATAGTTCTCCTTTTGGTACATATGTCCTATTAGTTAAGAAGAAAAATAATACCTATAGGATGTCCATTGACTAGTGTTCCCTAAACAAGATCACTATTTAGAATAGATATCCGATCCTTCGGGTAGATGACCTTATGGATAAACTACAAGGAGCCACTATTTTTAGCAAGATAAATCTCAAATCTGGATATGGTTTTTTAATTGTTGAAAGAGAATAAATTATATGCTAACCTTAACAAAAGTGAATTTCTCCCAACCCAAATTCAATGCTTAGGTCACATTGTTTCTTCTAATGGTATTAGTGTTGATCCTAAAAAGATAGAGGCAATTTTGAATTGGCCAATCCCTAAAAATGTGCATGAGTTACATTCTTTCTTAGGTCTTTCTAGCTTTAATACAAAATTTGTAAGAACTTTTTCATTGCTTGCATTGCCTTTAACAAAATTTTAAACAAATGTATTGTATATCATTGGTTTGACAATCAACAAAAGTCTTTTGATTTACTAAAACATGCTTTAACACATGCATAATATGTTTTTCAATTACCTAATTTTAATTGATCTTTTTTTTTAATGGGGGGGAAAAAAGCTAGAGAGCATGTGGTTTTTTTTTCATACACTGTTTTGCCCATCTATATTTGCGTCTAATTTGCAGGTGAAATCACATCTATGTGTGCATGTATATGCTCATCTATATGTGCATGTATATGCGCATCTATATGTGCATCTATAAGTGTGTCTATAGGAGCATCTATATTTAGGTGTATATACGCGTCTATATGCGCGTGTAGTTTTCACTATAAGCACGCTTGTAGACGCAAAATTTTAGACACGCTAGTAGACACGGTAATAAATGCGCCCAACATTTTCAAACACAATTAAAATATTGCGTCTACAAGCGCATCTATGGAGCCTTTTTGTTGTAGTGATATTGGGTATCCCATAACCTTAAAGTAATACAAAAAGGTTATGGGATACTTAAGAGATTTTTTCATGAAATTCTTTTATTTTTATACATTCTACTTACCCTATCAAGCTGAGAATGCATTCTATTGCCAAGGGTCTAAATTGCAAAGTTCAAGTAGCTGACCTATACAAGAACCAAAAGTTTTAAATGATCCTTGATATTTTTATGTGATTTGTGATAATATAATTAGGTTTGTCTCTTGTGAGTTCTTTTTCTTTATCTAATGTATGCCATCCAATCAATCTATTTGATTTTGGCCTTCCTACTTTATCATAGTGGGTTTAAGCTTGATATAGATATCATGAAGGAGGGAGATATGTTTATTCCTTTAGTACCATTCACAACACACCCTATTGCACCCTATTATGCAAGCATGAGGTGGTGCAAGCACAAGCATTATGAGTGGAGACCTCTTTCTTAATCCTAGAATGTCTAGCTAGAATATCACACCTAAATAGATTAGATTTGGAATGAGATAAGATGGACATTTACCAATTCATGTGGTACTTATTGATTCATGTGATATCTAGTCAATCATGTCAGCTATGTCTGATGTAGGCTTTCATAGATATGTATTGATTCATGTGGTATCTACTCAACTTTGTGTCCTATCTCTAACACAAGCACTACAAGGATTTGAGCTAGTAGCGACGGCGGATAGTGGCATCGCTATTTGCGACGCTCCACAAGGAAAAAAAGTGGGCCGAAACCGAGCGCGGTTTTCATTTTGTATTTGCGGCTTGTGTATTTTGAGAGCCAGAGCGAGGGAGAGAGCGAACATCGTGAGAGAAGGAGAGGAAGAAGACTTGCCGCCGCCGCGGTTGTTCGCGAAGGAGAGGAGGAGCCTTCATCGCAAAGAGGAGCCGCCCCACACTCGCCATATCTCATCGGTGAGTCTCCGTCTCTCTTTCTTTTACTTGTTTAAGGTTTAAATCACTTTTTCTTTTTCTTGTTTAGGAGAGGAAATGAGAGAGAAAGAGAGGGAGAGGGAGAAAGAGGGAGAGAAAGAGAAAGAGAAAGAAAGGGAGAGGGAGAGGGAGAGGGAGGGAGAGTGCATTCTCTCTCTCCCTCTCCCTTTTGCTTATTAAAGGTTTAAATCACTTTGTTTTTTGCTTGTTTAGGAGAGGAAATGAGAGAGAAGGAGAGAAAGAGAGGGAGAGGGAGAGGGAGAGAGAGAGAAAGAGAGGGAGAGGGAGAGGGAGAGGGAGGAAATGAGAGAGGGAGAGAAAGCGAAAGAGAGGGAGAGGGAGAGGGAGAGGGAGGGAGAGTGCATTCTCTCTCTCCCCCTCCCTTTTGCTTTTGGAGAGTGTTAAGATATATTTTGAGAGGGAGAGGAAATGCTAGAGAAAGAGAAAGAGAGGGAGGGAGAGGGAGAGAAAGAGAAAGGTAACATATATTGGAATGATAGCATATCCATGATTATGGTAAAGGTATGCACTTTACTTTTTTTATGGGTACCATTATATCCACTCCTTAAGAGGGCTAACAATTAATCATACACTTTATAAAGTCTAATTAAGATATTTAAGATGCACGATAATAGACTTATCGATAATGGTATGCAGTGTGCTTTGCGAAGGGCCACGTACATTGGTGACTCTTAAAGATGGCTTAAAATTGGTCATGTCCTTCAAAATGTCCAAGTAGGGGATCTAATTGTGATATGCATAATTCATTGTTTTTGTATTAACTTTATAGGCATAACAAATTAGAAATCATGCCAACCAGTCAACGGAAGGACTAAAAGAAAATGATACCCTAGCTAATGGTCATTACGATACTTCATCAAAATTAACCCAAAAGTATTGTTATAGAAGAAGAATCCCTTAAATTGAGTATAGGATATTTTCTCTCAGGTCTTATAACTATGAGTAGAATTTATTGAAATAAATTTTATTACTATAGTTGATAAATTTCATGGATGGCATTAATTTTAATACGCGATCCTAGGACAAAAAAACCACATTTCTAAGATACTTTTTGTTGAGACTTATTTATTATTAGACTAAGAGATCCTCAATGATGCTCATAAATGGATTACTTATACTCAAAGCCCTCTAGTGCAGTTTTTTACAATAACGAATAATTATCTACCGGGACAAACAAATCCTTGAGCATGATATAGGGCCGAGATATAACATCAATAAATCTCTCAACTACTATGTACAATGCAAAATTTATGGTCAACTTGCAACTTGACATACATCTCCATAAAGCTATCCATTTAAGCCTCGTTTGCTGTAATGTAGATAAGATGAAAAACGAAGAAGGTCTTATTGTTCAAGATCACGAGACGTATCTTAATCAGCGTGTCCCATGTCCTTGCTCTCAATGCAAGTTGGCAATCAGACGAAAACACCGATTGTCTATAGAACACGTACAACGATTTGGCGAGTTTCAATCTGAGATCATTGATCAGGTGATTGCAGATTTTTAGCAAATGGTAATTTGAAGTTAATATTAATCATGCATTGTACTCGCAAGCTAATTGAAAACCATACACAATAAGGTTGGGTCTTGTTGGCAAATTTTCTATCCAGGGGTGTGATGTCTCGACCCAAGGGGGAGTGCATCCTTTGCGGCCAATTAGAAGAGTTCGTGGACGTGCGATGGATGGATTGCAGGAGCCAATCCACCACTCGCAAGGCCCATCTATACCGTCAATGCTAGAGGAGACAGTCAACCTTCCCGTCCTACCTACAATCTTGGAGCCTGAGATGGAGGCAATGATTGATGCATTGATTCCCATGCATGTCAAGACATCTGACCCACTTAGAGAGGAAGCATCCATACCATTAGATGATGGGTGCCGAGTATCTCGATTGAAGACATTTCTTGCACTCTTAAGTGTGCAAGCAAAATACGGGTGGAGCGATACGAGTGTGACCGAGTTATTCAGGTACCTTGCACATAGGCTTCATTGATTTTTTTTTGGACACTATTATTACAAACATTTGTGATTTTTCAAGGTGTTTTATGATTTTTTTAGGTTCTTGAAATATCATATATTACCACCTGTAAATACCATGCCTGAGTCTCGTGATGATGCACGACATGTTTTACGGAAGCTTGGCATGGACTACAATAACATCCATGCATGTATCAACGATTGCATATTGTTTCGAGATGAATATGAGACTATGGAGACATGTCCAACGTGTGGTGCTCACAGGTATCGACAGGACTTGCAAGGGAAAACCATCCCTCAAAAAGTTCTCAGACACTTTCCGCTCATTCCCCGCATAAACCACATGTTTCGCACTGGTATGGCAAGCTTGACAACGTGGCATGTGCAGAATAGGTCCATGGATGGAGTTCAACGAATATCAGCGGATTCGCGCGCATGGAGCCACATTGACTCTACCTTCTCAGGCTTTGTGCGAGAGCCAAGGAATCTTCGGCTCGGTCTCACAATGGATGGTGTGAACCCATTCGGTCTGCGCTCAACTTCTTACAGTGTGTGGCCTATAGTGCTTGTCAACTACAACATCCATCCATAATGTCAATGAATAAAGGACATCTCATCCTTAGCTTGCTCGGCCCGAGCCACTACAAAGTAAAAAATATGGACGTGTATCTTCATCCAATAGTTGATGAGCTTAAGATTTTGTGGGAGGAGGGGGTCACTATGTAAGATATGAGCAGGCGCGATGGTCAGTGGTCAACCAACATTCGAGCCATTCTCATGTGGATGATGCATGACTTTCCGGGATTGGGAGAGTGCTCAGGTGAGCAGACCTCCATTCTCGCTGGTAATATCTATATTTTATCTCATTCAATCAAGTATTCACTAGGTCGTGGCTCACCTTACAGGTCTGGTTACCTCAGGTTATCATACATGTCCATTGTGTGGGCCACAGTTAGACTCCTGAAGGTCACGAACCATGAAGAATATGGTATATCAAGGACATGCTGGTTTCTTGCGGGAGGATCATGAACTCAGGGAAGGTTTTCTTGGACGACCTCCAACACGTATGAATGCCGCAAGCTGGTACGAGCTGAAAATGGTAAACCCGGAATCACATCCAAATGGAATGCAACGGTTCTCTGTTTTCTACGAGTTGCCATATTGGACCCACTTACAGGTCAACCACTTGTTGGATCCCAAGCATATTTTCAAGAATGTGGCCAGCTTGCTATGGGACCACATCACAGGAAAGAGAGACACTATAGGGTCACGAATGGATTTGAAGGAGGTAGGTAAGATGGAGGCGCTTTGGCCGCAGTCAAGTGCTGAAGGGGGAGTGCAGCTTCCTCGTGCTCCTTGGGTTTTGTCCACCAAAGAAGAGCACATTATGAAGCAAGTAATCAAGTCTATCCGCACTCCGACGGGTATGATGCGTTCTCTCAGGTCCGCATTTTCTAAAGATGACCAATTGTCGGGGCTAAAATCCCATGATTGACATAAGATATATCATGTTTGTGAACAGAATGGATTGTAATTAGCATGGGCATTTTGCAATTTGAAAAGTGGCCATTATTCATAATGCTTTCTCATTTGTGGTAGTTTGTCCTACCGATCGCGATCGCAAGATGCCTTACTCTAGAAATTCGCGGGGCCATTTACAAGTTGTCGACTTTGATGCAATGGATCTCACAGAAAGAGATTAAGAGGTCCTCTATTGAATCCGCAATGCGTGGAGTAGTGGAGACGGTCTGTCTCTTTGAGAAATACCTGCCCACTAGCATGCTCACGATACAAGTCCACCTTCTTGTGCATCTTGTGGACGAAGTGGAGATTGCTGGACCTATCCATACACGATGGATATTCTTCCTGGAGCGCTTCATGAAAACCCTGAAAGGCTTTGTGCGACAACGAGCTCGACCAGAAGGTAGCATGGCCGAAGGTTGGTTGGTGTTAGAGGCGTTAGTGCATATGTCACAATGGCTACCAATGGTGGAACCAGACAATGAAATGCTATGGATGCTGAAGGACGATGATAGACTGACTTGAGATGTGGTGGTTGGAAATGGGGTAGAAAAAAGAATGGATGCCTCAATGGAAGAGAAGGTGATTCGCTTTTGTATGTTGCACCATGCCTCCATGGAGACGTGGCTGGCCAAGTACCAGATTGCAAAGCAAGATCGAGAGGAAGCGCGAGCTGAATTCTGACGCGGTACGCGTCATCGACCGATTCGATATCCCAAAGGTATGGAGGAGATGCCGCGGTTGATGTCAACACGATGGTTGCATGGAGCCTTAACCGCAGTATCCAGCGAAGGGACAGAGGTCTCAATGGAGAAGTGGGAGTTCTCGAGGGGATGTAGTCCAAAGGTGATGAGGGGCTTAGAATATGTCGTATCTAACTTTTATATGCGAAATCTAATTTGAGTGTTTCAATGTGCAATACAAAATATATAGTGCAGCGTGGTCGAGCGGACGACATTTTCGCGTGGAGCGTATTAACAAAATGCGCTCCACAATGGACTGTGGTGTCATGGCAAGGTTTGAGCAAGAGAGCCGGCGACGAGCAACGGATCCGAACACGGTTGTGGATGAGATGGAGTATTTTGGGAACTTGTAAAGTATTATTGCAGTGGATTATTGTAGCTTCTCCATGATACTATTCGATGTGTAGTGGTTCAAAGTGGTACTTGGAGGAGCTAGAGCAACAGTTCGACAAGGTGCGACACCTTTGTGTTGCCGGCCCATTGTGAACAGGTGCATAGAGCCATTTTCTTGCTAATTGTAATACGACATGGTTTATGTCACAATGGTTTGAACTCGCTTTGTACGTGTTTGTGAACAGGTAATCTTCTATCCAAACCCTCGACAACCTGGATGGTGGTATGTTATACCTTCAACTCCTCGAAGTGTGAGAGTATATGATCAAAGCGATGTTCCGGGCATAGATGAAGATAACATGAAAATAGAGGGGTCGATATTACAAGGGGTGGAGGCCGCCGCAAGCTTGGAGCCCGCATCGGCTAACAATGATGGAAATACAAGAGTCCAAGAATTTTTTGAGAACGAGGCAGACTCATTCTTTTGTGGTGACATGTCTATCGACCTTCCAGTGTATGCAGAGTTGTGTCTGGAGATTAACATGGGACCATAGGATACTTCATTCTTGGAGAATTGTATTACTCAATTTGTTGTTTAGATCTTCCATAAAGGTACATAAGATATGCATTTTAAGAGGGATTTTTAAAAAATAATTTATATTACTGTGCTTTGTATAGTTGAAATTGATTATTCTAATACCATTTTTTATCTGTGTAGGTGACATTTTCAGGATGAGTCGAGGGATGAGCGATGAGGAGTTTCAGGACATGATGGCACGCATGTCTCCAGACCAGCTCGCGAGATTCAGAGAGATGGCAGGCCAGGAGTTGTCTCGTTCTTTGTCAGGGCGCTCTGCTAGATCTCCTTCAGCGCGATCAGATGCTTTAGCTTCGAGCAGACGATCTCGACGCGCACGACTTGGGCTAAAGGGAGGGACTACATCAGGATCAGGGGGATGCTGCTGTGGAGACATGGATGTGGTGTCTCCGTCTCATCGTTCAACTAGACCTGCGTCACCTCCAGGATTTATCACACCTATGGGGATGTCTACTCCAGTTACTCCAGCTTTTGTGCAGCCGTCAGCAGGTGGCACCCCTTTTGGTGGCACCCCTTTGAGTGCCACTCCAAGAGAGGTTACCCCCATCGGTACACCGGATGTAGAGGGGTCTCTTGGATATGCCCAGGAGCATGGACGGAGATGAGAGAGGACCCATCTTAGCCAGACTCCTAGGGATTATGGATATTTGGTTGATAGTAGGTCAAGAGCCATCACCATGAATGATGAGGGGAGGAGGGTGATGGCTCGCATGAGAGAGTTGTGCCGGCACAACGTCCTGGATCATTGGAAGAACATACCAGAGGGGAGCAAGGACTTCATAGTAGCATCCTTGCACGAGGAGTTTCCGGTGCCAGCCGCAGTAGATAGATTCTCTACGAGCTGGATGATGGATTGCATGCGTGCATACATGTCACATAGACGATCTGACACACGCAAGGCAATCAAGAGTGGGGCTGCAAAGCCCGAGTGTTTAGATGCAGACGACTGGCACCGACTGAGGAAGGAGGCTACAGATTCACCAGGACGTTGGAGTCAGCATAGCGAGAGGCGGCGAGGGCACGACTCGAGGCCGGAGTGGTCCATCATCTTGGGAGTGGCTGTTGAGATATCGAGCTCCACTCGTGATACGCCAGGGTGACCGTTGCGCATTTATGTCACCGACGTGTTAGTTGCATATGCGGTTGGTACACCGCCCATGAATAATAGCTACATGATAGCTATCCTTATCTACTCTAGTTTGTGGCTCAGTTAGTATGCAACCTTAGTTAGTTGAGTTTGGTTTGAGACCCATATTTAGGGTTCTTCTATTTCTTTGTACTTGAGTTCTTTTGGCTTACACAACTAAGAAGAGGAAAACTGTTTTCAGCCTCCACCCTTGTGTGTCTTCCCCCATTGTGCAAGCAAGAAAGCTTCAAGCGAGACTCCTTCCTTCTCTCCCACAATCTTGACATGGTATCAGAGCCTTGTTCGTGGTAAGGAGCTCAAGAAAGCAAGCCAAGCTCGCGGTGTTCTGGTAAGAGGAGCAGTGTTGCTTTCATTTTCTGTTTTGGGAGCAGATCTCTGCAGGTAGCACAGCCGGAAAGTGCAGGAGTGCATTGTCTCAGGTTGAGACGTCCTTCGCGGTGAAGCAAGAGGGCAGTATATGCTGCGGGAAAGAGCTTTAGCTCTTGGCGACCCTGTTTTTTTGATTTGAGGCCATTTCGGGGCCTGTTTTGAAGGCAGAAGTTTTCAGCACGCACTCAGGAAAAGGCCCTGTTTTATGCTGTGCGACCACTGTTCTACAGGTCGGTGAATAGCTACTGTGAAAATTGCATTGTATGCTTGTGCGCAGAGACATTGGGAGTTACAGAATCATCCCTGTTGCCTATTGATGCAAAATCGTCACTAGGAAGTGACTGTGTGGTCAAATACCACTTTCGCCAGTTTTGCAGATTTTCCCTTGTGAGGGTGAAGCTGTGGTTTTTGCAGTGACAGAATTTTTTACAGTCTTCTGTAATGGCATCTAATTCTCTTTCACAGATTGTCACTGAAAAGCTTGACAAGAACAACTTCCAAGCATGGAAGTTTAGAATGACGAATTTCCTTATGGGAAAAGGATATTGGGAATTTGTTGCAGGAAATGAAGAAGAACCAGTTCTTCCTGATGTTCCCAATCAACAACAAATGCAGGCATTCAAAGCATGGCATGAGAGAGCCAGGAAAGTTATGTACTGGCTGTCTATCAGTATTTCAGACTCTATGATTGTGCATATTCAGGATGCAAGTACGCCAAAGGAGGCATGGGATACTTTGTCAAAAATGTATAGCACAAATACGCAAGCCAGGAAAATGCAGCTCAAGCAAGAGTTGCACAATGTGCAAAGAGAAAATATGAGCATCAACGACTACCACATGAAGGTGAAGAAGATTGCAGATGCACTTGCTTCCATTGGGTCGCCAGTGGAAGATGATGATTTAGTTTCTGTGACCTTGAATGGTCTAGGAAAGGATTATGCGCAGTTTCGGACATCCATTTCAGTTCGTGAAAGATTTCCTGATTTTGAGGAGTTGATTGCTCTTCTAATTTCTGAGGAGCAGAGAAATGGTGGTGCATCTTCTTCAGGAGGAACTTCAAAAGAAGCTGTCTTCTACTCAAATGCTGGAAGAGGAAGAGGCAGAGGTAGAGGAGGCCGATTTGGAGGCCGTGGTAGAAATCAGAATATGCAGCAAACTCAAGAAAACCAGTCCTATGGAGGAGGACATGGTAACTCTAGAGGCAGGGGGAGCCAAAGAGGTCGTGGTGGATGGCAAAGAGGCCAAAATGCAAACAGTAATGTTGAATGCTACTACTGTGGTAAAATGGGTCATATGGCTAGAGACTGCTATAAAAAGCAGAATGACATCATGAATGGAAAACTGCAACAAGGGAATTATGCATCTTCTAGTAGACAGGGTGATGACAGAAATGAGCACTTGTTTATGGTGCAGCACATGAACAATTCTGTGACAAGTGCAGAAGAAAGCAATGATGTATGGTATGTTGACTCAGGTGCATCAAACCACATGACAGGTCATGCAGAATGGATGGAGGATGCAAGGAAAATGAAAAAACCAGGATTTGTGGAGACTGGTGATGATACTGCACATCCTATTGTGCAGATTGGAAAAATTCCCTTGTCTATGCAGGATGGGAAAAAGAAATACCTGACCGATGTATTTCATGTCCCGAATATCACCAAGAATCTGGTTTCTGTTGGTCAAATGGTTGAACAGGGCTTGCAGGTCAGATTTAATCCTCATGGATGCTTTGTTGAGGATATGAAAAATAAAGGTCGCTTGATAGCAAAAGGAAAGAAGAAGGGCAGAATGTTTACATTGGATGCAGACATGTCTGAATTGAGTGCAGCAATGTTTGCACATGGGACCGGTGTAGTTGCAGATATTGATATCTGGCATAAACGCATTGGTCATGTTAATGTACAGCGACTTAAATCAATGCAGGCCCAAAATATTGTTGCAGGTTTTCCGAAATTCAAGGTTACAGAAATGCATAAGATATGTGAAGCCTGTCAGTTTGGAAAACAGGCAAGGAAACCATTTCCTAGACATGTTCAAGAGAGTGAGAAGCCATTGGAATTAATCCACTCTGATGTGTGGACAACTAAAGCTGCATCTCTTGGAGGCTGTCATTATTTTGTCAGTTTTATTGATGACTATAGCAGAAAAGTTTGGGTGTATTTTATGAAAAAGAAAAGTGAAGTTTTTGGGCATTTCAAAACTCTTAAAGCTATGGTTGAAAAAGAAACAGGCCTGCAGATAAAATGCCTAAGGTCAGATGGAGGGGGAGAGTACCTCTCAAATGAGTTTGCAAGGTTCCTGCAGGAGCATGGCATAAATCAGCAATATTCATGCAGTCATACCCCACAACAAAATGGAATTGCAGAAAGGAAAAACAGGCATATTGGAGAGGTATCTCGTGCCATGCTCAATGAAAAAGACCTGCCAGATTTTTATTGGGGTGAAGCAGTTGCTACAGCAGTCTACATAATGAACAGGACTCCCACTGCAGCAATACATGGAATGACTCCAGAGGAGAGGTATACTGGTAGGAAACCAGATATTTCTCATTTGAAAATTTTTGGTTGCATTGCCTATGTACATGTGCCAGATGAGTTGAGATCCAAGTTGGATCCAAAAGCTGAGAAGTGCATCTTTATTGGTTACTCTCTGCAGCAAAAAGGGTATAGATGCTATAACCCTTCTACTCGTAAGTTTCCAGTGAGCAGAGATGTTGTTTTTGATGAGATGAGTAGCTGGTATAAACCAGTAAATGTGATTGATGATGTAGATGCACAAAATGGTAATGCTGCACAGAACTCACAGCAGCAGTCACAAAATATTAGTGGACCTGGAGCGTCCTCTAGCAGTGGTTCACATTCTTCGCCATGGACAGGCAGATTGAGATCAGGAGAATCTTCTGAAGGCAGCGCAAATAGTGGTATGCAGGTATCACGAAAAGGAAAAGAGAAGGTAGATCAGCCCATGTTTGATGTGAATGCAGGTCACTCTTATGTGGATGGTGAATCCAGTGGCTCAGAATAGAGCATTGATGATGAGTTGGGTATTCCTTCTATTGTTACACCTGAAGTAAGGAAGACCAGGGATGTTTTGAGAGCACCTGGGAGTGAACCCACTTTGCGCAGGTCTACCAGAGTTAGGTATCTTGTGGATAGGCTGAAATATGATGGATTTACAGCCATTCACTATGCATATATGGTCAAGGTGATACAAGAACCAGAACCCACTTCTTTTGAGCAAGCCATGGGAAAAGAAAAATGGGAGAAAGCCATGGATGAAGAAATGGATGCCTTGGAAGCAAATGCTACATGGGAATTGGTACCTTTGCCTAAAGGTAAGAATGCAATTGGCTGTAAGTGGGTTTATAAGGTGAAGCACAATGCAGATGGTTCTGTGAACAGATACAAGGCAAGATTAGTGGTCAAGGGGTATGCACAAACATATGGCATTGACTATGAAGAAACATTCAGTCCGGTTGCAAGGATGGAAACCGTAAGAGCAGTCATTGCTATGGCTGCATCAAAGGGATGGTCTTTACATCAGATGGATGTAAAGAATGCCTTCTTGCATGGTGATTTGCAAGAAGAGGTCTATATGGAGCAGCCACCAGGTTATGTGCATGCTGTTCATCCTGAGTTTGTTTGCAGGTTGAAGAAATCTTTGTATGGCTTGAAGCAAGCACCTAGAGCATGGTCTGACAAGATAGGACAGTATCTTGTCACTATTGGCTTTCAGATTTCCAAGGCAGATTTCTCACTTTATGTGAGAAAAACAGAGAAAGGTATTATGCTACTTGTCATTTATGTTGATGATTTGATTATGACAGGTGACAGTGATGAAGATATCCTTCATGTGAAAATGCTATTGAAGCAGAAGTTTGAGATGAAGGATTTGGGAGAGCTGCGTTATTTCTTGGGCATTGAGATGATTAGATCACCAAGTGGGATACAGCTCTTGCAGAGGCAGTATGGATTAGACATGCTGTCCAAATATGGGATGACATGCTGTAAGCCTATTTCAGTTCCTTTGGAGCAGAATGTGAAGCTGAGCGCAGATGCAGGTGAGCTTCTGGAAGACCCTACTATGTACAGACGCATAGTAGGAAGTTTGATTTATATGACTATTACTTGGCCAGATTTGAGCTATGCTGTTGGATTGGTAAGTCAGTTTATGCAGGCTCCAAGGAAACCGCATTTGGATGCGGCTAGACGCATACTCAGGTATGTGAAGTCCACATTGCAGTATGGACTATTTTATGAGACTGGGGTTCAGATACAGTTGCATGGATACACTGATGCTGATTGGGCTGGTAGCATTTCTGATAGACGATCTACTAGTGGATATGTGTTCTCTTTTGGGAGTGCTGCAGTCACTTGGAGCAGCAAGAAACAACCTACAGTTGCCTTGTCGAGCACAGATGCTGAGTACAGGGGTGCAGCAATGGCTGCATGTGAGGTAGCTTGGTTGCATAAGCTACTTTATGATATGCATCAGTCTACAAATGGGCGAGTTGTCATTTATTGTGACAACATGAGTAGTATACACTTGGCAAATAACCCAGTCTATCATGCTAGAACAAAGCACATTGAGGTGCATTATCACTATGTGCGAGAGAGGGTTTTACTAGGTCTTATTGATCTAGTTTATGTCAGCACAGAGGATCAGGTAGCTGACATATTCACGAAGGCATTGGGCGTAGAGAAGTTGCGCAAGTTCAGAGACCTGCTTGGTGTGCAGGAATTGGGATTGAGCTCGAGGGGGAGTGTTGAGATATCGAGCTCCACTCGTGATACGCCAGGGTGACCGTTGCGCATTTATGTCACCGACGTGTTAGTTGCATATGCGGTTGGTACACCGCCCATGAATAATAGCTACATGATAGCTATCCTTATCTACTCTAGTTTGTGGCTCAGTTAGTATGCAACCTTAGTTAGTTGAGTTTGGTTTGAGACCCATATTTAGGGTTCTTCTATTTCTTTGTACTTGAGTTCTTTTGGCTTACACAACTAAGAAGAGGAAAATTGTTTTCAGCCTCCACCCTTGTGTGTCTTCCCCCATTATGCAAGCAAGAAAGCTTCAAGCGAGACTCCTTCCTTCTCTCCCACAATCTTGACAGTGGCGGCCACAGGACATATTTGGAAGACTTTGTAAGTTTCTCTTTTGTTTTGCTTGTTTGTTTTTTTGAAATATTCTTTGTACTGACAATCATGTTTCTAACAGTTAGCATTTTGTTTTCTTTGCAGCACTCCATTACAAATCACGATCCGCAAGGCCTTGAGACTCGATATGCAGAGAGGCACGGTCTCAATGCATTGATCGACCGATTGTATAGATGCGGCGGCCCTGTAAGTCACTCATCTTTCTTGTCAGTAGTTACCATGAGATATTTGAATGCATTATTGTATGGTGGATTGATGTGTTGTTTCTTTTTCTGTAGAATCCGTTCCATGCTCCTTTGCGGCGGGACGAGCTTTTGGGGGACGAGGATTTGTAGCTCGCCCTTGGATCCTTGGAGCTCACACACCTTTATTTTTTAGTCGCATGATCTATGTATACATTTTCTATGTATTAGTGATATCCTGCCATGATTGTACCAATCACATTTTATGCGATCATGTATTTATTTTATGTATCACTTTTATGATTTCAGTATACATTCTTTTTGTTTGCAAGCGCTTTGTATATAGTAGTGCAGAAACTATTTTGTATGGCTCTCATACAGCACACAGTGCTATATGTGGCAGGGCAGCTTGCTGCCCTGCCACAAATTTATTTTTTTCGTGTTACCATTGCTATTTGCGTCGCAAATTTACTGCTCGCGTCGCTATTGGTATCGCTATGTGCATCGCAAACATACTGGTTGCGTCGCTATATGCGTCGCTATACGCCAATAGCAACGTTTCTATGGCGAGCTCAAAGGCTAAAGAAATTGTGCACATAAGAATAAGCCTTTCTCTTGATCTTGAACTTTAACCATCTAAGATAATTAAGGGATCTGGAAATTTGCCCATAGTTTGGCTATGGGATAATAATCACTACAAAGAAAGGGGGAATAGTGATTCCAAGTTCCGACACTAATTAGCGGCATCGCTATTTGCATTGCAAATAGTGATGGTACTTAGGTAAAACAAATGTGGCTGAAACTGGAGCATGGAATTTTGCGGAAGAGACAGCAAAAGAGGGAGTGAAAGAGGAAAGTAGAGGGAGAGAAAGAGAGAAAGAGAAGCTTCTTCCCACAGTTGCTGCGGTTTCCATTGTCTTGCCGCCATTCACGAAGAAGCGGAGAAAGTATACAAAGGGCGAAGACGAGCCGTCGCAAAGAGGAGATGAAGAATCCATCTTTGAGCCTTTGCCGTGTACATTGCTCCCTCTTTCTTTGTTCTTGTTCTTTCTCCTTTTTTGTTTGTTTTTGTTGAGAATGAGGTACATTGAGGAAGAAAGAGAGGAAAAGAGAGAGGGAGAAGAAGAAAGTAAAAGAAAGAAAGAAGGAGAGATAGATAGAGAATAAACATGAAACATAATAAAGAAAGAGAGAAAGAGAAAGAGAGAGAGGGAGGCAGGAAGGGAGGGAGATAGGAGAATGAATGAGAAAACACAAGGGGGTAGAGAGAAACAAAGAGAAACCATAGTCATGCAAGAGAACATTTCATGGTTAAAAGCTTAGTGAAAGAAACTCCCTACACCTTGACATGTCACAAGGGCCATTGCACTTGAGGAGTAACCAAGTCTTCACTAACGGGAAGCTCAACTCAACTCACTTGTTTTGATACCTTTAGGAGTGTTTTCAGAGTGCTAGATAGAGGGAAAAGAGATTATGCCAACACTTTTGATACTCTCACTTTCAAAATAAGTGCTAAAGGCTCACTTCATACCTCGAGAAGTGAACTTGAATAGTCAACCTAAGACTATTCTTAAGTTCACTTGGAACCATTTGGCGAGAATAACTTGATTGGAGGTAGCACTAATAGTGATAGTCAAGCCCTTGGACCTCATCCAACTAGATTATCAAAAGTGACTACATTGAAGAGATGACAACCCTAAGAAGACTAGGATCTCACCTTCATTAGCCTACAAAATCACTCAGAAGTGGTTGGATCATCAAAAAGAGAGTTCACACATTGTGTAGTGTTATGAAAATTGTGATTGCATGCTTGTTTGCATATGTCATAATTGAATTGGAAGTTTAATCACCATCATCATGAAGATACTTGCATTTATATTAAATTACATTGATTGTGGATAACAATAGCCTAGTTGTGCATGCCACACCTACATACACTTGTAAGTTAGTAAAAGTGCAAATTTCTAATAAAGAAACACAAGATACATAAAGAAATAAATAAAAAAAGAAATCGCAAAATACATAAAGAAGTTCAAGAAATAGAGAGACCAGATATTGACTGACTCTAGAAACCCCTACAATCATAGCTTAGACAAAGAAAATACACTACGAAAAATAAACATTACCATAAAAAATATTCTAAAACTTACATACCATGGAATAGAGACCATATCACTAAATGAGCTATACTAGCCAATAATGACAAATTAGACAACAAGATTTTTAGCATCTACCATAGGACACATCGAACATATGACAAATTTGGAGCATGAGAGGTGTCTTCCTCAGAAGCTACCACTTGCCTAAACTAATCACTTATTAAGACCATAGTCATGCAAGAGGGGTTAGAGAGAAACAAAGAGAGGGGGAGAAAGGGAGGAAAAAAACATAAGGGGGTGGAGAGAAACAAAGAGAGGGGGAGAAAGGGAGGAAGAAAACATAAGGGGGTGGAGAGAAACAAAGAGAGGGGCAACAAAGAAAGAGAGAGATAAAGAAAGAAAGAGAAATGGGAGATAACACAAAACGAAGAGCTCAAAGAAAGGGGGAGAATCAAAGAAACGGGGAGAAAACAAAGATGACAGTTGACATTTCTTTTTTGGAGTTACAAGAGAAGAAATCCCTTCTCAGATAAATTCAGAAAGAAAAAGAGAATGAGAACAAAAACAATTTATTTATCATAACATAGACAAAATGGAAAATGATCAAGGTCCTAATGTTTAAGATCGTAAGATGCGGCATGTTCCATGTCCTTGCTCTCAATGCAAGCTGGCAATTAGATGAAAGCATCGCTTGTCTATAGAACATGTATGATACTTCGGGGAGTTTCAATTGGAGATCATTGATCAAGGGATCTCAGAATTTGAGAAAATGATAAGAAAAGTGTGTATCGATCATGCATTATATTCGCAAACTAATTGAATATCAGATACAACAACATTGGATGTGACTGTAAAATTTATACAAGGAGGTGACGTCTCACCCAAGGAGGAGTGCATCTATTGCGGCTAGTTAGAAGAGTTTGTGGGCGTGTGATGGATGGAGTGCCTGAGCTAATGCACCACTTGCAAGGCACTACCCAATCTATACCGGCAATACCTGAGGAGATAGGCAACCTCTAAGACTTTCCTACAATCTTGAAGCCTGAAATGGAGTGGGAATTCTTGAGGGGATGTAGTCCAAAGGTGACCACATGTTTTATGAGCTACCATATCTAGATTTTATACGTGACAACTAATTAACCATTTCAATGTACATTACAAAATATATAGTGTGACGTACTTGCTCGGACAATATTTTTGAGTAGAGTGTATTGACAAAATGCGCTCCACAACAAATTGTGGTGTCATGGAAAAGTTCAAGCAAGAGAGCCGACAATGAGCCACGGATCCAAACACCCTTATAGAAGAGCTCGAGAATTTTGGAAACTTGGAAAGTATTATCAGGATGGATTATCGTAGCTTCTCAATGATCCTATTTGATGTGCAGTGGTTCAAAGTGGTATTAGAGGAGCCAGGGCAACTGTTCTCAACGAGGTCCATTTGGATTTCTTGAAATAGATTCCAAAAAAATATGGATGGATTTGCGTGACACATTTGTATTTCCGGCCCATTGTGAACAAGTGCATGAACTCAAATTTTTAAAACTTTTATTACGACATGGTATATGTCACAAATGTTAAATCTCTCTTGTATGTGATTTTGAATAGGTAATTTTCTATCAAAACCCCCGATAACCTCAATGGTGATATGTTGTACCTTCAGCTCCCCAAAGTGCGAGAGTATATGATGAAAGCAATGTTCCCAATGTAGATGAGGATAGTATGTAGATAGAGAGGTCGATATTCAAAGGGGTAGAGCCGCCCAAAGCTTGGAGCATATAGAGGAGGTAAAATTGAGTAACAATGATGGAAAGACAAGAGTTCAAGAATTCTTTGAGAATTGCGAAAAGCTACAGATCTAGAGCATGACACAAACTATGGTGGATGAAAGATGAAGACCAAACTCATAATGACATGGACAAGTAAAGACAAATTGTTACATAAGTGAATTAGGTTCCAAGATGGAAGCTTGGACTCATTTGGCTATAAAGTACAAGTATGGAAAGCCTTCAGAGGGGTAGCAACATCAGCACATCAATTAATGATAGTAATAATTCTTGGCTGTAAGAAGCAGTACTCAGCATAGTATTCATATCAATTGTATGTTGTTAGCAGTACAATGATAGCAGCACAATGATAGCAACAACAGCACGTCAATTGTACATTGTCATACCATGCATGATAGATCTGCAAAGGTTAAGGTTTACACTCATTCTTGATGATCATTCCTTGCCAATTGCTGAGAGGGACAAACTTATAAAACAATTGCCATAGGTTATGTGGCTCAACAATACTTAAAGAACTCAAAAGTAGGCTATAAATATTTGACCTAGGAGTGTATCAACTTCTGATCTTTGATTTCTCATACTAACATGGTAATAATCTAAATCAATGAGCAATGATCATGGAATCACATGGTAAAACCTGTCAATGAGAAGGGCCAAATCTTGGCAGCCTCCTGTAGTGCTTAATATGTTCTTTGTGGACCCAATTCATGACCCTCTTGAAGCGTAGCCTATTTCGCCTCATAAATGCATCAAAAAAACATAAAACATTACACTATAAATGTACCACCACACAAGAATGAGAGCCATAAATATAAAATAGAATCTCTATCCTCACCCCTCAGTTGATAAGATATAAGTCTGTAGTCACCCCAACACCCTCTCACTATATCTAAGCATGATGATATATAAGAAGCCCATTCTTCACACTATTGCCCATCGTATGGGTACCTTCTTGACCCTTGTGCTCCTAAGAGAATGATATGCTCATGCAATTGATGAACTAATCCACAACATCTTTTACTAGTTGAGCAGTGCAATAAACATAAACCAAATATGAAAAACACAATATTAGTGAGTTTGGGATTCTCCCGAATCCCATTTTTTCAATTTTAAAAAGGTGGCACCAGGATAACATATCCATAACTTTCTCAAAATCAGATGATGTAACCAATCATTCGAAAGCACTTGAAAAATGGAATATATTGAGCTATAGAGCACTCGATTTAGAGTTATAGTGTTCAAGTTATGACAAGTCCAAAGAATTGACCATGTGTCCCAAACTTATGGGAAATGCCCATATTCCCCAATATGGCATTGAAACAACTATTATTCCTTGCAATATATATATACACTACTATAGAATCCATATCTGTGAGAAAAAGGGGAAAGTTATGCGTTATTCCTCTGTTCTCACTCCATTTCCTTCAGGCTTGAAAATGTCATGCAAAAAAAAATATTAAAGCATACCTGTCTAGAATAATCTCGTGCTTCCTCGACATAGCAAGCCTCCAATACAATTTTCCCTAACATCAGCCTCAATACATGCTTCTAGACCTTGAATGCTTAAATACTACTGGCCCATACTAGCACCTTTGACCTTTGAGTTCCTACACATCACTAGAATGTTTCTAACACTCCTGTACTTCACATGAGCACTAAGAAATCCTTGATGGTACATACAGCCTATCCTACAATTCAGCATTAATGTTGCACCAATTCTTCTCACCATTGTAGGACAGGTCAAGACAAGAGCAAAAAAATTATCCCATGATTAGGATACACACTTGTAGATGGATATAACCAAAATGGGAAGTTTTGTGAATTCATATCAAGATTTTGGATGTATGCCCATATGTCTTCAAGATGCAACCAAAAGTGACTAAGTCAATGTAAAACACTTTCAGTTTCATCTATTCAAAATCTTTCAATGCTTACTCACCATACCCATTGTGCTCATATTCTATAAATGATACATTCCATGAGACTAGACTCCAAACTATGCTTCTCAAACACCTCTTACACTTTTCACCACAAGGATATAGGAGAATAGCGATGGGCATTTCCGATGCAAATTAGTGGCGTTGCTATTTACGTCGCATTGATAGTAATCACAAGAAAAAAAGTGGGCCGAAACCCAAGTGCGGCATTTTGTGCAAAAGAGCGAAAGACAGAGCGAACTATATCGTGTGTTTGAGAGGGAGAGGGAGAGAAAGAGGGATAAGGAGAGCTTCTCACTGCCGCCGCCGCCATTTAGAAGAAGAGGAGGAAAGGCACGAAGGGCAAAGAGGAGCCTTCGTCGCGAAGAAAAGCCGCCAAATCCATCCTTGGGCCTTTCCAGTGAGTGCATTGCTCCCTCTTAGTTTGCTTTTTTTTTGCTCATTTTTTTTCTTATTTTTGTTAAAAATGATGTGTACTGAGAGAGAAAGAGAGGAAATGAGAGAGAGAGAGAGACAGAGAAAAAGAAATGAGGAACAAGAGAGAGGAAATAAACATGAAACACGATAAAGAAAGAGAGAAAGAGAGAGAGAGAGGGGGAGAGAGGAGAATGAATGGATAAAAAACAAAGAGGGTAATATCTTGTTCTTTAATTTCTTCTTTTGTTGTTTGTAGTAGTAGTACTAGTAGTGGTGGTGGTGGTGGTGGTGGTGGAGAGAGAGAGAGAGAGAGAGAGGTTGTAATATTTCTATTGAACAATATTACGAGGCCGCGTGAGATTCATGCAACGACAATTCCGACATTGAGGATACGGACGGTGCGATATTTATGTTGTACACAACATGACCCTCCACTGGCAAAAATCGAGACTAAGGTTTAAAGAAATCGCATATCTACATGTGAACCTCCTCTTGGGAGGAGGTCAAGAGGATAATGTTATAATTATTGCAAATTTTTTTATTACCATCACCTAGCCGAAGCGTGGCTGAGGAAAGGTGATGGAGTGAAATGGAATTAGAGAGGTGAAGGGGAGGATAGGCAGGTGGGGCTCCACGTCGGAGGGAGCTCTCCCCCTCCCGTCAACTATATAAACCCTTGTGGAGGAAGGGGAGTAGGAAAGGAAGAAGAGGGTGTGGTAAGGTTGACAGAAAGGAGATAGTCTTGAGGAAGACGAAGTACGGGCCGCCCTCGTCGTGAGCAGAGGGAGGGAGGAAAGTTGAGGAAATTGTGTGTGAGGAGGGAGTCGTGAAGTACATCTATGCAGGTGCCGCGATCGTGTGTGAAGGGGAGCTGAGGGGGTCGTGAGCATGACAGAAGAGAGCTGCTGCTTGGGCTGTGAAGCTGTCGGCTGAAGCCGGACATCGCGACCTGCAAATTCGCCCGCCTTACTCTACCACATGGTTTCACCAAGCCCTAGAAGCTTCCTGGAAGCTTCTTGAAAGCTTCTAAGGGCCTCCTCCAAGCCCCCCTTCCTGTGGGGTTCCACCCAAGTTCATTTAAACCACCTTCCCATGGATTTTCCCCCACAAGTTCTCTAAAGCCTTTTAAAGCCCCCTTCCTGTGGGCTTTCATAAGCCCCTTCCCATGCAAGGTTTTATAATAAACCCCCCCCCCCCAGGATTTAAGCACCCCGTCTCATGGAATTTTCCATACAAGTCCCTTTTGGGCCATTTAGCCCCGATTTCTTCAAAACCCCTTTTTCCTTGCATCCTCGGGAATTAAGCCATTTCCCCCCCTTGCATCCCCCCCCATAAAGCTCACACTAGCTGGGTTTTTAAGCCCCTTTCCATAGCATTTCCACAAGGCTTTTAACCCCGTTTCCTTTTAAAGCCTCCCATTGCAATCCTACACAAGCCATATTAGTAGGTTTTAAACCCTCTTTTCCGTTGGTTCTCCTTAAGTTCACTCTAACCACCGGATTCAAAAACCATCTTTCCTATTGCAACTCCCACAAGCCTATTTTTCTAACTGAATTAAAAGGCCCTTCCCTTTTGAACCCTCCGAAAGCCCAAATTTCTTTCCCCTCTTACGCTTTGAGGAGGAAGCCTATAAGGTCTTCCAAAGCCCAATTCCACAAGACGGAGCATCGGTCAAGGAAGCCGATTCTCAAAGGGCATTGCGTGTGGAAGGGAGACGGGCCAAGATCATAAGTCTGCGCGGCCAAGGCAAGAAGGTCACACACACGATGGCCCCTAAAAAGGCATAAGGCGCAACCGTAGGAGTATCATCTCCTAACATTCATGTGGACATTTCACCGAATCCACAAGTCCAGGTTTTTTTCCTTTTTTTTAATTTACATCGTAATATTGCAATTATGCATGGTTAATTCACGGAAGTAGGATGCATTTTTTACGATTGAGGAATATTGGCTATCTTAAGGGAAATAACTAACAATTGAAGAATCGGTCATTTGTATTTCTCAAAGAAATGAATGAAAGAAGAACATAAGACGTCTATGCATTCTTAGCAAATTGTTTTGATGCATTGCAAAGTAATGAATTCGATTTAACTAATGACGATCATTTCAAAGGCGAAATTATTGTAGTACACTTCGATTATGCATGGAAAGATTAAATCACATGTCGCATTGTTAGACATCTCTTTCTTCACAATGATTCATTAAAGAAGGTTGCTAACAACCGTAGGATTAATTTGCAAGGCAAGGAAATGATTCTAGGGCTGCATGAAGTAGATTAAACTCTAGGCAATTGGCATAAATCTCGTTCAACTGCATAGTAGTTAGAAAAGGCTGCATGGTTTGTTTTAAACATAAAACCCTAAAGCTTAGTAGCATGAATCTTGAATGCATGTTCTAGAAGGATCAATAGAAATTATGCCGCAACTTAGCATATGCTTTGATCTTAACCAAAAAAGTTAGGGTTTATAAATCTAATCATACGTAGGCAATGAATCATGTGATTATGAGAATGGTATCGTAAATATCTTCAAGAATAGACAAGTAAATTGGTTTACCCTAAACACCTAAACTGCGAAGGAATCGCTTAAGAATGGTTAAATCGATGCAACATATCCCAAGTGCTAACTAGGGTTTAGCACGTTGAGGACCTGACCTAGTCGATCTTCTTGCCAAGCTAAAACTCTCATACCCTAAAGACCTGCCCACATTCACGGAATGTAGGGACAATAGGACATACTTGCGAGAAACGATATAGGGATTTTACCCTAAGTATTTCTAAAACGATGAAACTCGGTTTGAATTGGAACCCTAGGATCGACAATGTAGGCCTAGTGCAATCAGGAACGGATTGGATATGAAGACATCCTAACCGTGTTTGCTATCTAATCATGATTCCGTGATTAGAAGACACAGTTCGATGGGTAAAATAGTCCAATGGATTAGATGCGACACTTGTGCAACAAGTTGCAGAGTTGCATGATATTGTGGTTTGATCAAAAGAAAATGGACAATTACTTGAAATGAGTTTGGAAGATTCTTGCGCAAGTTTATCTTGAAAGAGGATAAATAGTCAAATGAGTTTGGCAGATTCTTGTGCAAGTTTATCTTGAAAGAGGATAAATAGTCATCTTGATATAGCAGCTTTCTTGGGAAAAGTGACCAAGATAAGGGGATTAGATATTTTCTTGGAAGCAAAGGACCAATCAATAATTTGGAGCAATATATTTTCTATTAATAGAACTTAAGGTATTGGTTAAGTTGGGTTAATAGGGTACGGCCCCAACCCAAAGACATAAGGGTTAACAAACAAACCCTTGGGGATCTTACTGAGTCGCAATTGATCCTGGAGGATTGAATGCTGGATGCATTCAGAGAGAATGTTTGACTCCTTAGCAGTTGGCCAAATTAATGACCACTGGAAATGGTTATGCCTGTAACAATTTAAAGAGCACTATTTGCTTTGTTTGCTCAAGGAATTAAAGGATGAAAATATATCTAATGCTTTTGGTTGACGGCCTGAAGGGAGAGGCTGCCTCAGTTACCCCTGAATGTCTACATGACCCTAACCAAGGGGATTGTTAGCCGCGCTCGGAAGGTGGACCGAACCCGCCGCGAGAGGTCTCTCCCTTGAGCACTACTTGGAGGAGGAGGACGCATGGGTGCCAAGGGGGGCTCTGGCCGTAAATCCCTCACCTTCCGGGCCCTGCACAAGAGGCCAACATGACTCTGGATTGGATCTTGAGGCCTCGATACTAGTCTACGGACAGAATCTTGGATTAGTAATCCCTGTGGATCACTAGATAGCCTTCGGACAGATTATGATAAGCCTAAGGGCTGGACTTTATAAATGTATTCCAAAGATAAATATGATAAACTGTTGAAAAGGAACTTGTTTGTCACTGTTTTTCTATGTCAAGTGCTAAGATTACGTGAAGGAACCGGTGCCTAACGGGCTAATTAAGGAAGTTGCTTGATGCATGTTCAACTAAATGTGGTAGATAATTAGATAAATGAACCAACTTGAGGAAAGTGCGGTGGATGTGGCCATGGGTCCATCCTACGGATGGGTGGTCTCAGTTCGTCGGGAACTTTTCGCAATCATAATGGACAGCAAGAAGATTGTCTCAAAGGAAATGAATAGCAAAGGCGCTGAACTAGACTCTAGGTTACAATAATCCCAGTTTACACTGTTCTAGGGGAACGGAATGGGGCTATGCCTTATGGCAGAGAGGTCGAGCTTTGCATCCCTTTTGTTTCCCATTCTCCTTGAACCAAGTGCAGCATGAATTTGCTTGGGCCCTGGCGTTTCTGGATAAAGTAGTTCGCTCGAGGTTCGACGCTAGTTGCCATTTAGGAAATGACCATTAGGGAAAAACTTGATTCATGTCGGTCCTAAGTGGGAACGGCCACAATACTTCTGCTACGTGGCAAAAACGGAAAGTCCTAGATCGCGAACCCTGTGACATTCCATGGGAGTACTGGGTGGAGCTTTCTAGACCTCCTTTCGGATGGAATGCTAAGACGCATCCTGAAGGGAATAGGTGGACACGTTACAGTTGGTATCAGAGCGAACCAACGAAGGATTTATTTTTAAGAAATCTTAATAAGAAGAAGTAAAGAAAATATTGTTGTTTCGAACATTTCCTTACTTTTGATGCTGTCTTGCAGAATTACGAAGCTTGGAACAGGTTCTTAGTGTTTCGAGTCATGTTTATGACCGTGATGCATTCCCCGGATTATCGACAAAGGGTTGAGATGATGAACATCCAAGATTATATTTTTAATCCATTGCCTTTGTATGTTGAACGAAGATGAAAGGGTGACTCAGGAATCTACTACATAGCTGCCCACCGGTTTGCATATCTTCAAACCAACCTAAAGAGGATCAAGTGGTTGGAAGACGTGAAGATCGTGAAGCTTTTCATTTTTGTGGAGGCTCATGTAAACTCAACTTTACATATTCAAGCTCGGAGGGTTGAGTTGAACTCCTATGTATATGAGGAAGTGACCCGTGTAATCCCCGCCGACAAGATCACATTAGGGCCAAAAACGTTTCAAAAATGGCACTTGTAAGAAAATGATTAAGTTACTAATTAGTTGAGGTTTTAAAATAATGAACCCTCCAAATTTGGCCATTCAGACGTGGTTAATGAGAGAATTTATTATTCATTTAAGATGTTAGCCATTAAATGCCTAAGGACGTTAACTCATGTTAGAGGTCACTTTTCGGCCATTATTCTTTCATTTTAAATATTTTACTATCACGTTTCCCACCAAAATCGCACTTCTTTTTTCGCCTGCATTCATTTGAATCATCGTTCTCTCCTCTTCACTTTGTTTCTTAGTTCTTAAAGTAGATTTTACTCTGTCGTAAAATTTCTCACCAAAATCACGTCTGGTTCTTACCAATAGCGTGCATTGGTCTCCCTTCGTCTCCCTTCGTCTCCTTTCACAAAATCTTGAGAAGGTGATCAACAATCAAAAGAGTCTCTACACAGAGGATCAATACCACTTACTTGCCGATTGATCTATAAAGATATGGTCCTCCATGGACCTGAGACGAGATCATCTTGTTAGTTTTCAGCAGACCCAACTAGGTTGGGACATCCAAGCCGCATCTTTACTTCAACCCCTAAGATATCCATTTTGTAAGATTTTGTTTCAAGTAAATCCAAGCTTTTTCTTCAATCTCTTCAATTTGATTCATAAGAAAATGGGTAAAAGAGTCCCATGGTGTTGATGCAAATTAGTAGGGATAGATATACTAAGGATAATCCTTAAGCTAATAGAATAGAAAGTGAAAATTTTCACTTTGATCTTGACACTTGAAAATAGAATATCTTCATTATACAGTGTTGTAATATCAACTTTTTAGCAAGGACTAATTGATAAGACAAGAATAATATATTATAATTAGAAGAAAGGAAGTACTTTGATTTTTGGGAGATAAAAATATTTACCTAGTAATAGATTAAAAATATTTATTATTCAATTTTATCTCTTAAAATATAAAAAAATTAAACAAGTAATAGATAGAAGTATTAGTGATATTGTGTATCATATCAACTTTAGGACTAAGATGATTTTATGTGTGCAGGATGCTTCGAAGAATATGAAGGATACAACTTCTTACTTAATATTAGCTCTTGGGAGATTTCAATACCTAAATGGTGGCTTGATGTCATGGGATGATACTACTCATGATATCATATCCTAGCAAATCTCTTAAGATCTATTCCCTTGATTTGTAAGAAGAAATAGAAAGGACTTGAATCTATTTCTTTCTCTCAGAACTTTGATTCTAAAGCAGACTGATTTTATAATTGAAAGCATCACTACATTATTGATGCTTTATCTTTGTATATCTTTTTTCAAATGCAATATATCTCAATTTCACAAAAAAAAGAACATCAAAATAATCAGTCTCCATTTCACAAAAAAAATTTACATAACTTTATTAGGCTCTGAAAAAATTATAGAAAGTTTTAAAGCTTTTTTTGAGCTCGTTTGCTATTTTTAAAATATTTTTAAGCAAAAAACAGCCTAAAAGAGACCCAAAAAATCACAAAAAACCACCCAAAAATAGCATTGCCGATACAATGCGAATATGGGTATCCGAGCGTCTCGGATATCCATATTCGCGTTGTATCGGCAATGCTAGCTTTTCCAAAGAAGCTAACCTGCTACTACTCAAAAAATAAGCTGCCCTTATGCTTAAGTAGCCCCTGTGCTTACATAGTTCATGTTATTTTTGCATATGTAACAACATTTTCTTGTTGATTATTCCTTTTTAAGCTTCCTTAAGCTAAACTTTAATTCACGAAGGAATCCCTTTCATACCTCGCTTCAATGAACTAGATTTATTAAACCCTCTCGCACTTCACAAGTCATTGAACTAGTTGGAAAAATATCCGTTGTTGGAAAAGCAAAAGGCTTGGTCAAGCAATGAAACGGGATGCTTGCTTTAATCTCTAATCGATGAAGAAGAGAGATTGAAATCTTTGTGTATGGCTTATCTAAGAGCTTGAAGTTCTTAATCAAATGAAAGAGAAAATTACATTTTTCACTCAATTTAAAGGTATAGCATTGCCGATACAACGCGAATATGGGTATCCGAGACATTTTTCACGCAATTTAAAGGTATAGCATTGCCGATACAACGCGAAAATGGGTATCCGAGACGCTCGGATACCCATATTCGCGATGTATCGGCAATGCTATTTTTGGGTGGTTTTTTTGTGATTTTTTGGGTCTCTTTTAGGCCTTTTCTGCTTAAAAATATTTTTAAAATAGCAAAAGAGCTCAAAAAAATTCAAAAAAAATTTCATGAGTTTATTAGGCTTTGAAAAAATTTAAAAAATTTTAAAGATTTTTTTGAGCTCATTTGCTATTTTTAAAAATATTTTTAAGTAAACAAATGCCTAAAAAAAGACCCAAAAAATCACAAAAAAACCACCCAAAAATAGCATTGCCGATACGACGCGAATATGGGTATCCGAGACGGCATTGTCGATACGACGCGAATATGGGTATCCGAGATTGCCACTTCTCGGATACCCATATTCGCGTCGTATCGGCAATGCTATTTTTGGGTGGTTTTTTTGTGATTTTTTGGGTCTTTTTTAGGTATTTTTTGCTTAAAAATATTTTTAAAAATAGCAAATGATCTCAAAAAAATCTTTAAAATTTTCTAAATTTTTTTCAAAGCCTAATAAACTCATGGAAATTTTTTTGTATTTTTTTAATAGGTCTAAGATCTCACAAAAAATAAGTTATTACAAGGGGGGTGTACTTTGCACGCGCATGTTTACTCCTTCACGATACTGAGGGAGGAGGACCCCTACGGAGATTTTGTTGTGCCACTCTTGCACCATATCAAGTCATCCATAATATGCAGCGAAAAGTATAGTACCAAACATTATGCTTTTTGCCACGCTCGCACCGTATGAACTGCTCCACGATACGGTGCGAATATGACCCTGCGAAAATTTGGCTTTGCTGCTCTCGCGTCATATCAACTTATCCTCACATGGTTGACTTTATGAATTTATGAATTATCCTTACATTGTTGCTGCTCATGCTCATAAGATCACCCTAATGAATAAAGATTTTAATATGATTAGCAGAATAAGGTCCCGAGGATGATGTTTGCAAGAGAAAAATCGATGTACTTGGACCTGTTAATTATAAGAGAATGGGTGAGGTGTATGGGCAAATGGTTATTAATGTTTCTTGCACTTCTGAGGAAGAGGACTATCTTAGCATATGTCATGAGGACAAGTCCATGCTAGGTGTAAAAATGATATTTAATTGTTAGATTTTGTAGTTTATTATTGCATAAGGTAAGGCATTTTGACTCTTAAAATTTTTAGTATATAGAATAATTGTGCTATTGATTGCAAATAACACTCCTTTATGTTTGCTATTAGCTTTAGGACATTGATTGCATCTCTTAGCCAATAAATCTCTAAAATTATGTGTATTGTTGATCCACTGTTATCAATGGAATTTTTTTTTTGAGATTTGGTTCAAATATAACAATGTCTTTCAAAGATTTTGATTCCATCACAACTACCATAAATTTTTTTATTACATCGGATACACTCACCAGAGAAATTATCCTCATGAACTCTCTAAGTGGTATCCATGGCCAAGGAAGAATGTGGGTTGAATGGAATACTGCTTGCTTTTTGGTTAATTATTTATTTTATTTGATTATCTATTTTAGTTACATGTTTCCATTTGCAGTGCTGGCAGGTTTCTAATTACCTTCTTGGACACCACATATGAGGATATTGTTGATCCTAGAAAACCATATAACTCTCTCTAACAAGAAGTACCATTGCAAAGTCACAAAGTCATACATATACTTATGGAAAAAGAGTGCTTTTCAAATGTCTGCAGGACAATAGATTCAAAGATACTCAAGATAGATGGAGTGAATGTAAGTCTCTTTCATATTGTTGGTTTTTTTAGGGACCCCTTTTTACCAACTTGTTACATTTTTTCTCGCAGTGCTGGCAGGCTCCTCTTCCGAAAAGTTTCTACTTAGCCAGGATACCTTTATTCTTTGTAAATTTGCTGTTTTGAAGCAAGCCACGAAGATATGGAGGGGTACAAACCATGATAAACGTATTCTTCTTGAGATCCTTCCGGCTGTCATGGACTTTTTAATATCCTGAGATATTTTGAAATTGAAACTCTGCACCGTTACCTTGTCAGGAAACTCCCAGTTTAGAGATGAAAGACTTGGCAATGGCAAATCTTCGATATTCCCATACCTATCCGCTTTAGAGGGAACCACATACTGTGCATAATATATAAAAACTTTGCATTCACTAAAAAAAGACATAGTTTGATTGGCATAAATAATGTCTGCCAATACCTTATGAATGGCATGGAAAGTCCCACTTAGGCTTTCCACAGGTTGCCATTCAATACTTGTTTACGGAAAGATATCTACAATGACGAACCGTTTGTTAGAACTTGCATAAATGGAAAAGAATTATATACGTTATTCAACTAATAACTTACAATGTGTTTGTTGGGGAACACATTCGTTTGGAGGCAAGTGCATATCCTTGGCCATGTAAACATGTTGCACCTTGACAAACCAGCCTTCGGGCATAATTTTGAAGGCAATGATACGCCCCTTCCAGTGATGTTTTATATCATCTCGTTTTCTTCTTTTCACCTTATGAGAGCCCTTGCAAGATGGCAGCATGGTAACCCAATCGTTTACAGCAAAGGTTTTGGGCTCAAATTTTTCATATGCTCCCTGGCTCTATAGACTGTGCAAGAGTGTATTAAATGAGAAGGGTGCCTGGAGGAAGCCATGAAAAGAATGAAAGCGCAGAGAAAGAAGCTCAAAGAGGGGTGAATGAACTAAAAAGTAGCGCCAAGAATACAAATGAGTATGTATTGGGCGCCAAAAACAATATTGAAAGATCTCTCAACTTTCAAAAAACTCATTATTAATTTCATCACATCTCTGTCACATATTTTGTCAGATTTGTAAGTAAATAACGTCTTTGGGACTCCAAAACATGTCAGACTTTAGGGGTTTTGGCTAAAAAAGAAGAGAGAATCACGAAATGGACTCCACTATCTCTAAAAAAGAGGAGACAAGAATACCATATTCTTGCACATGTGGCGAACTCTCTTTGGCCCTTTCCTTAATCCCGTGATTAACAAAAGTGCATTTTTTGAAGCGTTTTTGGCCCTAATGAAGGTATTGGGGCGCTATGAGAAGAATGGGTTTCAAAGGAAAGGATACCCTAATATTCCGATGACTTACCAATTCCTGAAGATCCATGACCTGAAACCATACTATTATCCAATTCCTGTAGATAAATGTAATAAAATATTATTCTCCCCAAACTAAATGTAAACAATTATCCTATCATCTCAAGAAATATTGTACTCTGAAAGGGTTAGACCCATATAAATGCAATAAGACTTGTTTTTATCAATGTCTCTTTTGTCCATGAGAATTGAAAAAAAGTTAAGTGGCTAGGATTCTTGGTTGATAGCTGAATTGGGTATGAATTATAAATCATAATGATTAGCGAGTTATAATGTTAAGAATCCTTTATCCAGGCACAACCCCAGGTACAGATTCCCAGTTCGCCTCCTATATCAAGTACTGCTATAATCCATGAGAAGAAGTTTCTTCTCAAGCAGATTAAGCTGTCCAAATTTGACGGAAAAGGTAGGACTGTCCACACGAATGCTGAAATTTGGATAGAGTCTATGGAGGATTACTTTGAAGTAGCCGGTACTGCACTCGCCAATCAGGCTATGCTCGCCAAGCTGAAGCTCACCAGCGAAGCCCAACTTTGGTGGAAGCAATGGTGCAGAGATCAAGAGACCACGGAAGGATCTACTACCTGGGAAAAGCTAAAGAAAGCCGTGCAAGGAAGATACTTACCACCTACGTATCGCATGTAGAAAATGAATGAGCTCTACAAGCTGAAACAACTGGGACTCACTCTTGACACATACTACTCTAAATTTGTCTCACTTCTTAAGTATGTGCCACAGATGGACATGACACAGCAGGTGTCAAAATTTTGTGCTAGTTTAAATCCACCAGTGAATACCCGTCTTGAATCTATGCACCCATCAAATCTTCAAGACGCACTCATTCGAGCTGCGCCTATAATTTAGGAGGTGCAAGCTAGGCCAAGAAGTAACAAAACTTGGTCTTATAATGACCCGAACAGAGGAGCATATAGGCCTCAAATGAAGAGAGTTCAAGGTCAAAATCGGGGACAAAGAAAAAAGCAATGACTAATAATGTCAACAACTTTGTCCCTACCCAAAGCAATGGCCAAAACCTCCGTTGTTTCCACTGCAACGAGCCTGGTCATTTCAAGAGGCAATGTCCCAAGATTGGAGGAGGACATTGCCAAGCATCTTTCGAAGGAACTTGCTGTGGCTAGGGAGCGGCTACCCGAGGCAGATGATAAACTGTCTGCATTGCCAACAGGGAAATGATGGAAGAAGAAGATCCACCCATGGAAGCAGTGTTTGAAAGGGCGAGAGTCCATGCCGCTCTTCACAAGAAAGGGCCGAATCACCAGTTTTCGGTGATTTAGACACCATTGGATTATCAAGGTAAAGGTTTCAAGACCTTGATTGATTGTGGTAGTACACATTCCTTTATCTCACCAGCTTGTGCAAGAAGATTAGGAATAGCCACAGTAGAAGCACCTACCTTGCTTCTGGAATTAGCAAATGGTCGTGAGGTCACTTGTACCAGAAAAACTGCTAAGGTGGAATTCTTTTTGGGAGGAAAGATGACTTCGGTCAAATTCAGAGTCATGAACTTAGGTATCCATGAGTTTCTACTCGCAATGGATTGGCTTAAACCTAATGACGCCCACATTCATTGTGGAAAGGTCCAAGTTTCCTTTCGAAAATTTGAAGGGGAATTGGTCACAACTCAAGGCGAGGCTAGAAAGCCAAAAATTCAATTGGCCAAAGTATCTCGGATTATAAAGGGAGTCAGAAAGGAACTACCTATCTACTTAATTAAGCTCAATAAGTTAGATCAGAAGCAGGAGTCTAGTGGAGAACCTTCATGGCTAAAGGAATACGTAGACGTATTTCCTAAAGAGTTGATAGAACTCCCACCTCAAAGAGAAGTGGATCATGAGATCAAGCTAGTACCAGGAGTTGCGCGAATTGCAAAGAGACCTTACAGAATGTCCATCTTGGAAGCAATTGAGCTGAAGGAACAACTCAAGAAATTGCTAGATCAGCGCTACATCTATCCTAGCAGTTCACAATGGGGAGCTCTAGTACTGTTCCGGAAAAAAAAATGGAACGCTTTGATTGTGTATTGATTATAGAGGGCTGAATCAATCAACTGTCAAGAACAAGTACCCTATTTCTAGAATAGATGAGCTTCTTGATCGTCTTCAGGGTGCGAAATTCTTTTCCAAGATTGATCCCAAGTCTGGTTACTATTAGATAAGGATCAAGGATGAAGACATCCCAAATATGACATTCAACACAAGATATGGACACTTTGAGTTCCTAGTTATGTCATTTGGGCTCACGAATGCGCCTGCCACCTTCAACAAGTTAATGCAGGATATCCTTAGGCCATATCTTGATGACTTCATGCTCATCTTCTTTGACGACACTTTAGTCTATTCCAAATAGGAGGAAGATCATGAACCCCAACTTCGGATTTTGTCCTTGAGACAATGAGAGCACATAAGCTCTATGCACTCAGTCGTCGCAAGGCATTCCTTAATTCTCTAATCTTGCAAAATCCATCAACAGCTAGATCTCTAGCCATAAAGGTGTCCATGCCAAACAACCCAATACTTGAGCTAGCTAGAGAGGAAGCATGCCATGATCCATCATATCAAAAGATGCTAAGGGAGATCCCTATCAAGGACCAGGACCAAAAGCTACAGGCTAAGTATCATGAATTCTCTATCAATAGTGGACTTGTCTACTATAGAAGGAGGTTTTGTATACCGGAAAGCCAGTCACTTAAGTAGAAGATATTGTGGGAAGCTCATGATTCCCCTTTCTCAGGACATCCTGGCTATGCCAAGACTCTCAATGCAGTTAGGAAGAGCTACTATTGGGAGAGGCTTAAAGGTGACGTTCTCAAATATGTCACCGAGTGTTTGTCTTGTCAACATATCAAAGCCGAGCATGTCAAAATGCCAAGAAAGTTACAACCACTCGATATTCCCCAAATGAAATGGGAATTCATGGACTTTGTTGTTGGCCTATCCCAAGTTCAAGGAGGATACCACTCCATCATGGTTGTGGTGGACATGCTTACTAAGGTTGCACACCTTATTCCAGTAAAGACAAACTATAAAGCCTCAGACATTGCAAGGTTGTTTATCAAGGAGATATTCAAGCTACATGGGCTACCCAGACGAATCATTAGTGATCGTGATTCTCTCTTCACATCACACTTCTGGAGAGCTATCTTTGAAGCCATTGGGACTCCACTCTATTTTAGCACAGCTTACCATCCCCAAACTGATGGCCAAATGGAGCAAGTAAATCAAGTCATCGAGGATATGCTAAGGGCACACTGCTGTCGTGAACCAAATATGTGGATTCAATACTTGCCTTTGGTTGAATTTGCCTACAATGCTTCTTACCAACAAAGCATTCAGATGACCCCTTTTCAAGCATTGTATTGTCATGACTGTCGAAGTCTCCTAAACTTCTTAGATCCAACCTTGAGGGTTGAAGATTCAAGGCAGATGTTGGAGGAGATGGCTAGACAGAAGGCATACACGGATTTGAAGTGTCAAGAAAGAATCTTCGAGGAAGGAGATATGGTCTTCATTCGCGTATGCCGAAACAAGAGTTTCCTATCCTTAGGAGTTTGCAAGAAGCTAAGTCCAAGGTATTGTGGACCATACAAGAATCTCAAGTGCGTAGGACCTAATGCTTATAGACTACAACTCCCTGAGAACCTAAAGGTTCATAATGTATTCCATATCAGCCTATTGAAGAAGTATGTACCTAATCCTAGCCATGTACTTGATGACCAACAAGTTATAATGCCTAGCCAAGGAGTCCTTGAGCTACAGCCTCACAGGATCTTAGATGTTAGGGAGAGACAACTAAGATCCAGAACCTTGAGAGAATGCCTCGTCTAGTGGAAAGATTATCTTGAGGAGGATGCCACTTGGATAGATGAAAGCACTCTCAACCATCAATATCCCCAATTTATCTCGAGATGAGGACATCTCGATTCCTCTAAGGGGGAGAGAATGTAATATTTCTGTTGAAAAATATTACGAGATCGCATGAGATTCATGCAACCACAATTCCGACATTGAAGATACAAAAGGTGCGATCTTTATGTTGTACACAACATGACCCTCCACTGGCAAAAATTGAGACTAAGGTTTAAAGAAACCGCATATCTACATGTGAACCTCCTCTTGGGAGAAGGTCAAGAGGATAATGTTATAATTATTGCAAACTTTTTTATTACCTTCCCCCAACCAAAGCGTGGCTGAGGGAAGGTGATGGAGTGAAATGGAATTAGAGAGGTGGAGGGGAGGATAGGCATGTGGGGCTCCACGTGGGAGGGCGCTCTTCCCCTCCCTTCAACTATATAAACCTCTGTGGAGGAAGGGGAGTAGGAAAGGAAGAAGAGGATGTGGTAAGGCTGACAGAAAGGAGATAGTTGCAAGGAAGAGAAAGTACGGGTCATCGTCGTCGTGAGTAGAAGGAAGGAGGAAAGCTGAGGAAATTGTGTGTGAGAAGGGAGTCATGAAGTACATCTGCGATAGGCTATCGCGATGGTGTGAGGAGGGGAGTTGAGGGGGTCGTGAGCCTGATAGAAGAGAGCTGCCGCCTTGGCCGTGAAGCCACTGGCTGAAGCCTAGACATTGCCAGCTACAAATGCGGCCGCCTTACTCTACCACGTGGTTTCACCATGTCACAAAAGCTTCCTGGAAGCTTCTTGAAAGCTTCTAAGGGCCTCCTCCAAGTCCTCCCTTCCCATGGGGTTCCACCCAAGTCCATTTAAACCCCCTTTCCATGGATTTTCCCCCACAAGTTCTCTAAAGCCTTTTAAAGCCCCCTTCCTGTGGGCTTTCGTAAGCCCCTTCCCAAGCGGTTTTTATAAAACCCCCCTCCCCCCCCTCCCCCCCCCGGATTTAACCACCCCTTCCCGTGGAATTTCCCATATAAATCCCTTTTGGGCCATTTACCCCTGATTTCTTCAAAACCCCTTTTTCCTTGCATCCTCGGGAATTAAGCCCTTTCCTCCCCTTGCCTCCCCCCATAAAGCTCACACTAGCAGGGTTTTTAATCCCCTTTTCATAGCATTTCCACAAGGCTTTTAACCCTGATCCTTTTAAAGCCTCCCATTGCATTCCTACACAAGCCATGTTAGTAGGTTTTAAATCCTCTTTTCCGTTGGTTCTCCTTAAGTTCACTCTAACTGCCGGATTCAAAAACCATCTTTACTATTGCAACTCCCACAAGCCTATTTTTCTAACCGAATTAAAAGGCCCTTCCCTTCTGAACCCTCCGAAAGCCCAAATTTCTTTCCCCTCTTAAGCTTTGAGAAGGAAGCCTATAAGGTCTTCCAAAGCCCAATTCCACAAGACAGAGCATCGGTCAAGGAAGCCGATTCTCAAAGGGAATTGCACGTGCAAGGGAGACGGGCCAAGATCATAAGTTTACGGCCAAGGCAAGAAGGTCGAATACACGATGGCCCCTAAAAAGGCACAAGGCACAACCGTAGGATGATCATCTCCTAACATTCATGTGGACATTTCACCAAATCCACAAGTCCAAGTTTTCTTCCTATTTTTTGATTTACGTCGTAATATTGCAATTATACATTGTTAATTCACGGAAGTAGGATGCATTTTTTACAATTGAGGAACATTGGATATCTTAAGGGAAATAACTCACAATTGAAGAATTGGTCATTTGTATTTCTCAAAGAAATAAACGAAAGAAGAACATAAGACGTCTATGCATTCTTAGCAAATTGTTTTTATGCATTGCAAAGTAATGAATTCAGATCAACTAATGACCATCATTTCAAAGTCGAAATTATTGTAGTACACTTCAATTATGCATGGAAAGATTAAATTGCATGTCGCATTGTCAGACATCTCTTTCTTCTCAATGATTCATTAAAGAAGGTTGCTAACAACCGTAGGAATTTGCAAGGCAAGGAAATGATTCTATAGCTGCATGAAGTAGATTAAACTCTAGGCAATTGGCATAAATCTCGTTCAATTGCATAGTAATTAGAAAAGGATGCATGGTTCATTTTAAACATAAAACCCTAAAGCTTAGTAGCATGAATCTTGAATGCATGTTCTAGAAGGATCAATAGAAATTTTGCCACAACTTAGCATATGCTTTGATCTTAACCGAGGGTTGAATCAATCAACAGTCAAGAACAAGTATCCTATTCCTAGAATAGATGAGCTTCCTGATCGTCTTCAGGGTGCAAAGATCTTCTCCAAGATTGATCTCAGGTCAGGTTACTATCAGATAAGGATCAAGGAAGAAGATATTCCAAAGACAGCCTTCAATACAAGATATGGGCACTTTGAGTTCCTGGTTATGTCATTCAGGCTTACGAATGCACCTGCTATCTTCAATAGATTAATGCATGACATTTTTAGACCATATCTTGACGATTTCGTGCTTGCCTTTTTCGATGACACTTTAGTCTATTCTAAACAGGAAGAAGATCATGAATCTCAACTTCGGATTGTCCTTGAGACAATGAGGTCACATAAGCTGTATGCAAAAATGAAGAAGTGTGCATTATTCAAGCGTCAGATTGAATATCTCGGATTCATAGTATCATCAGAAGGAATATCAGTAGAACCAGCCAAGGTCAGAGATATGCTTGAATGGCCAACACCAGTATCTGTCAGAGAAATACGTAGCTTTCTTGGATTGACAGGATGCTATAGGGTCTTCATCAAAAACTATGCTTTGATTGCAGCACCTCTTACAGACTTACTAAAGAACCAAACTTCCATTACATGGTCAACTTCCAAACATAATAGCTTCGATAGATTGAAGAAAAGTTTGGTATCAGCACCTATTCTAAAACTTCCTGACCTCAATAAGGAGTTCGAGGTAGTAACAGATGCTAGCATTCTTGCCTTGGGGTGTGTACTTATGCAGGAAGGTCATCCAGTAGCATACTCTTCAAGGAAATTGAAGAGTCATGAAAAGAATTATGCCACGCATGATCTAGAATTACTAGCTGTCATCCATGGCCTAAAGCTTTGGAGACACTACCTGTTGGGTAACAAGTTTACTCTAGTAACCGATCATAAGAGTCTCAAATGGATTTTTACCCAGAACGAGCTCAACATGAGGCAACGCTGGTGGATTGAAGTGTTGGAGGAATATGATTTTGAAATCAAGTACCGACCAGGGAAGGAGAATGTAGTTGCCGATGCACTCAGTCGCAAGGCATTCCTAAATTTCCTAATCTTGCAGAACCCATCAACGGCCAGATCTCTGGCTACAAAAGTATGTATGCCAAACAACCCTATACTTGAACTAGCTAGAGAGGAAGCATGCCATGATTTGGCCTACCAAACAATGCTAAAGGAAATATCTACCAAGGAGCAGAATCAAAAGTTGCAAGCTAAGTATCAGGAATTTTCCATTGATAATGGACTTGTCTACTACAGAACAAGGCTGTGAATACCAGCAAGCCAGTCACTTAAGCAGAAGATAATATGGGAAGCTCATGATTCCCCTTTCGCAGGACATCCTGGCTATGCTAAGACTCTTAATGCAGTTAGGAAGAGCTACCATTGGGAGAGGCTCAAAGGTGACATTCTCAAATATGTCACTGAGTGTTTGTCTTGCCAACGTATCAAAGCCAAACATGTCATGATGCCAGGGAAACTACAACCCCTTGACATTCCTCAGATGAAATGGGAATTCATCAGTATGGATTTTGTTGTAGGCTTACCTCAAGTCCAGGGAGGATATAACTCCATCATGGTTGTGGTTGACATACTTACTAAGGTTGCACACCTTATTCTAGTGAAGACAAACTATAAAGCCTCCAACATTGCAAGATTGTTTATCAAGGAGATATTCAAGCTACATGGGTTACCCACAAGAATCATTAGTAATCGAGATTCTCTCTTCACATCACACTTCTGGAGAGCTATCTTTGAAGCTATTGGGACTCAAATTTGCTTTAGCACCACCTACCATCCCCAAACGGATGGCCAAACAGAGCGAGTAAATCAAATCATCGAAGATATGCTTAGGGAATACTACTGTCGAGAGCCAAAGAGGTGGATTCAATACTTGCCATTAGTTGAATTTGCCTACAATGCTTCTTACCCAGCAGAGCATTCAGATGGCCCCTTTTCAGGCATTATATGGTCATGATTGTCGAAATCCTCTAAACTTTTGTGATCCAACCCTAAGGGTTGAAGCGTCAAGACAAATGTTGGAAGACATGGATGATCAAATAAAGTCAATAAGACAAGACATACAAGTGGCCAAGGATAGACAAAAGGCATACGCAGATTTGAAGCGTAAAGATAGAGTCTTTGAAGAAGGAGACATGGTCTTCATTCGTGTACGCCCTAAAAAGAGTTCTCTATCCCTAGGAGATTGCAAGAAGCTAAGTCCAAGGTATTGTGGGCCGTACAAAATCCTCAAATGCCTAGGACCCAATGCTTATAGATTGCAACTCCCTGAGAACCTAAAGGTTCACAATGTATTCCATATCAGCCTATTGAAAAGATATGTACCCAACCCTAACCATGTACTCGATGACCAACAAATTGTAATGCCTAGTCAAGGAATCCTTGAACTAAGGCCAGATAAGATCTTAGATGTTAGGGAGAGACAGTTAAGATCCAGAACCTTGAGAGAATATCTCGTCCAGTGGAAAGATTATCCCGAGGAGGATGCCACTTGGGTAGATGAAGGCACTCTCAACCATCAATATCCCCAGTTTATCTCGAGATGAGGACATCTCGATTCTTATAAGGGAGAGAGAATGTAATATATTAAATAAATAAAAGGGGAAAAAATTTTAGCACCTTCATGGCGGCACATGTGCTGTGCCGTGACGCCGCAAGAGCTACGGGGCTTGCTCACGACCCTCTCCATGCATACTGATAGGCAAGGGGGGGAGGATTCCCTCCCCTCCCCTATATAAAGAGGAGAGGGCCGTAGTTGAAAGAAGAAGGAGGAGGGAGGATACTAAGCTGCTGCCATCGACGTGCTGTGAGAAGAGGAGGAGGCCTCATGTCGCTGCCGAAGGCCGTAGAAGGGCTGTTGAGCCATCGCCACGGCTGTCTCCCTCATAGCCGACGGACGGCTGGCTATCCCCCCCCACATCAGTGAAGCTTCTCTAGGAAGCTTCCTAAGGGGGGGCTAATTAAGCCCCCTTTCACCCCCCTTATATCCCTTTTAAACTTTTCACCCCCCCCCCATAACTCTTTTTTTTTTCACAACCCCCTAAGATGTTTTTTAAATCCCCCGTGTCCCCATTACTTCTTTCTTTTTCCCCCTGGACCCCAAATCCAAACCATCATCATGGGCCCCGAATATTGTCCCGTGAGGAAAAGATAAGGAAGGGAACTAGAGAGGAGAGAAGAAGAAAATAGTGGTGTGAAAGAAGTAGAGGGTGGAAAAAGATAAAGAAGGGAAGTAGAGAGGAGTGAAGGAGAAATGAGTAGTGTGAGAGAAGTAGAGGGTGGGAAAAGATAAAGAAGACTAAGAAAGGAGTAAAAGAGAAAGAGTAGAGAAGGAATAGAGGGAGGTAGAAGGGTAAAAAGGGAGGAAAAAAAGAGGAGTGAAGGAGGAGGAGTAGGGAAGGAGAAGAAAAAAGTAGAGGAAGTGCAAGGAAAGAGAATAAGTGCCTTCTATAACTTTTATCCCAAGCGCAAAGTTCTCCAAGGGTTCATGTGGTTGCAAAACCACACTCACCCATAAACGTTTTGCCAAGTATAGACCCTATAGGGCCTCACTACAACAAAAAGGCTTCATAGACGGGCTTGTAGACACAATATTTGAATTGTGAAAAAAAAAGTCGGGTGCATTTATTAACGCGTCTATTTTCGCGTCTACAAAATCACGTCTAAAAGCGCGCTTATAGGGAGAAGTAGACGCACATGTAGACGGGCCTATACACGCAGATATAAACGCGCTACGTAAATATATAATCATATTTATAAAAAAGTGGATATATTCATATTGTGCATCTATACACACGTGTATTTACGTGTCTATAACCGCGTTTACACTGAAAGTTTTTGACGATAATAGACGCGCATTTATCCTGCAATTTAGACGCGGTGATAGACGTGCAAAACAGAGGTATAAAAAAAAAACTAGAGAGCATGTGGCTTTGCCCCCATCAACATCAAATTGTATACTTAGGGAAAACAGAGAAAGATTATTTCGAAGATTGGATATTGAAAACAAAACAATGTATGTAGCACACGAAATTTCATATATATAGATGAAACGTTTTTACATTATGAGTTCTAGTGCTTGTGACCTCATGGTCACAAGCACTAGTTGAAAGTAATACATATCAAAAATGAAAATTACAAGCCAAGGGGAGGCATGCATGCATGGGGCTCCTCTATATCTCCTGAGAAGAGGCATCATCATCGCTACCACCACCGCTGCTTGTGCCGCTGCCGTTGCCGCCACCGCTACTGCTAGTCCCCCTTCGCTATCCTCAACTGCATCAGGGTTCGCCTACACAAAGGATTAAAGTATATAAATACCATTACAAACAATAAATCATATCGATCTATAGTTTTCATGTAAAAAATAAAAAATACCTCTTTTAGTGGTGAAATCCTCATGGCGCGATTATATTGCTCCTCCATGATGAGTCCCTTCTCGTAGAAATGATGCCAAGTGGACGCCCGGTTATGACCTTGATGGTAGCCTACCTCTCTAGGAGTAGGCATCCTACCAACGATATGGAACTACAAAACAATTTAAACATACAATGTATTAAAACACACTACATAATGAAGTGAAACAAATTACAAAATTTAATTTTAAAAAAGGAATCAAATAATACTTACAAACTCAGTCTCCCATGACTCCCTGCCACCCGATCCATAATGCGACAATCCCATGGTTGCCATCTGGATACGTCGTGCCTCTGCATGCTGGCGACTTGTCATTTTCTCTGTTGCTCTCTTCTTGGCCTCTTTTCACTCCTTGCGGTGGCAATTGGGTGGTTGGCCATATCCAGGGTGCCCCTGCTCTTGTCTCCGCAATGACTCCTTGGCGCGCGTCATAAGGTGAGACCTCTTGTTATGAAGCACGTCTCTCACCTTTGACCGTCCCCAATCATCTGAGAATCATGAATTCTCGGGATTAGGGTACCTTTTATGTACTGCACGCAGCACCTCTTCCAACAAACCATTTTTTTGGTGCTTGAAGGGAATCATGCAACCTTTGTATGTGGCATGCACGACACTCCTCAAGTAGGCTATCACTTCCCTCCCCTCGAAGTCATGCAAGATACCACCAACGTCAGTGATAGAGTAGTACATTTGTGGAGGCTCACCTCTCTCATTTTCTGGTGAGGGTGATCGAGAGCCACCACCTAGGTAACCCCCACAAAGCCCTCGACCTCCTCGTCGTCCCACACCACTCTCCCTCCTCCCTCGACGTGCACTATCCTCTACCTCACTCGATATATGTGCCTCTGTAGATGTATGTGCTTCGACCGATCCATGTACCTCAGCTGATCCCTGTGTAGGCAAAGATGTGATAGGTATCCCAGACATCACACTAAAAACCTCATCTGCAGTGGGAGGGCGACCAAGATAATTGGTCATCTCCCCTATGAATTGCTCCTTGTTGAATGGGGTGCTGGAGGATCTAGGATTCCACATCTACACAAAAAATCATATTACCCTGTGTAGATAAAACATATTACATACAGCGTCTATACCTGCGTCTCTCTGAGCATCTGTCAGCGCGTGTACACTGCAAAGCACATGCGCTGAAAGATGCGCCCCTAGAGAAACATTTTCCGCGTCTATATCTGTGTCTACACTGCGATGTAGACGCTCTATCAGACGCGCTTTGTCGGATGATTTTGCCAGGCGATCGCCATTATTGATTTACAAAATGCAATACATAATGAAATCACAAATCCTAAATGCACAGACAGAGCAGAGAGAGGAAGAGAGAAAGAAAGAGAGAGAGAGAGAGAGACTCTCACCTTGGGTGTTTGGTGCGGCGGGTGGTAGCGCTTCTTCCTTCTTCTTCTTCCTCTTCTTGGTAAGTTATCCTCCCTTGATGCTTGCTTCCTTCCTTGCTGCTTCTTCTTGTTCTCCTCTCTCTTGTTCTCTCTTTCTTCCTCTCCTTGGCTTTTCTTTTTCCCTTCTTGTGTGTTTGAAATGAAAGAAGAGGTGAGTCATGAGGAGGTGAGGCATGAAAAGACTAGGTGAGGCATGAAGAGACTGCATGTCGGCTAAACTCAAGTTTCAGAACCGCTAAAAACGTAGGAAAGGAAAGGCGTAGTTTGAAAAGAAATGATTTAAGTATGATTTGAATTTTGACATGCGCGTCTATATTTGCGTGTATAAGTGCGTCTATTTGCGCGGATATATAGACGCAAAAATCACGTCTATTTACACACATGTATAGACGTGTCGATAGACGCTGTGATAGATGTGCCCAACTTTGCGCGTCTATGCCTCGTTTTTGTTGTAGTGCCTTCTTAGGCTTTGTAAATTTTTCCATTTCTGAAGAATCTAAGAATCTAAAGGTCCTAATATTCCTTCTCGTGATCAACCATTCAAACGGCACCTTGCCTCGAAAGAGAGTCGATAAAAATCCAGAAGAAAGAGTAAAAGCTACCTTCACATTCGAACTGCGATGCCCCTAAGAAAGTCCAAGGAGTAGCTGCGGGAGGGTCATCTCCCGGTATCCATGTGGATATCTCACCCCAAAACTAGGTTTTTTTTATTGGCTTTAAATCGGTTTTAATTCAATCATGCAAAGAGAAATTGATAGGGATAGGATATAATTGTCCGAGTTATTTATAATGAAGGAGTTTAGCTTATAAATGATAATGTATAGAACTTAGTTTCCTTCGAATAGCATCATGCATTATAACGAATTACGAGCAAGATTATCTATAGTAGTATATTTCAGTTAAATCTTGAGAGTATAGAAATTGTATCTTGCACCATTAGTCCTATTCCTTTTTGCAACGAATCATTGTAAATGATTAAATTCATGAAAGGTTTCTTTCGTTGCTCAAATTACTAGGAAGTTATCATTGCTAATTGCACATCTTAGCAAAGGAAATGATTGTTATTTGGCATGAGTTCGTCTGCAAGGAAAAATGAATATTAAATTGAACTGTATCGACTGGAAAGTCAATTGTCACAAGGATAGCAAAACCGTGACAAGGCGATCAATATTACATTCCAAAAGATAACCAAACCAATCTAAACTTAGAAATACCATGCTGAAGAGAAAAATATGCCTTGGAAATGATTTAAAGACCAAAGAAACGTTTATACCTTAAGCACTTGACTACTTTCCTTATTGTAGGGTCAATAAATTCGTAAAGATAAGGAACTAGGGTTTGTCCCTGAGGTTCTTAAAAAGAAACCCTAGTTTCGACATACGTGAGCTTAAAGAAACTTAAACGGATTATTTCAATGCAAGAATTGCGTAGCAAGTATGAAGTCATGTAGTCTTGTGACTGGTTCACAAGACGAAAGGGTAAATAACCTCAACAAGGATGGCAGATCCTTACATAAGTTATCTTGCAAAAGGACGTATTCCTGAATATCCTTCTAAATAAGGAAAGTTATAAACCGGAAACTAAAGTATCTAATGAACTTTAGGGTTGACCAAGTTGGGTTAATAAGGTACGCCCTAACCCGGACTATAAAGGATCCCGCCAAGTTACAAGGCACCTTGGGAACGAGTGCTGATACACTCAAAAGGAAAGAATAATTCCTTAATAGTTTGCCAAACAACACGGTCGATTTTAATGGAAATGCATGAGCTTGCTAGAGATTTTTTTGAGCATTGTTTGAATTATGAATTACAAATTAAATGAATACCTATACTTCAGGTTAAAGGCCTGAAGGGAGAGGCAGTTTCAGTTACCCCCGACTGCCTACCTAACCCTAACCAAGGGGGTTGTTGACCGTGCCGGGAACCGCGAGAGGTCTCTCCGTTGAGGTCTACTTGGAGCAGGAGAACGCTTGGGTGCCAGGGGGGGCTCTGGCCATAAATCCCTCGCCTTTCGGGTCCCGCACAAGAGGCTAACGTGACTCCGGATTGGATCTCAAGGCCCACATACTAGTTTACGGGCGGAAGCTTGGAATAGTGATCCCTGCGGATTACTGGATAGCCTTCGAGCAGATTATGGACAAGCCTATGGACGGAACTCATTGTATTTCAAAGATAAAATGATGAAATGTTAATAAAGAACTTGCTTGATATTGTTTTTCTATGTCACGTGATAAGATTACGTGAAGGAACGAGTGCTTAATGGATTAATTAAAGAAGCTGATTGTTATATGTCAAATCAATGTGTTAGATAATTACATAACTAAAAACAAACTGAGGAAAGTGCGGAGGATGGGCCATGGGTCCGTCCTACGGTTGGGTGGTCGCGGTTAGCCGGAAACTTTTCTAAAAAATCTCGAAGAACAGCGGGATGATTATCAAACTATCACTACCATTGTACCATTAAAAGCTACAACTTGTTTATTATAGAGGACTCATTCTGCTATTACAATATCTGCAATTACCATCAAAGCATATGTATCTTCAAGCAACTCATAAGTCTTAGTTAAAATCTTTTGTTTCTTTAGCACTCTCTATTAGTGTCTTTGTCAAATTTACTATATCTCTAGCTCGGGGAAGTTACAATTTTTTTATCATGTACATCATGTGTGTTCAAAATCTACTTATAAATATCCTTGTTTGTGAAATTTTATTGAATAAAACATAAAACTTTTCTATAAAATCTATAAGTAACCCCTTCATATTACGCACTTCTATATGTAAAAAATGTATTTTAAAATTACCTTATATTGAACCCATGCAATGCACATATATATTCATGAGTAACTTTCTGGAGACCTCCAATCAATGTCTTAGTAGGTGGATCCTCTGTATCAAACATACCCTCTATCAAATACAATTCTTGCTCCAAATGGGCATCACTTGACTCCATTGGATAAAACTTATCAACTTTCTACTCTTTGGACTACACAAGGACAACCCCACACTTTGGATTCTAAAATAATTTAGCATTAAACTCTGACTGATGTAATTCAATCCTCTACAACTCTATCGGCTCTAATACTTTAACTTTCTTCTTTGTTTATTGAAACAAATTAGTAGATAACTCTTCCCGTCAAGGAAAAATAGCATCCACCATATCCAAGGCATGTTTTTATATAAGTCTCGATCTAATTTGAAATTCTGTTTTTAATATATCTAAAATATTTGTAGCAAATTCTATATATGGTAGCCCATATACTTCCTCAACACTCTCTTTATTTCATGCAAACAACTCTCTCTTCTTAATTATTTCTCTTTCTTGCAAGTATATTTCCATAGCTCTATTTTGCTCTTAGGCTTCTTTTCAACTTGTATTCCATAAGTTGAAGCATCTCTTGTGGTTACATAAGATGGGATCTTGATCAATAAGGCAAGAGTCAAGCGACAACAATAATATAAAACAAAGATCTTTGTGTTTTTGACAAGAAAAGTTGATACATGAGTTTAAGAAAAAATCTAAAATCTCTATTGTTAAGAACTAAGAGACTCTTCTATTGAGTGGCCTTCTTGGGGGCTAAGGCACTGCAATGTGTCCTTGATGCCAAATAAATAATTCAATTTAATTTAAAAATTGTCTAGGACTTCTACTTCATCTATGTTTCTATTTATACAACACTATCCATTCTGTACAGACTCAAAATCATGCTTCTAAAATACAAAAGCTTGCTTTTTCCTTTATTGCCTTTAATTTTTTCTTTCTCTATTTTCATTTTTTTGTAGGCCCTAAGTTAGGGTGCAACTTTTTGACCATAACTTTGTCATATGAATTCTAAAATGTTGGAGCTATATATACACTACAAGATATAGACCTTATAGCGACGTTTAAAGCGACGAAAATACAAACAACAAAATTTGCCCCAGTCGTCGCAAAAAGCGTCGTTATTGACGACGCCATAGAATCGTCACTATATGCGTCGCTATATGCCACGCTATATGAGTCTCTATATGCGTCGCTATATGCGTCGCAAATGCGACGAATATAGCGACGAATATAGAGAATTTGCGATGCTTATAGTGACGACAATAGTGACGCGTGCAGTAAATTTGTGACGCAAATAGCGACGGTAACAGAGAAAAAAAAAATTTTGTGGCAGGGCAGCCTGTGTGCTGTATGAGAGCCATACAAAATAGTTTCTGCACTGCTGCATACAAAGCGTTTGCAAACAAAAAGAATGTATACTGAAATCATAAAACTGATAGATGCAATAAATACATGATATCGCATAAAATGCGATTGGTACAATCATAAAACAATATCACTAATACATAGAAAATGTGTACATAGATCGAGCGACTAAAAACTAAAGGTATGTGAGCTCTAAGGATCCAAGGGCGAGCTACAAATCCTCGTCCCTCGAAAGCTCGTCCCGCCGCAAAGAAGCATCGAACGGATTCTACAGAAAAAGAAACAACATATCAATCCACCATACAATAATGCATTCAAATATCTCATGGTAACTACGGACAAGAAAGATGAGTGACTTACTGGGCCGCCGCGTCTATACAATCGGTCGATCAATGATCTGAGACCGTGCCTCTCTGCATATCGAGTCTCAAGGCCTTGTGGATCAAGATTTGTAATGGAGTGCTGCAAAGAAAACAAAATGCTAACTGTTAGAAACATGATTGTCAGTACAAAGAATATCTCAAAAAAAAAAAAGGAAAACAAAAGAGAAACTTACAAAGTCCTCCAAATATGTCCTGTGGCCGCCACTCCCAAGATGATGTACCGATCCGGCCTCGATTCGTGCCCTCGCCGCCTCCCGCTGCTGACTTCAACGTCCAAGTGAATTTGTAGCCTCCTCCCTCAGTCGGCGCTAGTCGTCTATATCTAACCACTCGGGCTTTGGAGCCCCACTCTTGATTGCCTTGCGTGCGTCGGATCGTCTATGTGACATGTATGCACGCATGCAATCCATCATCCAGCTCGTAGAGAATCTATCCAATGTGACTGGCACCGAGAACTCCTCGTGCAAGGATGCTACTATGTACTCCTTGCTCCCCTCAGGTATGTTCCTCCAATGATCCAGGACGTTGTGCCGAAAAACTTGTTGGCACAACTCCCTCATGCGAGCCATCACCCTCCTCCCCTCATCATTCATGATGATGGCTCCTGACCTACCATCCACTAGGTATCCATAACCCCTAGGAGTATGCCTAAGATGGGCCCTCTCCCATCTCCGTCCACGCTCCTGGGCATATCCAGGAGACCCTGTACATCCGGTGTACCAACGGGGGTACTCTCTCCCGGAGTGCCACTCAAAGCGGTGCCACCAAAGGGGGTGCCACCAAAAGGTGTGCCATCTGCCGACGGCTGCGCAAAAGCCGGAGTAACTGGAGTGGAAGTCCCCACAGGTGTGACAAATCTTGGAGGTGATGCAGCTCCAGCTGAACGACGAGACGGAGACACCGCGTCCGTGTCTCCACAGCAGCACCCCCTTGATCCTCCTGCAGTCGCAGTCCCTCCCTCTGGCCCAAGTCGCGAGCGTCGAGATCGTCTGCTCGAAGCTGAAGCATCTGATCGCGCTGAAGCTGATCTAGCAGAGCGCCCTGACGAAGAACGAGACAGCTCCTGATCTGCCATCTCTCTGAATCTCGCGAGCTGATCTGGAGACATGCGTGCCATCATGTCCTGAAACTCCTCATCGCTTATCCCTCGACTCATCCTGAAAATGTCGATACCTGCACATATAAAAAATGATGTTAGAATAATCAATTTAAACTATACAAAGCACATTAATATAAATCATTTTTGAAAAATCCCTCTTAAAATGCATATCTTATCTACCTTTATGGAAGATCTAAACAACGAATTGAAGTATTCTATGGTCCCATGTTAATCTCCTGACACAACTCTGCATACACTGGAAGGTCGATAGACATGTCACCACAAAAGAACGAGTCTGTCTCATTCTCAAAAAATTCTATGACTTCTGTATTTCCATCATTGTTAGCTGATGCGGGCTCCAAGCTTGCGGTGGCCTCCACCCCTTGTAATTTCGATCCTTCTATTTGCATATTTTCTTCATCTATGCCTGGAACATCGCTTTGATCGTATACTCTCGCACCTCGAGGAGTTGAAGGTATAACATACCACCATCGAGGTTGTCGGGGATTTGGATAGAAGATTAACTGTTCACAAACACTTACAAAGCAGCTTCAAACCATTGTGACATAAACCATGTCGTATTACAATTAGCAAGCAAATGACTATTTGTACCTGTTCACAATGGGCCGGCAACACAAAGGTGTCGCGCAAATCCATCCATTTTTTTTCGGAATCTATTTCGAGAAATCCAGATGGACCTCATCGAACTGTTGCGCCGGCTCCTCCAAGTACCACTTTGAACCACTGCACATCGAATATTATCATGGAGAAGCTACGGTAATCCACCGTAATAATACTTTGCAAGTTCCCAAAATACTCCATCTCATCCACAACCGTGTTCAGATCCGTTGCTCGTCACCGGCTCTCTTGCTCAAACCTTGCCATGACATCACAGTCCATTGTGGAGCGCATTTGGTCAATATGCTCCACCCAAAAATGCCGTCCGTGCGACCACGCTGCACTATATATTTTGTACTACACATTGAAACACTCAAATTAGATGTAGCAAGCAAATTTAGATACGACACATTCTAAACCCCTCATTACCTTTGGACTACATCCCCTCGAGAACTCCCACTCCTCCATTGAGACCTCTGTCCCTTCGCTGGATGCTGCGGTCAAGGCTCCATGCAACCATCGTGTTGACATAAACCGCGGCATCTCCTCCATGCCTTGGGGATATCGAATCGGTCGGTGACGCGTACTGCGTCGAAATTCAGCTCGCGCTTCCTCTCGATCTTGCCTTGCAATCTGGTACTTGGCGAGCCACGTCTCCATGGAGGCATGGTGCAACATACAAAAGCGATTCACCTTCTCTTCCATTGAGGCGTCCATTCTTTTTTCTACCCCATTTCCAACCACCACATCTCCAGTCAGCCTGTCATCGTCCTTCAGCGTCCATAGCATTTCATTGTCTGGTTCCACCGTTGGTAGCCATTGTGAGATATGCACTAACGCCTCTGACACCAACCAACCTTCCGTCATGCTACCTTCCGGACGAGCTCGTTGTCGCACAAAGCCTTTCAGAGTTTTCATGAAGCGCTCCAAGAAGAACATCCATCGCGTATGGACAGGTCCAGCAATCTCCACTTCGTCCACAAGATGCACAAGAATGTGAACTTGTATCGTGAGTATGCTAGTGGGCAGGTATTTCTCAAAGAGACAGACCGTCTCAACTGCTCCCCGCCTTGCGGATTCAATAGAGGACGTCTTAATCTCTTTCTGTGAGATCCATTGCACCAAAGTCGACAACTTGTAAATGGCCCTGCGAATTTCTGGAGTTAGGCATCCCGCGATCGCGATCGGTAGGACAAACTGCCACAAATGAGAAAGCATTAAGAATAATGGTCACTTTTCAAATTTCAAAATGTCCATGCTAATTAAAATCCATTCTGTTCACAAACTTGACATATCTTATGCCAATCATGGGATTTTAGCCCAGACATTTGGTCATCTTTAGAAAATGTGGACCTGAGAGAACGCGTCATACCCGTCGGAGTGCGGATAGACTTGATTACTTGCTTCACAATGCGCTCTTCTTTGGTAGACAAAACCCAGGGAGCGCGAGGAAGCTGCACTCCCCCTTCAGCAATCGACTGCGGCCAAAGCGCCTCCATCTTACTTATCTCCTTTAAATCCATTCGTGACCCTATAGTGTCTCTCTTTCCTGTGATGTGGTCCCATAGCAAGCTGCCCACATTTTTGAAAATATGCATGGGATCCAGCAAGTGGTTGACCTGTAAGTGGGTCCAATATGGCAACTCGTAGAAAACTGAGAACCGTCGCATTCCATTTGGATGTGATTCCGGGTTTACCATTTTCAGCTCGTACCAGCTTGCAGCGTTCATACGTACTGGAGGTCGTCCAAGAAAACCTTCCCTGAGTTCATGATTCTCCGGCAAGAAAGCGGCGTGTCCTTGATATACCATCTTCTTCATGGTTCGTGACCTTCGGGAGTCTAACTGTGGCCCACACAATGGACATGCATGATAACATGAGGTAACAAGACCTGCAAGGTGATCCACGACCTAGTGAATACTTGATTGAATGAAATAAAATATAGATATTACCAGCGAGAACAAAGGTCTGCTCACCTAAGCACTCTCCCAATCCCGGAAAGTCATGCATCGTCCACATGAGAATGGCTCGAATGTTGGCTGACCGCCGACCATCGCGCCTGCTCATATCTTGCACCGTGACCCCCTCCTCCCACAAAATCTTAAGCTCATCGACTAATGGACAAAGATACACGTCCATATTTTTTACTTTGAAGCGGCCCGGGGCGAGCAAGCTAAGGATGAGATGTCCTTTCTTCGTAGAAAGCCATGGAGGAATGTTGTAGTTGACAAGCACTATAGGCCACACACTGTAAGAAGTCGAGCGCATGGGTTCACACCATCCATGGCGAGACATAGCCGAAGATTCCTTGGCTCTCGCGCAAAGCCTGGGAAGGTAGAGTCAATGTGGCTCCATGCACGCGAATCTGCTGATATTCGTTGCACTCCATCCGTGGACCTATTTTGCACATGCCACGTTGTCAAGCTTGCCATGGCAGACGTGCGAAACATGTGGTTTATGCGGGGGATGAGCGGAAAGTGTCTGAGAACTTTTTGAGGGATGGTCTGCCCTTGCAAGTCCTGTCGATACCTGTGAGCACCACACTTTGGACATGTCTCCATAGTCTCGTATTCATCTCGAAACAATATGCAGTCGTTGATACATGCATGGATGTTATTGTAGTCCATGCCAAGCTTTCGTAAAACATGTCGTGCATCATCACGAGACTCAGGCATGGTGTTTGCAGGTGGCAATATATGATATTTCAATAACCTGAAAAAATCATAAAACACCTTGAAAAATCCATCCATGTTTGCAATAATAATGTTTTAAAAAAAAAATGAAGTCTGTGTGCAAGGTACCTGAATAACTCAGTCACACTCGTATTGCTCCAACCGTATTTTGCTTGCACACTTAAGAGTGCAAGCAATGTCTTCAACCGAGATACTCGGCACCCATCATATAATGGTATGGATGATTCCTCTCTAAGGGGGTCAGATGTCTCAACATCCATGGGAATCAATGCATCGATCATTGCCTCCATCTCAGGCTCCAAGATTGTAGGCAAGTCGGAAAGGTTGTCTGTCTCCTCTGGCATTGACGGTATAGATGGGCCTTGCGAGTGGTCGATTGGCTCTTGCAATCCATCCATCGCACGTCCACGAACTCTTCTAATTGGCCGCAAAGGGTGCACTCCCCCTTGGGTCGAGACATCACCTCCCTGGATACAAAATTTGCCAACAAGACCCAATCTTATTGTGTATGGTTTTCAATTAGCTTGAGAGTACAATGCATGAAAAATGCTAACTTCAAATTACCGTTTGCTGAAAATCTGCAATCGCCTGATCAATGATCTCAGATTGAAACTTGCCAAATCGTCATACGTGTTCTATAGACAATCGGCGTTTTCGTCTAATTGCCAACTTGCATTGAGAGCAAGGACATGGGACATGCTGATTAAGATACGTCTCGCGGTCTTGAACAATAAGACCTTCTTTGTTTGCCATCTTATCTACATTACAGCAAACGAGGCTTAAATGGATAGCTTTATGGAGATGTACGTCAAGTTGCAAGTTGACCATAAACCTTGCATTGTATATAGTAGTCGAGAGATTTTCCGATGTTATATCTTGGCCTTGTATCATGCTCAACGATTTGTTTGTCCCGGTAGATAATTATTTGTTATATCTCGACTTTGTGTATAAGTAATCCATTTTAAAATTAATGCGCGCCATCTATGAAATTTTATAACTATAGTAATAAAATTTATTTCAATCAATTCTACTCATAGTCATAAGACCTGAGAGAAATTATCCTATACTCAATTTAAGGGTTTCTTCTTCTATAACAATAATTTTGGGTTCATTTTGATGAAGTACGTGGCCCATGGCAAAGCACATTGCATACCATTATCAATAAGTATATTATCTTAAATTTCCTTCCCCTCCCTCTCCCTCTTTTCCTCTCTTTCTCTCACCCTCTCCCTCTCCCTCTCGTTCTCTTTCTCTCCCTCTCTCATTTCCTTCCCCTCCCCCTCCCTCTCCCTCTCCCTCTCCCTCTCCCTCTCTTTCTCTTTTTCTCCCTCTCCCTCTCTATCTCTCTTTCTCTCTCATTTCCTAAACAAGCAAAAAATAAAGCGATTTAAACATCCTCCAAGCAAAAGGGAGAGGGAGAGATACAATGCACTCTCCCTCTCTTTCTCTTTCTATCCCTCTCTCATTTCCTTCCCCTTCCTCTCCCTCTCACTCTCTTTCTCTCTCATTTCCTCTCCTAAACAAGTAAAAAATAAAGTGATTCAAACATTAAACAAGCAAAAGGGAGAGGGAGAGAGAGAATGCACTCTCCCTCATTCTCCCTCTCTTTCTCTTTCTCTCCCTCTCCTATTTCCTCCCCCTCCCTCTCCCTCTCCCTCTATTTCTCTTTCTCTTTCTCTTTCTTTCCCTCTCCCTCTCCCTCTCCCTCTCTCTCTCCCTCTCTTTCTCTCTTACTCTCTCGTTTCCTCTCCTAAACAAGCAAAAAAGAAAGTAATTTAAACATTAAACAAGCAAAAGGGAGAGGGAGAGAGAGAATGCACTCTCCCTCCTTCTCCCTCTCTTTCTCTTTCTCTCCCTCTCCTATTTCCTCCCCCTCCCTCTCCCTCTCCCTCTATTTCTCTTTCTCTTTCTCTTTCTTTCCTTCTCCCTCTCCCTCTCCCTCTCTCTCCCTCTCTTTCTCTCTTACTCTCTCGTTTCCTCTCCTAAACAAGCAAAAAAGAAAGTAATTTGAACATTAAACAAGCAAAAGGGAGAGGGAGAGAGAGAATGCACTCTCCCTCCTTCTCCCTCTCTTTCTCTTTCTCTCCCTCTCCTATTTCCTCCCCCTCCCTCTCCCTCTCCCTCTATTTCTCTTTCTCTTTCTCTTTCTTTCCCTCTCCCTCTCCCTCTCCCTCTCTCTCTCCCTCTCTCTCTCTTACTCTCTCGTTTCCTCTCCTAAACAAGCAAAAAAGAAAGTAATTTAAACATTAAACAAGCAAAAGGGAGAGAGAGAAAGAGAATGCACTCTCCCTCTCTTTCTCTCCCTCTCCCTCTCCCTCTCCCTCTCCCTCTCCCTCTCTTTCTCTCCCTCTCTCTCCCTCTCCCTCTCATTCTCTTTCATTTCCTCTCCTAAACAAACAAAAGAGAATGATTTTAACCTTCAACAAGTAAAAGAAAGAGAGAGGGAGACTTACCAATGAGATATGGCAAGCGTGGGCGGCTTCTCTTTGCAACGAGGGCTCCTCCTCTCCTTCGCGAACAACGGCGGTGGCGGCGGCGGCAGCAGCAAGTCTCTTCCTCTTCTTCTCTCACAAAGCCTTGGCTCTCTCCCTCGCTCTCGCTCTCAAAAGGTGAAGAAATAAAAATGAAAACGGCGCTCTGGTTTCGGCCGCGCTTTTTTCCATGCGGCGTCGCTATTGGTGTCGCTATTGGCGTCAAATAGCGACGCCAATAGCAACGCTAGTTGCGACGCCAATAGAGATGCCTATAGCGACGCTGATATCCACTGTCGCTAATCGGCGTCGCTAATTGCCCAATTCCTTGTAGTGATAGCTCACCCTATCTAGACTAGGTCTCACCTATATCTATGTAGATTGTGATCAACATGAGATAGTGTTTGGGAGTGTACATGGTGTGTCTCTTCTCTCCCTCTTCTCTACATATCTTCTCTCTCTTCATCTCAACATGGTATCAAAGCTATCACGATCGACTACAACCACTTCCGTAACGGAGAAAATCAAGAAGTATATCTCCAAATCTTGACTCATGTTCTTGTTATGCTTAAATTTGATGTATTGTGTCTATTCTAAGCATCTTATGTTATGAAATTGTAAGCACAGAAGAAGTTCACTCGACTATCATTGATTATCATTTAGATTGTAGATATGTTGAATAGTAGATATGCCTTCCTAGGACACCCTAAAAAATTTTATTTGGAAAACTCTTAAGGAAACACCTTTCTCAAGAAAACCAATTTTTCTGATGTGCTAGGACCACCAAGATTTTTTCTATCAAATCCAAGCTCAATTTTAAGTTATGTGTCAAAAGTTATGTCAATTCAGGTAAATTAGACTTAGAACATAAAAATAAACATGACAATAGCTTTTCGTGCATACTTTTATGACACAAGTTTCATCATGATTACTCTCTGGTATTTCTACATTTTTGCCAAAATTAGCTAGATCGTTATCTATTCTTTGCCAAAAAGTAAAGTGATAATGTTTTGAGCATTGTTCATCATTCTCACCTATGTTAGAACAATTTCTTCTCTCACGCGTTTTGTCTCTTTTGGGTCACTTTATTCTTGCCAACGTTTCATCTATCTTCGGTCTCTTTCTTTTGGAGTATGCTTTTTGAACAAAATTTCATTTCTTACAACATAGCTTCTATGCACAATTTGTTGTGCTACACTTTTGTCTCGTTGTTTCGTATATGGTGTGTAGATTATGTGATCTCATATTGTATATATTGTCTCAGCCAGCTATGTAGAATTCTATAATCATCAACGAATTTCCTTCTAAACAACGTTTTGCTCCTCGCTTTCAAGGAAAAGGATTCCTTAGGTGGAAAGTAAAGATGCTGCTAGTTCTTAAAGGTGATGACTTGTATGATATTGTTCTTGGTAATTATGGATGTCCGCATCAACCAATTGATCAAGCTCATGATAATACGCTTGTAACTAAAGGGTCTATCTTTGGAGAATGGCAAACTATTTATAATGAGCGGGTGATGCAACAAAGCAGCTCATCAATATATTCTTTTTGCTCTTGAAGAGTCTCTTACGCTTGATGTATATAATGTTTCAACCTCACAAGCTAGATGAGAGTATTTCATAGCAAATTTTAAGAAGAAATCAATTATCTTTGTAGTCAACTCATTGAGTTACAATACAACATTAGAACTTCTATGACAACACATATCGAATCATTTAAGAATATTATCAAGGACTCAATGAAGCATGCTTTACTTTTTTGCGCTTAGAACTTGGAGTTGTCTCAACTTCAATCTTTGTGAATTAATCTACTATGACATTGTAATACCATTGCACATACTCCTTATAGGCACCATAACTTCATATATGCACATACACCTCAGACCTCTTGGTCATCTTTGTACATACATATTCACTTTCACTTCACAAGCATGGATTCACTTTACATGCACATAATAATCCTTTTTGATCATGTTTGTACATTTTTATATAGGAGCTCGGGTTTTTCCCTTGTGCTCCCCAAGGGTGTTTTGGGTAGTACCTGGAGCTGCGCCAATTGCCAAGAGACCTTATATAAATATATATCAAATTCAAAAATATATATTTGATTAGGATACAATTGGCGCAGCTCTAGGTACTATCCTAATCTCATGATACATTTGCCAAGAGACCTTATATAAATATATCAAATATATATTTTTGAATTGCCAAGAGACCTTATAGAATGTCCATACCAGAAGCAATTGAGCTGAAGGAACAGCTCAAGCAACTGTTAGATCAGGGCTACATCCGGCCTAGCAATTCACCGTGGGGAGCTCCAGTACTATTTCAGAAAAAGAAAGATGGGACACTTCGACTATGTATTGATTATCGAGGGTTGAATCAATCAACAGTCAAGAACAAGTATCCTATTCCAAGAATAGATGAGCTTCTTGATCGTCTTCAGGGTGCAAAGATCTTCTCCAAGATTGATCTCAGGTCAGGTTACTATCAGATAAGGATCAAGGAAGAAGATATTCCAAAGATGGCCTTCAATACAAGATATGGGCACTTTGAGTTCCTGGTTATGTCATTCCGGCTTATGAATGTACCTGCTACCTTCAATAGATTAATGCAGGACATCTTTAGGCCATATCTTGATGATTTCGTGCTTGTCTTCTTTCATGACACTTTAGTCTATTCTAAACAGGAAGAAGATCATGAACCTCAACTGTGGATTGTCCTTGAGACAATGAGGTCACATAAGCTGTATGCAAAAATGAAAAAGTGTGCATTCTTCAAGCGTCAGATTGAATATCTGGGATTCATAGTATCATCAGAAGGAATATCAGTAGACCCAACTAAGGTCAGAGATGTGCTTGAATGGCCAACACCAGTATCTGTCAAAGAAATACGCAGCTTTCTTGGATTGACAGGATGGTATAGGGTCTTCATCAAAAACTATGCTTTGATTGCAGCACCTCTGACGGACTTACTAAAGAAGGAGACTTCCATTACATGGTCAACTCCCGAACAAAATAGCTTCGATAGATTGAAGCAAATTTTGGTATCAACACCTATTTTAAAACTTCCAGACCTCAATAAGGAGTTCGAGGTAGTAACTAATGCTAGCATTCTTGCCTTGGGGTGTGTACTTATGTAGGAAGGTCATCCAGTAGCATACTCTTCAAGGAAATTGAAGAGCCATGAAAAGAACTATGCTACGCATGATCTGGAATTGCTAGCTGTCATCCATGCTCTAAAGCTTTGGAGACACTACCTGTTGGGTAACAAGTTTACTCTAGTAACGGATCATAAGAGTCTCAAATGGATCTTTACCTAGAACGAGCTCAACATGAGGCAACGTCGGTGGATTGAAGTGTTGGAGGAATGTGATTTTGAAATCAAGTACCGACCAGGGAAAGAGAATGAAGTTGCCGATGCACTTAGTCGCAAGGCATTCCTAAATTCCCTAATCTTGCAAAATCCATCAATGGCTAGATCTCTAGCTACAAAAGTATCTATGCCAAACAACCCTATACTTGAGTTAGCTAGAGAGGAAGCATGACATGATTTGGCCTACCAAACAATGCTAAAGGAGATCTCTACCAAGGAGCAAAACCAAAAATTGCAAGCTAAGTATCAAGAATTTTCCATTGATAATGGACTTGCCTACTACAAAACAAGGCTGTGTATACCAGCAAGCCAGTCACTTAAGCAGAAGATAATGTGGGAAGCTCATGATTCCCCTATCGCAGGACATCCTGGCTATGCTAAGACCCTTAATGCAGTTAGGAAGAGCTACCATTGGGAGAGGCTCAAAGGTGACATTCTCAAATATGTCACTGAGTGTTTGTCTTGCCAATGTATCAAAGCCGAACATGTCATGATACCAGGGAAACTGCAACCGCTTGACATTCCCCAAATGAAATGGGAATTCATCAATATGGATTTTGTTGTAGGCATACCCCAAGTCCAAGGAGGATACAACTCCATCATGGTTGTAGTTGACATGCTTACTAAGGTTGCACACCTTATTCCAGTAAAGACAAACTATAAAGTCTCCGACATTGCAAGGTTGTTTATCAAGGAGATATTCAAGCTACATGGTTTACCCAGAAGAATCATTAGTGATCGAGATTCTCTCTTCACATCACACTTCTAGAGAGCTATCTTTGAAGCTATTGGGACTCAACTCTGTTTTAGTACCGCCTACCATCCCCAAACAGATGGCCAAACAGAGCGAGTAAATCAAATTATCGAGGATATGCTTAGGGCATACTGCTCTCGAGAACCAAAGAAATGGATTCAATACTTGCCTTTGGTAGAATTCGCCTACAATGCTTCTTACCAGCAAAGCATTCAAATGACCCCTTTCCAAGCATTGTATGGTCACGACTGTCGAAGTCCCCTAAACTTTTCTGATCCAACCCTAAGGGTTGAAGCGTCAAGGCAGATGTTGGAAGACATGGATGATCAAATAAAGACAATAAGACAAGACACACAAGCAGCAAGGATAGACAAAAGGCATACGCGGATTTGAAGCGTCAAGAAAGAGTCTTCGAAGAAGGAGACATGGTCTTCATTCGCGTACGCCCTAAAAAGAGTTCTCTATCCCTAGGAGATTGCAAGAAGTTAAGTCCAAGGTTTTGTGGGCCATACAAAATCCTCAAATGCCTAGGATCCAATGCTTATAGATTGCAAATCCCTGAGAACCTAAAGGTTCACAACGTATTCCATATCAGCCTATTGAAAAAATATATACCCAACCCTAACCATGTACTTGATGACCAACAAATTGTAATGCCTAGTCAAGGAGTCCTTGAACTAAGGCCAGACAAGATCTTGGATGTTAGGGAGAGACAGTTAAGATCCAAAACCTTGAGAGAATGCCTCATCCAGTGGAAAGATTATCCCGAAGAGGATGCCACTTGGGTAGATGAAGACACTCTCAACCATCAATATCCCCAGTTTATCTCGAGATGAGGACATCTCGATTCCTCTAAGGGGGAGAGCATGTAATATATCAAATATATATTTTTGAATTTCTCCTTCTCACGAGGCAGTGCATCGAGCTGGAAGGGTAGAGGAGGGATAGAGGAGCCACTAAGCTCCTCGCTGGAGCTTGCTCGGCTCCACAGGGCATGCAGATGGACACGTCAAGGGGGGGATGATTCCCTCCCCTCCCCTATATAAATAAGGGAGAGTCGTGAGAAGAAGGAAGGGGTGCTACGATATCGTGAGAGGATGGGGAAGACGCTGCTGCCACCTGACGTCCATCTACCATGAAAAAGGAGGACGAAGCCATCGCTCGTTCGTGTTGCCACCAAGGGAGGAGGAAGTACCATTGCCGAATGCGGCGTTGCTTCCCCACGTGCGCCATCACCGTCGCTTGTAGATCTCCCCTCCCCCCCGTCGTCGCGTCAAATTTCCCCCTCCCCACGTGGCTCCTGTGATCCTATAGAAGCTTCTTGAAGCTTCAAAGGGAGGGCTCCTCTAAGCCCCCCTTCCTATACTCATATTCCTTTTTCCCTTTCACCCACGCCCCCCTCATAATCCTTTTTCCCTTTCACCCCCATACTCCTTTTAACACACCCCCTAAGCCCTTTTTATTTCCCTTGTGTCCCCATTATTCTTTCTTTGCCCCCCCCCCTCACCCCCGGGTTTTTTTGAACCCTTAACCCCTTTCCGTAGAGCCACTAAACCCCAACCCATGTTTAAGCCCCTCTCCCCTCGGCCTCAAAACCCATTAAGCCTCTCCGTGGTTTTAATAGGCCTTCCTCTTGAAGGGTTTTATAACCTATTTTTTTCCACCCTCCCCGGGATTTAAAAATCCTCCCCGTGGTTTTTCCCCATGAAATACCATAGGATCCTATAAGCCCTTTTCATATTGCAAGCCCTTAAATCCTTCCTTGTGGGCTTCCACAAGCCTTCTTCAAGTGGGTTTATACTCCCACCCGAGATTTAAGCACCCATTCCCTCGTAAGTTCCACAAAGAAGAAGAGTATTGAAGCGGTGGTGGAAATCCGAAAAGGAGAGTAAAAGTTGCCTTCGCGGTCGAAGGATTACAACTACGATGCCCCCTAAGAAAGTCCAAGGAGTAGCTGCGGGAGGGTCATCTCCCGGTATCCATGTGTATATCTCACCCCAAAACCAGGTTTTTCCTTCTTGGTTTTATATCGGATTTAATTCAATCATGCAAGATGAATTGTTAGGGATAAGATATATTTTGTCCTATTTATTTATGATGAAGGAGTTTAGTTTAATTGAACATGCAAAAATGATCTTGTATAAAACATAGTTTCCTTCAAATAGCATCATGCATTGAAACGAATTACGAACAAGATTATCTACCTACTATAGTAGTATATTTCGGTTAAATCTTGAAGGTATAAAAACTGCATCTTGCACCATTAACCCTATTCTTTTTTCTTTTTCTTTTTGCAACGAATCATCATAGAAGATGAAATTCATGAAAGGGTTCTTACGTTGCTTGAACTCTAGGAGGTTATCATTGTTAACTGCATATCTTAGCAAGGAAAAGATTGTTATTTGGCATGAGTTTCGTTTGCAAGGAAAAATGAAGAATAATTGAATTTACCTAGCCTCAAAGCATTAAAGTTTAGGACTGAAAAATCAATTGTCACAAGGATAACAGATCGTGCCAAGGTGATCTCAATATTACCTTCTAAAAGATAACCGAATTAATGTAAACTTAGAAATACCTATGCTGCGAAATATGCTTTGGAAATGATTTAAAGACCAAGAAACATTTATACCCTAATACTTGACTACCTTCCCTGATTGTAGGCTCAATAAATTTGTAAATGTAAAAGAAATAGGGTTTTTCCCTGAGGTTCTTAAAAAGACACCCTAGGTCCGACAAACGTCAGCTTAAAGAAACTAAAACGGATTGTTTCATCGTATATTACGATGCAGGAATTGCGCAACAAGTATGAAGTCATATGGTCTTGTGATTGATTCACAAGAAGAAAGGTTAAATACCCTCAACAAGGATGGCGGATCCTTATGCAAGTTATCTTGCAAAAAGGATGTATTCTTTGATATCCTTCTAAGTAAGGAAGGTTAAAATCGGAAACTAAAGTATCCAATGAACTTTAGGGTTGACCAAGTTGGGTTAATAGGGTACGCCCTAACCTAGAATATAAGGAATCTTGCCAAGTTGCAAGACACCCCGGAATGAGTGCTGATGCATTCGAAAGGAAAGAATCATTCCTTAGCAGTTTGCCAACACCAAGATCGATTAATGGAAGTGTTTGTGCTTGCTAGAGATTTTAGAGCACTGTTTGATTTATGAATTACAAATTAAATGAATATCTATACTTTAGGTTGAAGGCCTGAAGGGAGAGGCAGCTTCAGTTACCCCCGATTGCTTGCCTAACCCTAACCAAGGGGGTTGTTGATAGCGCCGAGAACGTGGACCGAACCCGCCATGGAGGTCTCTCCGTTGAGCTCTACTTGGAGCAGGAGGATGCTTGGGTGCCAGGGGGGCTCTAGCCGTAAATCCCTCGCCTTCCGGGTCCTGCACAAGAGCTAACGTGACTTGGGATTGGATCTCGAGGCCGGTATACTAGTTTACGGGTGGAAGCTTAGAATAGTAATTCCTATGGATTATTGGATAGCCTTCAGGAGGATTATGGACAAGCCTACGGACGGAACTCCTTGTATTTCAAAAATAAATATGATGATATGTTAATAAAGAACTTGTTTGATATTGTTTTTCTATGTCACGTGATAAGATTGCGTGAAGGAACCAGTGCTTAACGGTTTAATTAAAGAAGTTGATTGTTACATGTCGAATTAATGTGTTAGATAATTACATAACTAAAAAAAATCGAGGAAAGTGCGGAGGATGGGCCATGGGTCCGTCCTACGTTTCGGTGGTCCCGGTCAGCCGGGAACTTTTCTCAAATCTTGAAGAATAGCGGGATGATCGCCAAAGGACCCGAACAACAAAAGCGTTGACCTAGAGTTATGTCTTATTTGATTTACATTGTTTTAGGGGAACGGAATGGGACTATGCCTTATGGCAGAGAGATTGAGCTTTGCATCCCTCTCGTTTCCCATTCTCCTTGAACCAAGTGCAGCGTGAATCCGCTTCAAACCTGGCGTTTCTGCGTAAAGTAGTTCGCTTGGGTCCGACGCTAGTTGATGTTAGGTAATGACCAATTAGGAAAACCCTAATTCCGGTCGATCCTAAGTGGGAACGGCTAGGATACTTCCGATATGTGGCAGACGTGGAAAGACCTAGATTGCAAATCCCGTAACATTCCATGGGAGTGCCGGGCGGAGCTTTCTAGACATCCTTTCTGATGGACTGCTAAGACGCGTCTTGGATGATACTACTGGACACGTTACATCTGATGACCACAAATGCATTTAAATTTTCACAAAAGATTATACCATCTATAACATTAGAAAACAAAATCCGTTTGAAGAAACATTCACACAAAATTCTCATACTTTAAATTTAGGTTGTGGTGACACATCGAGGTTTGTACATTAAGCTTGTGGAGAATACAAAAATTGCTCTAAATGCTTAGATGTGACCATCCTCTCCTCACCAATGGAAGAAATTTCTTTTCAAAAGGGCCACTATCTCTTCATTACTCTCATGTATATAGTTTTTTCTCTTCAAACACAAAAGGCTTAATTAATTTTTGTTATGTTTTGCTTTTCTAAAAGCCATGAGACTTTTCCTTTTGTGTTCCAACCTTTATCAAAAGCATTATTGCTTTTCTTTAAGGATGCTTTTTGGTAAAAAAACTTAAGGCTTTTCTAGAAAAATGTATTGTCACCTAGAATATATTCTACATTACTATTGTCATTCTCCAAGTTATCCTCGATAGCATAATCTGCTACCATAGTTGCATGTGCTATTGTAAAGAAAAAGGTGCATAGAATATCACCCGCATTAGTATGTTGTTCACCCAGACGCCTCCATTGTTAGAGCTCAATAGGCTTAACAATGATATTGACTCAAATATCCAAGGCTGATATAGCTAGTTTTATGAAAATTCTTGTTTAGTAAACTTCTTTTCTTTAGTGTCAATTTTGATTGAGGTTACACTCTAACACCATATTGGGGAATATGGAAATTTTCCATAAGTTTGGGACATGTGGTCAAATCTTTGGATTTATCATAACTTGAACACTATAACTCCAAATCGAGTACTCTATAGCTCAATAGATTCCATTTTTCAAGCGCTTTCCAATGATAGGTCACATCATATGGTTTTGAGAAACTTATTGGTGTGTTATCTGGGTGCACCTTTTTAGTATTCAAAAAATGAGAATTGGGAGATTCCCAAACTCTCTAATATTGTCTTCTCTCCTTTGCCAACTTTCTCAGCAATCTTCTCCCTACTTTTCAATATTAGCTATAGTTGGGAACAAATCATGCTGCCCCTACTTAGTTAAAGTGTTTTAGTATTTAACTACTAGAATGAGGCCCTAAATTTGGAAAAGGAATGTGAACAAAGGGGAGGTAATGATATCTCATGATCTCGATTCGAACTTCCTTTCATATCCTTCCTTCCTCTGATGGTAGCCCTAGAGCTCTTTCTAGTAGGCAGAAGTAGATGTGCAACTTTTAATTTTGATCTGGTTCCCTCCTTGACTTTAATTTATAGCTATTAATGTACAACTACCTAAATCATATTTCACTTTCTTTGCTCCCCATACTATCCACAATTTTCACGATGCTTTTCTCTTCGACCTTCCTAGCACAAATTTCTCCAATGCACGACTCTTTCTTCTTCAAAACTTCCATTGCACTTCACCACCTTTTGACTAGTGGTGCTCCTTTATTTTCTTCTCCAAATTCTATGCAAGTCATCACCTTAGTATTTGTTGAGATGATTGTGGACCATAAGTATAGTTTTTGGTGAAGCCAAGAGTCTTCATCATTCCACTTATTGTGAGGCTTGCTTACTTACGTCACTTGAAAAAATCTCAAGGCAAACCAAAATCTTCTATTTTAATACACAAAACCAAAGTTGTCAAGTGTAATAAAGAAGCATATGAAATGTAAGGTTTCTCTTGAAAGTTCATAATATAACTAATAGATGGTTTATGAGTCCATCTAGTATATCCTTGATTTATTGATGCCAGGAGGCATATTCCACGGTGGATTCCGTGCCACGGTGGATTCCGTGAGGTTTTACGGTGGATTCCGTAAACTTAGATGACCGGGGCTCATACACAAAGAGGATTCTTTGTGCGAGAAGTTGATGGGGACGCCTGTCCTTTTCGGGCGTTTCATTAATTTAGTGTGTACATGGGTGATTCCATAGCGGGTGATTCCGCAAAATGCATATTAAATTAATAAACGTTTATGAGTTTAGAGTGCGCACTCGTAATAAATTAAGGTTAGGATTTATTTCTAACCAGTTGATTTATTTATGTAGCTGAAGACTGCTAGGTATTCACTTTTGTCAGTTTAATTGTAATATTTTACTAACGATTGTGAATGCTTCAGTTGATGTGTAGAGATAGCAGCAGTGGCGGAGGAAAGCATTGGAGTTTAGCGAGTATTCGACCTTTGGATTATATTTTGATAGGCGCCACGCCTATATTTTATTATGTCTATTGAGACATTGATTATTGATTATTATTTTGTATGCGCCTATGCGCCCGGATATGTTGTTTCTATTTGGACATTGAGATTGGGCGTGCCAGACTCTATGGGCACCGTCCATTAGCTTTATTTTCCTATTTTTGTAGAAAGCAAACTCAAAAGCTAAAAGCTTGTCATATTTTTGTAAATTGGGCTATTATTGAGCATGAAGATTGAAATATACATAAAATACATGCTTTGTGAAGCGCTCACACAAGGCATGGGGGAGATTGAACCCAATTTGTCTCTTGCTTCTTGTCGTTCAAGCTTTTACATTGTTTTTTGTGCAAAAAGGTAGAGTTCATTGTTCTTGGGGACCTTCAGGGATTTACTACGTGAGCATTCTGTGACCGATCTGCGTACCAGTGGTATCAGAGCGGAGCAGAGATCAAGAGCTTCCAATCGCTACCAATCTCGGGCGAAGGCGGAGCTCTAGGAACGAACGGGCTCTACAGTCAATCTCGTCGCGAACCGTTGATACAGGCAGACTTCTGGCGATCAAAAACCCCTGTTTCTACTGTCAGATCGCGAAGGACCAGGCTCTGCAGGCGGAGGACCACTCCTACATCCTCACATACAAGTCGTGAAGAAACAGTGAGAAAAACTCTTAATTATCTTTATCAAAAGCTTAATTATAAAGCTTAAGGGTATTAAAGAAGCTTAATTGCTTCAAAATCCTCATCGTGGCCTCAGAAGATGGCTCCGAATTTTTCGCACGGGCAAAAACGGCCCCCCCCCCCACGAAATTTGACGTCGTTGCTGCCTATTAATCCCCCCTTCCATAGCTTAAGCTATTAAGCTTAAGTCACTTAACTCTCATCAAGTCACACAGGGCAGATAAGTCGATATACTCCAGGTCCTGCGTTGCCAAAGTCAAGTTCTACAAGTCAAGTGGAATCAAGTTCTGCAAGTTCTGCAAGTCGGCCTAAGTTCAGCAAGTCAACAACTCTGCAAGTCTGCTAAGTCTGTAACTTTGCAAGTCAGACTAAATCAGAACTGACTAGTGCTTAAAACTCCTAGAAGACTCGTTCCTATGCAAAAACTATGAACTGGAAAGTTGTTCGTGGCAAGGTGTTCTACCTATTTACAAGTTCGTTGAAGTACTTTCAGCAAACGAAGACGGAAATATTGCAAATTTTCTGAAAATTGAGAAAGAAATACCCAAAAATACATAGCCTTGTAACCCCGAATTTGAGCTACGCTCATCCCGCTAACCTGATTTTGAGTGAGAAAGGTTTATTGAGTTTTACAGGATGACAACCCCACATATGGATGATCCTATGGGGCTGAAGACGACTTACCTGAGTCTACCATGGAACAAAAGCTGGATCTAATCATGCTACAACTGGAAGAAGAGCGAAGGGCTAGGCAAGCATTGCAAGCGCAATTGACAAAACTACAAAGAGCGTCCACCGATAAAGAAGAACCTCAAGCTGAAGATTTGATTCGCCGTACCATCGACGCCACTCTTGAAGCACAAACCATTCGCAAGGAATCAAAGATAAGTAAACGAAGTTTCAAATTTCGCACTTTCAATGGTATACCAGAAGGAAAGATTGTTTTATCATTCATTAGCCAGTTTGATGACTATTTCCATGAGGAAACTTATCCCAAAAAAGATAAAATCAAGTGTGTTACTAATCATCTGATAGACAGAGCATCACTTTGGTGGACTGTAGTCCGCAAGAGCATAGAATGTCCTGCTACTTAGGAAGATTTCAAGAAGAAGTTCATGCAGAATTTCCTTCCACTGCAATTTCATGAGAAGGCTATCAAGCAATGGGATTTACTTCAACAACGGGATCGTGAGCCTATTCCACAGTATACAGAGCGTTTTTGGAATGCACTCCTACAGCTACGCATGCTTGAAGACGTACCAGAGACGACACATAAGCGGAAGTATATGTCTGGACTTCTTGGACATTACTACGCTGAAGTGAACATGTTCAAGCCTGCTACCCTTGAAGACGCCATCTCCTTAGCTCACGACACTGAAGATAAGTTACGCGGAAGAGACAGACGACAACAGCAATTCCAAGCCAATGGTAATTATGGATCTAAACAATTCAATTCCAATTTTAGAAGGTTTAATCCAGGTCGTTTCTCATCACCATCTTTCTGCAAGAATTGGCCTAAACCACCTGCATTACCATCCACTGTCAATCCAAATCCAAAGCCTATTCCACAAGCAAATCCAAATGTACCCAGACTTCCAGCCATTGCAAATAATGTAACTAAAGCCAAGCCAATAGTATGCTATAAGTGTCACCAGCCAGGGCATCTTGCAGCAAATTGTCATTCAAAGAAACCACCAGCACATATCAATTATCTTGGAACCATGGACGAAGATGAGCAAGAGGATATGCCAGATTTCACTGAAGATGAGGATGATCCTACTACTACTTCCGACACTTTACCAGGTATGCCTACTTCCGACACTTTACCCATGACTTTATTTGAGCAAAATTGGTAAAGGAATTGAATTTACATACAGTACCTACGCATTATTGCATAAAAGCTGCATTTTTAGGCACTAGGTACAATGGCACACAAGAAGTTCAAGATTTAGAAATTCAAATTGGTTCATATATTGAAAGAAGAAATTTCTTAGTTGTCCCATTACAGTTAAGCGACATTATTTTAGGAATGCCATGGAGACACCAGCATAATCCAAATATAGATTATTCCACACATACAATGAATATTAATTTTCAAGGAAAATCTATTACATTATATGGTATGCATGCATCTCATATTTTTCCACTGCTTTCGCATACTCAAGCAAAACGTGCACTATGCAAGAATACTAAATCATATCTCATTTGGGTGAATGAATTGCATGCAAAGGAAAATCATATGCACCCTAGGCGTAAGGAATTTCTTGCATATTTTAAGGATTGTTTTGCAGAAGACCTACCACCAGGTTTACCACCTTCACGTCCAGAAGGCCATAAGATTGATTTAATTCCTGGCACACAACCACCTTGCAAAGCACCATATAGGCACAATCAAATAGAGCAAAAAGAAATCCAGAGTCAAGTTGAAGAACTACTAAATAGAGGCTTAATTCGACCTAGCAGTTCCCCATTCGGTGCACCTGTACTCTTAGTCAAGAAAAAGAATAATACCTATCGTATGTGTATTGACTACCGAGCATTAAATAAGATCACTGTAAAGAATAGGTATCCTATACCTAGAGTTGATGACCTTATGGACAAATTGCAAGGATCTTCTATATTTAGTAAAATTGACCTTAAGTCTGGATATCATCAGGTGAGGCTAGATAAATCCGACATATTTAAGACTGCATTCAGAACACAGTTTGGCCATTACGAATTCTTAGTCATGCCATTCGGATTGACTAATGCACCTGCTACTTTCAGTAGAATGATGAACCGTATCTTTCTGAAATATCAATATTGTGTGATTGTTTTCTTTGATGATATTTTGGTGTTTAGTCAAAGTGAAAAAGAGCATTATGAGCATTTATCATTAGTTTTTCAATTACTGAAAGAAAATCAATTGTTTGCAAATCCTGAAAAGAGTGAATTCTTTAAGACAGAAATAGAATATTTAGGTCATATTGTATCAAAACAAGGAATTAAAGTTGATCCTAAGAAAATTGATGCAATATTGCATTGGCTTGTTCCTAAAAATGTACATGAATTACGCTCATTCCTTGGTCTTGCTAGTTTCTATAGGAAGTTTGTACGTAATTTTTCATTACTTGCTTTACCATTAACCAAACTTCTTAAAAAAGGAATTGTTTATCAATGGACTGAAACTCAACAGAAATCTTTTGACTTACTGAAACGTGCATTAACCAATGCCCCTGTTCTACAGTTACCTGACTTTAACAGACCATTCTTTTTAGTTGTGACCGATGCTAGCGGATCAGGAATAGGAGCCGTACTAATGCAAGACAATCATCCAATAGCATATTCTAGTTCTAAGCTGAAACCCTCTGAGCTCAAATATTCCACTTATGACAAAGAACTATTAGCAGTTGTACAAGCATTAAAACAGTGGAAGCACTATTTAATGGGTTCAGAATTCATGATAAAGACTGACCAGCAAAGCATTAGACATCTACTTAGCCAACCCCAAATTTCTGACCGTCATATCAAATGGGCTTCCTTCATTCAAAGTTTTCATCCTATCATTCAATACCAACCTGGAAAAGAAAATGTAGTTGCTGATGCATTGAGTAGAAGACCTGCAATTCATAATATTTCTATCATATATTTTGATTCTTTGATTGCTATGAAAGACACATATCACCAGGATATTACTTTTCATTCTGATTGGCAAAAATTAGTTCAAAATAATTTTATTCCTGCTGATTCATTGTCATATAATGATGGATTTATGTTCTTTGAAAAGAGACTGTGTGTTACTATTCCATTCCGATCTTTTGTTTTAAATGAAATTCATTGTCCCCCATATCAAGGTCATAGAGGTATCATATCTACATTACGCATGTTAACTGAAGATTTTTATTGGCCGCATATGGATGCAGATGTATCTAATTTCGTTTCTAAATGTTTGATTTGTCAAAGAATAAAGAGACATCATGGTAAACAGTATGGATTATTAATGCCTTTATCTATTCCATCTAAACCTTGGGAACATATAACTATGGATTTCATTACTGGTTTACCAAATACTAAATCTAACCATGACATGATTTGGACAATTGTAGATAGATTTAGTAAGCAAGCATATTTCATTGCATGTAAGAAAACTTTAACAGCATCACAAGCAGCACAGTTATTTTTGAAAACTGTTTTTACTAACCATGGATTGCCAAAAGTGATTATTTCCGATCGAGATTCTAGATTTTGTAATAATTTTTGGATTATACTGTTTGCAAATCTAGGCACAAAGATTGATTTCTCATCTGCATTTCATCCAGAAACAAATGGACAAACTGAAGCCACAAATAGCACTATTCTAGATCTTTTACGTGCATATACTATCTCTAAACCTCAAACATGGGATACTCATTTACATTTATTACAGTTTGCATATAACAATACACCGCACACATCTACAAAGAAAGCACCTTTTGAAGTCATTTATGGATATAGATTATCTACACCTGTTGCATCTTTGTCTAATAAAATTCGAAGTGCTGATGATATTGCCACTATGCATAATAGTATTTTTGATGAAGTTAAGGATATGATTGCTAAAGCCCAACAATCATATACCAAACAAGCCAACAAGAAAAGACAAGCCATGAATTTCAAAGTTGATGATTATGTTTGGCTTAGAATAGAAAAGCGTAGACTACAAAGTGTAGATAGACATCCAGTTGTCAAATTAGCTCCTAGATTCTATGGACCATTTAGAATCATTCATAAGATTAATGATAATGCATTCAAGTTAGAATTGCCATCTCATTGGAAAATTCATAATACATTTCACATTAGTTTATTGAGACCATTTAGAGGCCAATTACCTATCCACCCTGTTTATGAAAACCCACCTTTACTAGATGAAGAGACTGAAATACTTGAACCAGAAGCCATCATAGACACTGACTACATGACCACTAGAACTGGCCGAAGGTATTCTAGATATCTAGTAAAATTCAAGAACCATCCTATAGAGGAAACACAATGGATGCACGCTACAGACTTAAATGCTTTCCCCACTCTGTTAGCTCCACATTGAGCTAATAGCAATTGAGGTCAATTGCTATCCCACCCCGGGGGTATGATGCTAGGAGGCATATTCCACGGTGGATTCCGTATCACGGTGGATTCCGTGAGGTTTTACGGTGGATTCCGTAAACTTAGATGACCGGGGCTCATACACAAAGAGGATTCTTTGTGCGAGAAGTTGATGGGGAACCCTGTCCTTTTCGGGCGTTTCATTAATTTAGTGTGTACATGGGTGATTCCATAGCGGGTGATTCCGCAAAATGCATATTAAATTAATAAAAGTTTATGAGTTTAGAGTGCGCATTCGTAATAAATTAAGGTTAGGATTTATTTCTAACCAGTTGATTTATTTATGTAGCTGAAGACTGCTAGGTATTCACTTTTGTCGGTTTAATTGTATTATTTTACTAACGATTGTGAATGCTTCAGTTGATGTGTAGAGATAGCAGCAGTGGCGGAGAAAAGCATTGGAGTTTAGTGAGTATTCGACCTTTGGATTATATTTTGATAGGCGCCACGCCTATATTTTGTTATGTCTATTGAGACATTGATTATTGATTATTATTTTGTATGCGCCTATGCGCCCGAATATGTTATTTCTATTTGGACATTGAGATTGGGCGTGCCAGACTCTATGGGCACCGTCCATTAGCTTTATTTTCCTATTTTTGTAGAAAGCAAACTCAAAAGCTAAAATCTTGTCATATTTTTGTAAATTGGGCTATTATTGAGCATGAAGATTGAAATATACATAAAATACATGCTTTGTGAAGCGCTCACACAAGGCATGGGGGAGATTGAACCCAATTTGTCTCTTGCTTCTTGTCATTCAAGCTTTTACATTGTTTTTTGTGAAAAAAGGTAGAGTTCATTGTTCTTGGGGACCTTCAGGGATTCACTACGTGAGCATTCTGCGACCGATCTGCGCACCATTTATCCACCAAAATATTGCCTATATATATGTGTGTGATGCCTTCATATGTTGTCTAAAGTCATTGTAGGGTTGCACCATAATTGTTAAAATTCTTATCTTTTACATATAACTCTGTATTTTTGAAACTCTCCAATTTTTTGTTCAACCTTCTTCCAAAAGCATGTTGAACTGACCTTGACTATTGATATAATCTAACTTCAAGATGATGGACCCTTGCAAAGCTTTCTTGGTTCATCACCATCGAGCAAAGCACTTCTTCATGTCTTAAAAATATAGATGTTTTTTAAAGATATACAAACCTTGATACCATGCAATGTGTTCTATCTGAAAACATGATTTGAACTTAAACTTCATGCTTAGTTACTCATGTTTTGAAAAGGTGCAAAGTCGAGGCCAATGTTATGTAGTCACACAATCCATGCAATACATAAGAGGATCGATGCACTAAAAATATAGTGTCGAGTTTCACTACAAGTGCTCATGCATTATGCAAGATACAAACACATATACTTGATTAGATTAAATCCGTAATGTGACCTCTCACCTCTCAGAAAAAAAAAAAAATCTACTCCACTCCACCCACCCAAAATCTCACAATCTGCTGCGCAGATCAAATACTGTTTACGCGTGTAGTGAATGACAGAAGGTTCCCAAGAACAAAGAACTATACAAAACCTTCATAGAAAGCAAAAGAGAATTTTCACGACATGAGACAAAAATACAAATTTGGTGCAATCTCCCCCCATGCCTTGTGTGAGCGCTTCACAAGGCATGTATTTATAAGTTTATTTATATTTTAGCTCAAAAATAGCCCACTTTACAAATAGCATACTTTTGGCTTTTGTGTTTTCTTTTGCCCAAATATAGAATAAGAGGTTTGAGCGTCCAAAAGTCGATTGATATGCTCGCGTAGTGAGCGCTGGAAGGTCCCCAAGAACAAAAGAACTCTACTTTTTGTACAAAACTCAAGGTAGAAAGCATGCATGACATGAGTAAGACACCAATTGGGTGCAATCTCCCGCCATGCCTTGTGTGAGAACTCCAAAAGCATGTATTTTATGTATTAATCATCTTCAAGCTCAAATAATAGCCCAATTTACAAAATAGCACTACAAGGATTTAAGCCTATAGTGACGGCGGGTAGCGACGCGGATACCGGCGTCGCTATTTGTATCGCAAAAGTGACGCAAATAGCGATGCTCCACAGGGAAAAAAAAAATAGGCTGAAATCGAGCACCCGTTTATTTCGCAATTTTCGTTTTGTGTTTTGAGAGCAAGAGCGACCGTCGTGAGAGAGAAAGAGGAAGAAGTATTGCCCGCCATCGCCGTTGTTCGCAAAGGAGAGGAGGAGCCTTCATCGCGAAGAGGAGCCGCCCCACAGTCGCCATATCTCATCGGTGAGTCTCCCTCTCTCCTTCTTTTGCTTGTTTAGGGTTTAAAATACTTTCTCTTTTGCTTGTTTAGGAGAGGAAATGAGAGAGAAAGAGAGGGAGGGAGAGAAAGAGAAAGATAAAGATAAAGATAAAGAGAAATAGAAAGAGAGGGAGAGGGAGGGGGAGGAAATGAGAGAGGGAGAGAAACAGAAAGAGAGGGAGAGGGAGAGTGCATTCTCTCTCTCCCTCTCCCTTTTGCTTTTGGAGAGTGTTAGGATATATTGTGAGAGGGAGAGGAAATGAGAGAGAAAGAGAGGGAGAGGGAGAGAGAGGGGGAGAAAATGAGAGAGGGAGAGAAAGAGAAAGAGATGTATACTCAAATGGATAGCTTTATGGAGACGTATGTCTACTCAAATGGATAGCTTTTGTCTACTCAAGATGTAGTCCACCTGTGTGTGTATATATTGGAATGATAACATATCCATGATTATGGTAATGGTATGCACTTTACTTTTTTTATGGGTACCATTACATCAACGACTCCTTAAGAGGGCTAAAAATTGGTCATACACTTTATAAAGTCTAATTAGGAGATTTAAGATGCACGATACTGGACTTATCGATAATGGTATGCAATGTGCTTTACCATGGGCCACATACATTGGTGACTCGTTAAGATGGCTTAAAATTGGTCATATCCTTCATAATGTCCAAGTAGGGGATCTAATTGTGATATGCATAATTCCTTATTTTTGTATTAACTTTATAGGCATAACAAATTAGTAATCATGCCAACTAGTCAACCAAAGGACTAAAAGAAAATGATCCCCTAGCTAATGGTCATTATGGTACTTCATCAAAATGAACCCAAAAGTGTTGCCATAGAAGAAGAATCCCTTAAATTGAGCATAGGATATTTTCTTCAAAGGTTATGACTATGAGTATAATTGATTGGAACAAATTTTATAACTATGGTACACACACGCACACCCCCACACAGGCACAAACATTTTTACTATTTGATATTGTCTTTGGCATGGTAACCTTGTATTACATTGTTGCATTTGATGTCTTCCAATCATTACAATAAAAGTTGATAAATTTCATAGATGGCATTAATTTTTATACATGGACCTAGGATAAAAAAACCACATTACTAAGATGCTTTTTGTTGAGATTGGTTTATTATTAGACTAAGAGATCCTCAATGATACTCATAAATTTTCTATACCATCAATGTTGATGTTGTGCTAGAAAGAATATATGAATATATGGGTAAGTGTACATAAGCATATAGAATTTACTTGACATCTTGATATCCCATAACTAGGGTGTACGCTGACACATATCGCTACTTCATGATATTACTTCACACGCACACACGCATATGCACATGCACGCACACGCACACGCACGTGCACACACACACACACACACACACACACATGCATGATTAATGCATATTATGATATATATGTAACATTTGAGGGATGAGTATGAATGTTCCCTATTGTATTTCTCTTTAATAGATGATTACTTTCTTTAGTTTATTTTATGGCCTCAATAGACCATAATAGAAACACAGAAACACTAGTTTTGCCTAAAATATTCCTACCACTGCATATAACTTCTTGAATTGATTTACATACATATTGATAATTAATTCTTTAGGACTAATATACAGACATAAGATATATATCATAATCATTTACAAAGCACTGCTCACCTAAAAATTATGAATCAAAATACTCTCAGCACGATCATTCTTGAACAAATAACTTATTATAGATAGGACTAATTTCTAGGAGATAAGAACAGAGTAGTAGAATCAAGCATCATCGACCCTATATGGGCACTGCCCTAAAGATCTTTCATTCCTCATGACTGAAAAGATACTTATATTGATTTCATGCACCTACATGCTTACAAGTACTAAGGTAGATGATGCAATTTAAGCCCTAACACATGGCACAACCCAGTGTATTACTGGGATAGTCAGGACTCAAAACCCACTAGTATGCAATTAAGTAGTGTATAGCATGAAAACTAAGTAGCATGAAGACTAACGCATAGAACATAGTTATACCTTGCTAAAGGCCTTGCATCCCTTAATAAACCACACTGAGCAAGCAACATTGAGTAGAGCCCCTCTAAGATACTCAAAGCCCTCTAGTGTAGTTGTATAAGTAATCCTAGGTGTCAACAAAATGAGACTAAGAAAGAACTATGATGAAACAAAGTGGAATGTGATATTCATCAATGACACCTAGGATTACTTATACAACTAGGATTTGTTGAAAAAGTTGTATTTTGTTGACTAGGATTACTTATACTCAAAGCCCTCTAGTGTAGTTGTATAGGTAATCCTAGTAGAGCCCCTCTGAGATACTCAAAGTACATAACCTAGAGACCATAGCTAGGTATATAAGGTATAATGGCCATACAAGAAGACACCTCAATAATTGACTGATCACCACTAAATCCCAAAGAAGAATCATGCTCCATCCCCTTCAACTCTATATTCACCTCATGAAGAACTTCATTAATCATAGCATCCTTGTCACCAATCTTTTTGTTGCAATGATGAAGTAACATATTCATCACTTTTCCTTTTAGCATCTAAGGCATTATCCAATCTTTTAGTCAAGTTCAAACATTTAGTCTCCAACTCATGAACCTTATGAACCAATGTCTTTTTTTTCTACAATAATGAATAATTATCTATGGAGACAAACAAATCCTTGAGCATGGTATATGGCCGAGATATAACATCAATAAATCTCTCAACTACTATGTCCCATGCATTTTTTACATCAATCAGTCAAGCATTTCTTATATCTTGAAGTTTAGATTTCAACACCATGGATGCATCAATATCAACCTCAATGTTTTTCAAAATTTGCTTCTCAACCTCTTGCAGATACTAAAACCTCTCAAGCAAGAGCTTATGGTCAACTTGCAACTTGACATACATCTCCATAAAGCTATCCATTTGAGCCTCGTTTTCCCAAATTGTATTACAAGTCATTAAATTGTTTGTTGTAATGTAGACAAGATGGAAAACAAAGAAGGTCCTGTTGTTCAAGATCGCGAGGCGTATCTTAATCAGCGTGTCCCATGTCCTTGCTCTCAATGCAAGTTGGCAATTAGACGAAAATGTCGATTGTCTATAGAACACGTACGATGATTTGACGAGTTTCAATCTGAGATCATTGATCAGGTGATTGCGGATTTTTAGCAAACAGTAATTTGAAGTTAATATCAATCATGCATTGTACTCGCAAGCTAATTGAATACCATATACAATAAGATTGGGTCTTGCTGGCAAATTTTCTATCCAGGGAGGTGATGTCTCGTCCCAAGGGGGAGTGCACCCTTTGCAGCCAATTACAAGAGTTCGTGGACGTGTGATGGATGGAGTGCAAGAGCCAATCCACCACTCGCAAGGCCAATCTATACCGTCAATGCGAGAGGAGACAGGGAACCTTCCAGACCTACCTACAATCTTGGAGCCTGAGATGGAGGCAATGATCGATGTATTGATTCCCATGGATGTCGAGACTTTTGATCCACTTAGAGAGGAAGCATCCATACCATTATATGATGGGTGCCAAGTATCTCGGCTGAAGACACTGCTTGCACTCTTAAGTGTGCAAGCAAAATACAGGTGGAGCGATACGAGTGTGACCGAGTTATTCAGGTACCTTGTACATATGCTTCATTGATTTTTTTTTTCGACACTATTATTACAAACATTTGTGCTTTTTCAAGGTGTTTTATGATTTTTTTCAAGTTATTGAAATATCATATATTACCACCTGCAAATACCATGCCTGAGTCTCGTGATGATGCACGACATGTTTTACGAAAGCTTGGCATAGACTACAATAACATCCATGCATGTATCAATGATTCTTGTCTATTTCGAGGAGAATATGAGACTATGGAGACATGTCCAAAGTGTGGTGCTCACAGGTATCGACAAGATTTGCAAGGGCAAACCATTCCTCAAAAATTTCTCAGACACTTTCTGCTCATCCCCTGCATAAACCACATGTATGCATGTATCAATGATTGTTGTTTATTTCGAGGAGAATACGAGACTATGGAGACATGTCCAAAGTGTGGTCCTCACAGGTATCAACAGGATTTGAAAGGGCAAACCATCCCTTAAAAATTTCTCAGACACTTTCTGCTCATCCCCTGCATAAACCACATGTTTCGTATGTCCGACATGGTGAGCTTGACAACATGGCATGCGGCGCAGAATAGGATCTACGGATGGAGTTCAACGAATATCAGCGGATTCACGCGCATGGAGTGACACAGACTCTACCTTCCTAGGCTTTGCATGAGAGCCAAGGAATCTTCGGCTCGATCTCGCTATGGATGGCGTGAACCCATTCGGTCTGCGCTCAACTTCTTACAGTGTGTGGCCTATAGTCCTTATCAACTACAACATTCCTCCATGGCTTTCTACGAAGAAAGGATATCTCATCCTTAGCTTGCTCGTCCCAAGCCGCTACAAAGTAAAAAATATGGATGTGTATCTTCATCCATTAGTCGATGAGCTTAAGATTTTGTGGGAGGAGGGGGTCACTGTGCAAGATATGAGCAGGCATGATTGTTGGCAGTCAGCCAATATTCGAGCCATTCTCCTGTGGACGATGCATGACTTTCCGGGATTGGGAGAGTGCTCAGGTGAGGAGGCCTCCGTTCTCGCTGGTAATATCTATATTTTATCTCATTCAATCAAGTATTCACTAGGTCGTGGTGTTGAAACAGGTCTGGTTACCTCAGATTATCATGCATATCCATTGTGCGGGCCATAGTTAGACTCCCGGAGGTCACGAACCATGAAGAAGATGGTATATCAAGGACACACTGCTTTCTTGCCAGAGGATCATGAACTCAGGGAAGGTTTCCTTGGACAAGCTCCAACACGTATGAACGCCACAAGCTTGTACGAGCTGAAAATGATCCATGCGGAATCACATCCAAATGTAATGCAACAGTTCTCAGTTTTCTACAAGTTGCCATATTGGACCCACTTATAGGTCTTGTTGGATCCCATGTATATTTTCAAGAATGTGGGCACCTTGTTATGGGACCACATCACAGGAAAGAGAGACACTATAGGTGCACGAATGGATTTGAAGGAGGTAGGTAAGATGGAGGCGCTTTGGCCGCAGTCGAGTGCTGATGGTCGCATGCAGTTTCCTCGCGCTCCTTGGGTTTTGTCCACTAAAGAAGAGCGAATTGTGAAGCAAGTCATCAAGTCTATCCGCACTTTGACGGGTATGATGCGTTCTCTCAGGTCCGCATTTTCTAAAGATGACCAATTATCGGGCTAAAATCCCATGATTGGCATAAGATATGTCATGTTTGTACTATGAATGGATTGTAATTAGGGTGGGCATTTTGCTATTTGGAATGTGGCCATTATTCATAATGCTTTCTCATTTGTGGCAGTTTGTACTACCAATCGCGATTGTAGGATGTCTTACTCCAGAAATTTGCGGGGCCATTTACAAGTTGTCAACTTTGGTGCAATGGATCTCACAGAAGGAGATTAAGACGTCCTCTATTGAATCCACAAGGTGGGGAGCAGTGGAGACGGTCTGTCTCTTTGAGAAATACCTGCCCACCAGTATGCTCATGATACAAATCCACCTTCTTGTGCATCTAGTGGATGAAGTGGAGATTTCTGGACCTGTCCATATGCGATGGATGTTCTTCTTGGAGCACTTCATGAAAACCCTGGAAGGCTTTGTGCGACAACGAGCTCGGCCAGAAGGTAGCATGGCCGAAGGTCGGCTGGTGTCCGAGGCGCTAGTGCATATTTCACAATGGCTACGAATGGTGGAACCAGACAATGAAATGCTATGGTCGCTGAAGGATGATGATAGTCTGACTGGAGATGTGGTGGTTGGAAATGGGGTAGAAAAAAGAATGGATGCCTCAATGGAAGAGAAGGTGAATCACTTTTGTATGTTGCACCATGCCTCTATGGAGACGTGGCTCGCCAAGTACCAAATCACTAGGCAAGATCGATAACTCGAATACATGCTATCCTCTAATGCTTTCCTCCGCCACTGCTGCTTTCTCTACACATCAACTGAAGTATTCACAATCGTTAGTAAAATAATACAATTAAACCGACAAAAGTGAATACCTAGTAGTCTTCAGCTACATAAATAAATCAACTGGTTAGAAATCAATCCTAACCTTAATTTATCACGAGTGCGCACTCTAAACTCATAAATGTTTATTAATTTAATATGTATTTTGCGGAATCACCCGCTATGGAATCACCCATGTACACACTAAATTAACAAAACGCCCGAAAAGGATAGGTGTCCCCATCAACTTCTCGCACAAATAATCCACTTTGTGTATGAGCCCCAGTCAACAAAGTTTATGGAATCCACCGTAAAACCTCACGGAATCCACCCTGTAATATGCCTCCTGGCATCATACCCCCAAGGTGGGATAGAAATTTTCCTCATTTGCTATTAGCTCAATGTGGAGCGAATAGAGTGGGGAAAGCATTTAAGTCTCTAGTGTGCATCCATTGGGCCTCTTCAACAGGATGGTTTTTAAACTTGACCAAATATCTAGAATATCTACGGCCAGTTCTAGTGGTCATAAAGTCAATATCTATGATAGCTTCAGGCTCAAGGATTTCAGTCTCTTCATCTAACAGAGGTGGATTTTCATAAACAGGGTGTACAGGTAATTGGCCTCTAAAGGGTCATAATAAACTAATGTGAAAGGTGTTGTGAATTTTCCAATGTGATGGTAGTTCTAACTTAAATGCATTGTCATTGATTTTATGAATATCTTGAATGGTCCATAGAATCTAGGTGCTAATTTCACAACTGGGTATTTATCTACACTTTTTAATCTACATTTTTCTATTCTTAACCAAACATAGTCATCAACTTTGAAATTCATGGCCTGTCTTTTCTTATTGGCTTGTTTTATATATGATTGCTAGGCTTTGGCAATCATATCTTTAACCTCATAAAAAATAGTAGCGTCCATGTTAGCAATATCATCAGCACTCTGAATTCTATTTGATAAAGATGCAACAGGTGTAGACAATCTATAACCATAAATCACTTCAAATGGTGCTTTCTTTGTGGCTGTGTGTGGTGTATTGTTATATGCAAACTGTAATAAATGTAAATGTGTATCCCATGTCTATGGTTTAGAAATAGTGTAAGCACGTAAAAGATCTAAAATAGTACTATTAGTGGCTTTTGTTTGACCATTTGTTTCAGGATGAAATGCAGATGAGAAATCAATCTTTGTTCCTAGGTTAGCAAACAAAGTAATCCAAAAGTTGTTACAAAATCGAGAATCACGATTAGAAATAATAACTTTTGGTAATCCATGATTAGTGAAAACAAATTTCAAAAATAATTATGCTGCCCGAGATGCTGTTAAAGTTTTCTTGCATGGAATGAAATATGCTTGTTTACTAAACCTGTCTACAACAGTTCAAATCATATCATGGTTAGCTTTAGTATTAGGTAAACCAGTAATTAAATCCATAGAAATCTGCTCCCATGGTCTTGATGGAATAGATAAAGGCATTAGTAAACCATACTGTTTACCATGATGTCTCTTAACTCTTTGACAAACCAAACATTCAGAAACAAAGTTAGATACATCAGTGTCCATATGTGGCCAATAAAAATCTTCAGTTAATGTACGCAAAGTAGATATGATACCTCTATGACCTTGATATGGAGGACAATGAATCTCATTCAAAACAAAAGATCAAAATGGGATTGTAACATATAATCTCTTTTTATAAAACATGAATCCATCATTATAAGGTAGCGAATCAATAGGAATCCAATTATTTCCAATTAATTTATTCCAATCAGCATGAAAAGTAATGTCTTGATGATAAGTATCTTTCATAGGAGTTAGAGAATCAAATGATATGACAGAGATATTATGAATAGTCGGTCTTCTACTTAAAGCATCGGCTACTACATTTTCTTTTCCTAGTTGATATTGGATAAGGGGATAAAAACTCTGAATAAAAGCTGCCCATTTGATATGTCGGTCAGATATTTGGGGTTGACTAAGGAGATGTCTAATGCTTTGTTGGTCAGTCTTAATAATAAACTTAGAACCCATTAAGTAATGTTTCCATTGTCTTAAAGCTTGTACAACAGCTAACAATTCTTTATCATATGTGGAATATTTAAGTTCGGATGGTTTGAGTTTACAGCTAGAATAGGCTATGGGATGATTATCTTGCATAAGTATGTGTAACGTGTCCACTAGAATCATCCAGGACACGTCTTAGCAGTCCATCGGAAAGGATGTCTAGAAAACTCCGCCCGGCACTCCCATGGAATGTTACGGGTTTTGCAATCTAGGTCTTCCCGTGTCTGCCACGTAGCGGAAGTATCCTGGCCGTTCCCACTTAGGATCGACCTGAATTTGGGTTTTCCTGTTTGGTCATTAGCTAGCAGCAACTAGCGTCAGACCCGAGCGAACTACTTTACGCAGAAACGCCAGGTCCGAAGCGGATTCACGCTGCACTTGGTTCAAGGAGAATGGGAAACGAGAGGGATGCAAAACTCAACCTCTCAGCCATAAGGCATAGTCCCATTCCGTTCCCCTAAAACAACGTAAATTGGGTAAGATGTAACTCTAGGTCATCGTTCTCGTTATTCGTTTTGATGATGATGATCATCCCGCTGTTCTTCGAGATTTTTGAGAAAAGTTCCCAGCTAACCGGGACCACCTATCCGTGGGACGGACCCATGGTCCATCCTCCGCACTTTCCTCGGTTTGTTTTAGTTATGTAATTATCTAACACATTAATTTGACATATAACAATCAGCTTCTTTAATTAACCCTGTTAGGCACTGGTTCCTTCACGTAATTTTATCACGTGACATAGAAAAACAATATCAAACAACTTCTTTATTAGCATTTCATCATTTTATCTTTGAAATACAAGGAGTTCCGCCCGTAGGCTTGTCCATAAACTGCCCGAAGGCTATCCAGTAATCCGCTAGGGATCACTATTCCAAGCTTCTGCCCTTAGACTAGTATGGGGCCTCAAGATCCAATCTCGTGTCACGTTAGCCTCTTGTGCAGGACCCGGAAGGCGAGGGATTTACGGCCAGAGCCCCCCCTGGCACCCAAGCGTCCTCCTGCTCCAAGTAGAGCTCAACGGAAAGACCTCTCGCGGCGGGTTCGGTCCACGTTCCCGGCGCGGTCAACAACCCCCTTGGTTAGGGTCAGGCAGGCAGTCGGGGGTAACTGAAGCTGCCTCTCCCTTCAGGCCTTCAACCTGAAGCATTTAGATATCTTTTCATCCTTTAGTTCCTTGAGCAAACAATGCAAACAGTGCTTTCTAAACTATTACAAGCACAATCAATTTCCAGTGGTCGTTTATTTGGCCAACTGTTAAGGAGTGAATCCTTCTCTGTGAATGCATCCAGCATTCGATCCGGGATCAATTGCGACTTGGCAAGATCCCCAAGGGTTTGTTTGTTCACCCTTTTGTCCTTGGGTTAGGGCCATACCCTGTTAACCCAACTTAACCAATACCTTAGGTTTTATTAATAGTAAATCCTGGCAACCATGTCGCTTCAATTTATTGATTGGTCATTTGCTTCCAGGCAAATACCTAACTCTCCTTTTTCTTGGCAATTATTCCCCAATAAAGGTGATGTAACAGGATGATTACTCATCCTCTTGTAAGTTAAATTTGCGTAATAACTTGCCAACCTCATTTCAAGAAATGGCAAAACTCTCTTGTGAACAAATCACAAGTCTATGCGATGTTGCAACTTTTTGCACATGTGTTGCATCTATTCCACGGGATCATTTCACCCATTGAATGGTGTTTTCTGGTCACAGAATTATCTCCAGCCGAGAAGCAGGGTTTAAGGCGTCTTCTTACCCCACCCATTCCTAATTATATTGGCCACGATCCTAGGAATTTCCAACTCAGTCGGAGTTTCATCATTTGAACGAGTGATCCTTAGGATAGAAACCTCAGATCATTTTATGCATGAGCATCCAATTGACTCAACATTTCGTGAATGTGGGTATGATCTTTGGGTTTGAGGGTATTGACTTGGCAACAAGTGTAAAACTAGGTCGAATAATCTTATCGCGCTAAACCCTAGTTAGCACTTGGGATAATTATCATATCGACTGAACCATGCCTATATGAATCCCTTGTGGGTTAGGTGATTTAGACAATTCAATATACTTGTCTTGCGACAGGGATGAGCCTTTCCTAGAGATAATAAACTAGATCTAAAGGGGGAAAAATAGTTACAACTACACCAATACATGTAAACATGCGATTCATTGCTTCTACGCATCACATGGTTCACAATAACCCTATCTTTCCTTGGTAAAGTAAAAAATGCCTGATAATCTGGACACTAACTTTCCTAGGTCCTACTAGGACTTACATCAAATAATCATGCCTACAACCTTGTTGTCTACACTTTAGAATCTTATGCTTTGATAAACCATGCAACCTTTCCTAAATGCGGCTCCTGATGAATGACATTTCTGCATGACGACTATGCAATACGCAACTTTCTCCTAGCCCAATGTAGTCAATGAAGCTCATACAAAACTAAAACTAGTGTTAACTTATTCCATTTTACATGCCACTTGCAAGTCCATAGATCATTTTCGTGCTCTTCTATTTCTTTTCGAATAACATCTTATGGGTGTTAACTTTTCCTCATGAATCATTACAAGGAAGATTTATCTAAAAATGTGACATGCCATTAATCTTTCCATGCCTAGTAAAAAGGTGTACCTCAATAATTTCAACCTTGTAATGAGGTAACAGTTGTCCTAGGCTCGTCACTTTTGAATGCACAAAAGGAAACTTACTAATAAGGTCCTACAAATGCATAGACACCTTATGCTCTTTTCATTCATTCCATTGAACGTACCAATGATCAATTTTCATATCTTAAGCTATTTCTAATAAATGTTCAAATAGCCAATTCATTTTCCAATTGCATTTAACTTGACTAGTTGAATTTGAACATGCATGAGTGCTTCCTAATCCATGAAGTTATCGTGATTAATTCAATAGTTTTGTGTGGAATCGAAATAGATAAAACCTGGACTTGTGGACTCCGGGAAATATCCACGTAAATACTAGGAGAAGATCCTCTCGCAGGCGCGTCTTGTGACTTTTTAGGGCCCATTGTAGGCGTGATTTTTTTTTGGCTTCCGATTTGCCTTCGCGGTCTATAAATTTACTCGCCTTGGTATGCAGCCTTAAGATCTTTGCCCTTCTCCCTCATACGTAGAAGATCCCCTTTTGAAGTACGGATCCTTGAAAAAGAAATACCGGTTTGTAGGATTTGGCTTATGGAAGGCCTTAGGGATTGGAACTTGGGCCCTTTGCAGAAGAGCTGTGGAAAATGAAACTTAATAAGTGCTTGCGGGAATTGGGGCTTTCTCGAGCAAGCTTGTGGGAATTGAAGCTTGTTATGGGAAGGAGCTCTTGCGAATGGGGCTTGCAAGAAGGGAGGCTTTATGAGCTTCTTTAGGGAAAATCGGGGTGGCAAGGCATGGGTTTACAGATGGCTTGTGGCCTTTGAAGCCTATTAGCAAAAAAAAGGCCTCTTGCGAATGAAGCTGCGGGAATTAGGCCTATGGGAAAATGGGCTTTAAGGGAGGGCTTTTAACCCCCGGGATAGACCCCGTGTGCACAAGGTCTTAGGCCTTGTTTCTTTTCAGAAGCTTCCAAAGCTTAGGAAGCTTCTGCTTCCCGAGAAAGCACGCGATCAAGGGGAATGATTAAGGATTAAACGAAATGGGAGATGACGTCAAATGGAGGGGAAAAAAAGATATGGACTTGTCAAGGAGATGGTGGCGACTGTCAGCGCTGCATCGGCAGCTGGCAATTAACCCGGCGACCCTTCACGATTGGCGCTGGCCCCTTTTGCAGCGTGGCGGCAGCTTCTTGCTGGACGGCAGACTCTCTAGAATCTCTACTCCCATGCACCGCATCCTCAACTTCCCTCTCCCTCTAGGCAGCACGACCCTCTCCTTCCTTCCTCCTCGCAGCCTTTGGCCTTCTCCTCGGCAGCCTCCTCACGGCCCTTCAGTGGCAGCCTCCTCACGGCCCCTCCGCGGCCTCTCAGCTTTTTCCACCACCCCCCCCTTCTCACCCCTTAGAGGGGGGTATTTATAGGAAGGGGGGTAAGGTCTCCCTCCCCCCACGTGGTGCCTGCATGGCTCCTCTTCCTCCACCTCTCCTATTTCCCCTATTCCAGTCCATCCCCTTCCCTCAGCCACGCTTGGCTGGGGGAAGTAATAAAAAAAATTTGCAATTACCTTATCCTCTTGACCTCTTCCCAAGAGGCTGTTTACCTATGGTTATGCGGGTTATTTAACCCTCGGTCCCGTTTTGCCAGTGGAGAGGTCATGATTCTTCGGTCCCGATTTACCAATGCGGAGTACTCCTTTTCTCGCGTACGATCATAAATCAGCTACAGGAAATGGAGATAACCTTTTCACAAATTTACAATGTGCAGGAGGTTGGTCTAGTAATATTTCAAACGAAAATATTACAGTATGGCTCCTATTCCAAATCCGCTAGCATCAATAAGTACTAAAAAGAATGGTCTATTGAAATCAGGTAGTTGTAATACAAGAGCATGGATTAATGCATGTTTCAATAAATTAAAAGATTTATGTTGATTATCAGACCAATGATAAACAATACCTTTCTTTAAAAGTTTAGTCAAAGGCAAAGCAAGTAATGAAAAATTTTGCACAAACTTCCTGTAAAAAATAGCAAGACCTAGAAAAGAACGTAACTCATGCACATTTTTGGGTATAGGCCAGTTCAATATTGCTTCTATCTTCTTAGGGTCAACATTAATACCTTCTGATGACACAATATGACCTAGATATTCAATTTCTGTTTGAAAGAACTCACTCTTATCCGGATTATCATACAATTGATTATCTTTCAACAACTTGAAAACCAAAGACAGATGTTCATAATGTTCTTTCTCATTTTTACTGACTACCAAAATATCATCAAAGAATACTATAACACATTGCTCACATTTCAAAAATATTCGATTCATCATTGTACTAAATGTAGCAAGTGCATTAGTCAATCCAAAAGGCATCACTAAAAATTCATAATGACCAAATTGTGTTCTAAATGCAGTCTTAAATATATCAAATTTATCTAATCTCACCTGATGATAACCAGATTTAAGATCTATTTTACTAAATATGGCAAAACCTTGTAGTTTATCCATAAGATCATCTACCCTAGGAATTGGATATCTATTCTTTACAGTAATCTTATTTAGGGCACGATACTCAATGCACATGCAATAAGTATTATTATTCTTCTTTACCAACAAAACAAGTGTGCCAAATGAAGAACTATTAGGTCTAATTAATCCTCTGTTTAATAATTTCTCAACTTGATTTTGAATTTCTTTCTGTTCAATCTGGTTATGCCTATATGGTGCTTTACGGGGTGGTTGTGTACCCAGAATTAAATCTATTTTGTGGTCTTCAGGACAAGAAGGAGGTAGTCTAGGTGGTAAATCTTTAGCAAAACAATCTTTAAATTGTGCAACGAATTTTTTATGCCTAGGGTGCATATGTTTTTCTTTAGCTTGAAATTCATTCACCCAAATTAGATAAGATTACTACTTTTGCGTAATGCACGTTTAGCTTGAGTATGAGTAAGCAGTGGAAAATTATTAGATGCGTGCATACCATACAATGTAATGTGTTTTCCTTGAAAATGAATTTTAATTGAATGTGTGGTATAATCTATGTCAGGGTTATACTGATGACACCAAGAAATACCTAAAATAATATCACTGGACTATAATGGTACAACTAGAAAATTCATTCTTTCAATGTATTCACCAATTTGAATTTCTAAATCAGGCACCTCTTGTGTTCCATTATACCTTGTGCCTAAGAATGCTTCTTTAATGCGATAATGCGTAGAAACAGTTCGTAATTTCAATTCTTTCACTAACTTTGTAGAAATAAAATCATATGTACTACCATCATCATGCAAAATAATCTTTTCTTTTCCATGCACTAAACATTTCATTGTCAACAAAGAATGTGGAGTTGGCATACCTGGTAAAGTATCCGAAGGAGTAGCAATGTCATCCTCATCTTCCATAAAGTCAGGCATTTCCTCATGTTCTTCATCTTCCATTGCTCCAAGATAGTTGATATGGACAGGTGGCTTCTTTGATTGGCAATTGGCTGCTAGATGTCCAGGTTGATGGCATTTGTAACACACTATAGGTTTGGCTTTAGATACATTGTTTGCAAAGGCAGGAAGTCTAGGAATATTAGGATTTGGCTGTGAGGATGGCTTAGAGTATTGATTGGTATTTGATAGAAAAGGAGGTGGTTTTGTCCAAGACTTACGGAAAGATGATGAAGGAAATGGGCTTTGATTGAATCTTCTAAATTTTGAATTGAATTGCTTGGACCCATAGTTACCATTTGCTTGAAATTGTTGTGGACGCTTGTCTCTTCCTCAAATCTTGTCTTCAATGTCATGAGCTAAAGAAATTGCATCTTCAAGAGTTGCAGGCTTAAACATATTGACTTCAGCATAGTAACGCCCAACTAATCCAGACATAAACTTGCGCTTGTGAGTCGCTTCAGGTACGTCTTCAAGCATGCGTAGTTGCAGTAAGGCATTCCAAAAGCGTTCATTGTACTGGGAAATAGGCTCACAATCTCTTTGTTGAAGAAGGTTCCATTGCTTTATGGTTTTTCATGGAATTGTGGAGGAAGGAAATTCCTCCACAATTCTTCATAAACTTCTTTTTGAAACTCTCCCAGGTAGTGGCTTTTTCATGGAATTTTGGAGGAAGGAAATTCTGCATAAACTTCTTTTTGAAACTCTCCCAGGCTCTTACAAACCACGGTCCACCAAAGAGATGCTCTATCCACTAAATGATTAGTGACACACTTAATTTTATCTTTTTCAGCGTATGTCTCTTCATGAAAGTAATCATCAAACTGACTGATGAATGCAAGAACAATCTTTCCATCTCGAATTCCATTGAAAGTAAGGAATTTGAAATTTCTTTTACTTATCTTTGTTTCTTTGCAGATGGATTAAGCTTCGAGAGTCGCATCGATGGTTCGTCGGATAAGATCTTTGGGTTGTGGTCAATCTTTGTTGGTAGTCGATCGTTGTAAATTGGTGAATTGAACTTGCAAGACTTACCAGGCTCTTCATTCTTCATCCAACTGCATCATAATTAAATCCAACTTTTGTTCCATTGTAGGTTCAGGAAGATCGCCTTCAGCCATTAAATCATCCATATTTTGTTTCGTCATCCTGTAAAAATTCAAAAGAACTCACAGTCTCAAAATCCAATTAGCGGGATGAGCGTAGCTCAAAATCGGGTTTACAAGGCTTATAGATTTTTGTGTTTGGCTTTTACGGTCTTCGAATTTTGCGGTTGCGGGATTTGAAGTCTTCGTAAAATCTGCGTATAACCTTCTGCGTGTGCTGAAACTGGTTCAGTAAGTCTGCGTATGCGAACAGAGTCTCCCAGGGAACAACTTTGCAGTTTAGTGCTTCTGTGCAGGAACAGTCCTTATGGGAGTTTTTGGAAAGGATAGGCGTCCCCATCAACTTCTCGCACAAATAATCCACTTTGTGTATGAGCCCTGGTCACAAAGTTTACGGAATCCACCGTAAAACCTCACAGAATCCACGGTGGCACAGAATCCACCGTATAATATGCCTCCTTTGTTTCTCAACACTTCGCAATCTTCTCCTTTCAATGCGTAACCAAACATAATCACCAACATTGAAACTCATGGATTTTCTTTTCTTATTATCTTGTTTAGTGTATGATTACTAGGGTTTTGCAATCATGTCTTTAACTTGAGTAAAAATAGTAGCATGTGTATTGGCATATCATCAACAGATTTAATTTTATTCGACAATGATGTAATAGGTGTAGGTAATCTATGTCCATAAATGATTTTAAAAGGTGCTTCATGAGTAGTTATGTGCGGTGTATTATTGTATGAAAATTAAAGTAGATGCAAATGTGTATCCCATGTTTGTGGTTTTGAAATTGTGTATGCACGCAAAAGATCTAGAATTATACTATTAGGAGCTTCTGTTTGCCCATTGGTTTCAGGATGGAATGCATATGAGAAATCAATCTTAGTACCCAAATTAGCAAGCAAAGTAGTCGAAAAATTATTACAAAATCTAGAATCACAATCAGAAATAATAACTTTTGGCAAACCATGATTAGTGAAAAAAATCTTAAAAAATAATTGTGCAGCTTGAGATGCAGTTAATGTTTTCTTACATGTTAGAAAATATGCTTGTTTGCTAAATCGGTCTACTATAGTCCAAAATATATCATGATTAGCTTGTGTATTAGGCAAACCAGTTATTGAATCCATTGAAATATATTCCCATGAATGGTTAGGAACTAGTAAAGGCATTAACAAACCATATTGCTTACCATGGTGTCACTTGACTCTTTCGCAAATTAAACACTTAGAAATAAAGTTAGAAACATTAGATTCCATTTGCGACCAATCAAAATATTCAACCAATGTTCTTAAAATGAAAATAATACCTCTATGTCCTTGATATGGAGGACAATAAATTTCGTGCAAAACAAATGATCTAAATTGAACAATGACAAAAAATCTTTTCTCATAAAACATAAATCCATTAGAGTAAGACAAACAAACCATTGGAATCTAGTTATTGACAATTAATTTGTTCCAATCGGCTTGAAAATTGGGGTCATGGTCTTCACAGGAGTAAGGGAATTAAAGGATAGAACGAAAATATTATGGATACTTGGTCTTCTACTCAATGCATCAGCAACAACATTTTCTCTTCTTGGCTAATATTAGATTAGTGAATGAAAACTTGAATGAAAGCAGCCCATTTAATATGATGGACAGCAATTTGTGGCTGACTAAGGAGATGTTTGATACTTTGCTAGTCAGTTTTAATCATAAATTCGGATCCCATCAGATAATGTTTCCATTGAAATAAGGCTTGAAATACAGCTAAAAATTCTTTATTATAAGTGGAATACTTCAATTCAAAAGGTTTAAGTTCGCAACTAGAATAGGCTATGGGATGTGAATCTTACATGAGGACAGCTCCTATTCCTGATCTGCTAGCATCCGTGGACTACTAGGAAGAATGGTAAATTAAAATCACGTAATTACAAGACAGGTGCATATGTTAAAGCACGTTTCAACAAATCAAAGGACTTTTGCTGGTTGTCAGGCCAACAATACACAACACCTTTCTTTAACAATTTCGTCAAAGGCAATGCAAGAAATGAAAAATTTCTGACAAATTTTCTATAAAAGTTGGCAAGGCCTAAGAAAGAATGTCACTCATGCACAATTTTAGGGATTGGAAAACTCAAAAATTCCTCTATCTTTTAGGATCAATGCGAATACCATCAAAAGAAACAATGTGACCTAAGTATTCAATCTAGGTTTAAAAAAAGTCACACTTATTAAGGTTAGCATATAATTGATTCTCTTTCAAAAATTTGAAAACCAAATATAGATGTTCACAATGCTCATTCTTGTTCTTTCTAAAAACCAAAACATCATCAAAGAAAACAATCACACAATTTTGATACTTAAAAAATTCATTATACGACTGAATGCAGCTACTGCATTGGTCAAACCGAAAGGCATAATAAGAAATTCATAATGACTAAACTGAGTTCTAAATGCAATCTTAAAAATGTCAGGTGTATTCAAGCATACTTGATGATATCCATATTTGAGATCTCTCTTGCTAGAAACAGTGGATCCTTCTTGTAGTTTATCCATGAGGTCGTCTATCCTAGGGATCGAATATCTATTCTTAACAGTGCTTTTGTTTAGGGCATGATAGTCAATGCACATCCTATAGGTATTATTTTTTCTCCTAACTAATAGGATAAGTGCACCAAAAGGAGAACTACTGGGCCTAATGAGTCCTCGGTTCAAAAGTTATTCAACTTGTCTTTAGATTTCTTTTTGCTCAATCTGATTGTGTTTATGAGGTGCTTTACATGGTACTCGAGAACCTAGGATTAAATCTATTTTATGATCTTCAAGACATGTAGCTAGTGAACCAGATGGTAAATCAATATCAAAAAAACCTTTAAATTGTGAAAGAAATTGTGCATGCTTAAGATGTGTCTGAGTTTCCTTAGCTTCAATTTCATTCATCCATACTAAATATGATTTACTACCTTTTCTCAATGCACGTTTAGCCTATGAGTGACTAAGAAATGGAAAATTATCAAAGGTGTGCAATCCATGTAATGTGATTTGGTTTCTGTTAAAATGAATTTTCACGAAATGTGTGGAATAATCTATTTAAGGATTATATTTGTGACACCAAGGCATTCTTAAAATAATATCATTAGCTTGCAAAGGTACAAGCAAGAAATTTCTACTCTCAACATAATCACCAATTTTAATCTCTAAAACATGCACTTCTTGTGTACCATTGTATCTAGTGCCTAAGAATGTAGCCTTTACATGATAATGAGTTGAAACATTAGATAAATTTAATTATTTTACTAGCCTTGTAGAAATAAAATCATGTGTCTTTTCTTGTCCATGCACAAAACATTTCATTGTTAGTAATGAATGAGGATTTGACATACCTAATAAAGTATCTGAAGTATCGTCGATATCATCATCATCTTCAGTAAAGTCTAGCATATCTTCATGGTCTTTGTCATCAGTTGCTCCCAAGTGATTGATTTGAACAGCTTGCTTCTTAGAGTGATTATTTGTTGCTATGTGTCCAAGCTGATGACACTTGTAGCAAACTATAGCCTTTGCTTTGGAGACATTATTGGTAAGGGCTAGTAGTTTGGGTATATTGGGATTTGGCTGGAGAGAAGGCTTAGGGTTTGAATTTGTATTTGATGGTAAATCAGGAGGTCGAGTCCAAGGTTTACAAAAAGAAGAAGGAACAAAGCGATTTTGATTGAATTTTCTGATGTTAGAATTGAATTGCTTTGTACCAAAGTTACCATTAATTGAAAATTATTGCGATCACTTTTGTCATCCACAAATTTTATCCTCCACATCATGTGCTAAAGAAATCGAATCTTCCAGAGTCTTTGGCTTAGACATATTCACTTCCATAAAGAGGTGATTAAGCAAATCGGACATATACTTGCACTTGTGGGTCATCTCAAAAACATCTTCAAGCATTCAAAGTTGAAGTAAGGCACTCCAAAAACGCTCATGTATTGCGGGATGGATTCACGATCTCTTTGTTGTAAGAGATCCCACTGCTCGATAGCTTTCTCATGGAATTGAGGTGGAAAGAAATTCTGCAAACAATTCTTTTGAAAGGCTTCCCAAGTAGAGGGACAATCAACACTCTTGTGGAAAAAAGTCCACCATAATGATGTTGTGTCTCCTAGATGGTTAGTGACACATTTAAGTTTATCTTTTTCAGCATATCTCTCGTCATGAAAATAGTCATCAAAATGAATGATGAAAGCAATAACAATTTTGCAATCATGTTGCCCATTAAAAGTACAAAATTTAAAATTTCTTATACTTATCTTGGCCTCTTTCTTAAGAGCCTGTACATCGAGTGTCGTATCAATAATATGTTGAATAACATCTTTAGGTTGCACTCTGTCTTGATCAACATTGGATTGTTGAAGTGTAGCCAAATATGCTTGCAAGTTTTGACATGCTCTTTGCTCTTCTTGAAGTTGCATCATGATTAGATCCAAATTTTGCTCCATAATCAGTTCTGGAACATTGCATTCACCCATAGAATCATCCATGTTATGTTTCAACATCTTGCAAAAATATCAAACAACCTCACACACTCAAAATTTCATTAGAAGGATGAGCGTAGCTCAAATTTGGGTTTATAAGGTTTGCTTTTTTCTTTCTTAAAATGGATTTTCTTTTACGATCTTGCTTTTTTCTCAGATACGAAAATTGAAAACGGTCTTCTTCCAAGAAAAATAGTATTTTGCATAGATTGCATGTGACAGCTTCTTACTACAAATGAGCTCTGCCAAATTGTAGGTGGGAACACGGGCTTGCTGGAACTTTGAAACTGGTTCGGGGATAGCATAGTGGGAACAACCACTAGATAGGAGATTAATAATTGACTTGAAGCTTTAGTTGAGCTTTAATAACTTTAAGCTTTAAATAAAAAGCTTAACTAATTCGTGGATCAGTTACAAGATGATGGCACGTTCTTGTTGGAATCGACAACGATGAGTTTATTCCTCCTTTAAGCTTTTTAAGCTTATGAACTTCAAACTTCATAAACTTCATATATACTTATTTTTCGATAAAAACAACTTGCAAAGGAACTACTGAAGTGGTCCTCCATCTCTTGGGAGAGGTCCTTCACGATCAGAGGATATAGCAGGGGTTCTTCACCGCTAAGAACACGCCTGTATTATCAATTCATTTTTTGAGACAGCTTGTAGAGCCCGTTTGTTCCAAGATCTTTGCCTTGGCTTAAAATGGTAAGTGATTAAAAGCTCCTGATCTCAACTTCACTCTAATACCACTATTGCGGAGATCGGATGCTATTTGTACACATTGTGAATGCCGGAAGGTCCCCAAGAACAAAGAACTCTATAAAACCTTTATAAAAAGTGAAAGATAATTTGCACGACATAAGACAAAAAGACAAATTGGATGCCATCTCCCCCCATGCCTTGTGTGACGCTTCACAAGACATGTGTTTATAAGTTTATTTATCTTTTAGCTCAAAAATATCCCACTTTACAAATAGCATGCTTTTGGATTTTGTGTTTGCTTTTTCCCAAATATAGAGTAAGGTGTTTGGGCGTCCAAAAGTCAAGATGTGCCCAAATACAAATGTCAAATAATGAAATATTTAACAGAGCGCTTATGTGCATACAAGATAATAATTTTTTAATCAAGCTCTTTAATAAATAAGCATGCCTAAATAAGTATTGGCACCACGCCTTTAGTAATAAGGCGCGACCCATAAAAAATGGTAACTCTTCTAAGCATTCGGACTCATGCTATCGCCCTGTGCTACCCAACGCCATTGTCGCCTGCTCTACACATCAATTGAAGCATTCACAATTGTTAGAAAATAATAAAATAAAACCCAAAAAAGTGAATATCTAGCAATCTTTAGCTAAAAAATAATTAAATAGGTTGAAACTCTGTCCTAACCTTAATTTAATTCGAGTGTGCACTCTGAACTCATAAACATCCATGAATTTGATATGTATTTTGCGGAATCACCCATGTGCACATTAAATTAATTTGATGCCCAAAAAGGACAAGTGTCCCCGTCAACTTCTTGCACAAGGAATCCACCTTGTGTATAAGCCCCAAAAAATAAATATAATCATGAAATCCACCGTGGAATATAATCATGGAATCCACTGTAGAATATGCCTCCTAGCATCATACAATCACTCAACAAAAATATGGTCCTCATGATGTTGACTAAGTGAACAACCCATCTCACTGCTGTAGGGATCCTTGGCAATTGTCAACCTCACCATATCACCTTTCCCACTCATCCTAAGGTTCCCATTTAGGTGATGAATATCCCAACTCTCATGCGTGCAAAGAACTATGTGTGCACAATGAAGGAGGTCTCTCAAGTGTGCATGCATCTGAGATTTACTACATATAGCTACAGTGGGTATGATGCCATGCTAGTGCTCAATGATGGTGCAAAATGTGCGTCAATACAACATTTGGCATGGAAGTAATTGTTCACATTAGGAGAAAACCCTTGAGTGTAGTATATTAGATAACTGCAACGTGAATGCTCCTAGATCCACAATCTGTATGATGTGCAATACACTTTCTTTTAAATGTTTAGTAGCTACGAGCAAGGTCCTACTCTAGTCTGTTCAAGAAAACACCAATCTAAACCAAGGCTATTAAGTTTTCATACTAATTAATCTAAATAAAATGATAAAAACAATTATTAATTTGAAAAAACACAAAAAATCTAATTACAGAAGAAAAAAGTAAATAGTCACACAAACAACTAAGCTTTAAAAAAATCCTATCTATCTAAGGTTATCTAATGGTTTTCAGTTTATGCAAAAACACTTGACATATTTAGCCAAGCTTACCCTAATCTGCAAGAACTCATGAGTAGTAGTTGCTTTCATAAAGTGATACTACATCTATCATGCATTCAATTTTCTCATGCTTTTGTTCTACGTGTTTTTATTCTAACCATTTTGCTAGTGGAATTGTCATCCTTGAGACAACCATGAGACATACTTCTTTAATCTACATCCATTGATTCTTTGTTTATGTGACTTTCCATTAAATTTGAAGTATGATCCAACTTGCTATTATATCTTAAAACCAAATCTATTTTTATATATTTTTAACTTTTGATTTTTGTACTAATTTATTGAAGATTTGTTTCATGGCTTCTTTCATGATGATCACAAGCCTCTTATTTGTTCAATCATGCTTCTTGTAATTGCAACCATCTCTCTATGATATAATTTTTGCTCTCTCTTACTTATTTTTTCAAACATCCTTAAAGTTGGTATTTTCACTTCTATAGGTAATAAGGCTTCTCTTCCATAAACCATCTTAAATAAAGAAAATCTTGTACTCTCTTTCCTAGCTAAACAATAGCCCACAAAGCACTTGGAAGCTCAATATCCCATGTTTGAGAATGCTATTTTGTCATTTTTGACAACATTCTTATTAACTCACCATTGAATTGCTCATTTTGTCCATTACACTGAGGATAATATGGTGAAGCAAAGCATTTTGCTATCTTCATTTTCTCACAAATATTATTAGTCAATTCTCCTTTGAAACCTAGTCCCCTATCACACATAATGTCTAAAGGTGTCCCAAACTTGCCCCATATGTCCTCATATATGAATTTACCCACATCAATATCTCTAATGTTTTTAACAGCTTTAGCTTTCACCCAATGACTCGAGAGATAATCAACTATAGTCAAAATGATATCTGTCCTCTTGATGTATGTGGTGATAGCCGATTGCATCTATTCCACATTTCTAAAAAATTTCATGAGTAAGAATTTTTTTCTTATTTATATTGTTAATATTTTCTTACTCATTTTTTGACATTCATGACATGATTTACACTAGTGATTGACATCTTTATGCACACTTGGCCACATATCCTTCAGTTAAAATTTTCTGAAGAGTTATTTTGTAGGAATAATGTCCTCCACATGCTCCCTCATGATTATTTTCAAGCATATGATTTATTTCCTCCTTTGAAGGTGCCCTTCTTAGAATCAAATCCACTCCATTCGCATAAAGAATATATTTTACTAATTTATACCTTCCAGATCTTCTCAATACCTCGTATTTCTTATATTTGGGAACATTGGATGATACTCTCCTAGTTAAGAAAAATTGTTCATCCAATTTAAGGGTTTATCTTACTCTATACAAAGGAAAATCTACTTTAATAGAAAATACTTGATAGATTACTTTTTGGGCTTCATTATGACCCTCTTGATTCTCTTCCTTGGGTATATGGTTTAAACTTCGAGCCTCAAACTGATTCACATCTCTCCAAATTCTATTACATCTTGATTTGCAAGACTCTAAGAATTAACTTTGTTAAAAGTAGAGCATCATCTCTAATCCTCAATCTTCAAATTCCCATCTTTTGACAAAGTAAGATGGCTACTTGCAATGTTGCATATTCAACTTCATTGTTACTGGTTGCCTCAAGTTTAATAATTTCTTATAGTATCAACTTTCCATGTGGATCATAAAGTACAATTCCTCTTGATGATACTTTATGGGCTTTCCGATATGATCCATCGAAGTACATCAACAATGAGTTTTTAATTTCGAGTTCTACTTCTTTGTCTCCAAAGTTTCCTTTTGGCAAGAATGAACTATCCCTATAATTCAAAAGATCTGGTATGATAGCTTGAGTTGAATCCTCAACTTGAAATTTATATTGAAATTCCTCAAGTTCAATAATCCATGTTATAACTCTCCTCGAAAGTTTTTCGTTATTTGCTAACTATAGCAATAGTGTATAACTTGTTAAAATTGTAATGAGTTTTGGTAGTAAACACCTCCTAAACTTTCTACAAGCAAATATTACACTAACCTTTACTAATTCAATTTTAGTATATGTCATTTCTACTTGCAACTTCACTCAACTTGCAAAATAGATAGGTCTCATGTATCAAGTCTTTCATATACAATTTTGGTTGATACTTGCAAAATAGATAGGTCTCATGTATCAAGGCATCTTGCATTTTTTTGGATTTGATTGACAATCACAATTGCTATTCTGTCAAAAACTTTATCTAGCTTTTCACAATGTTCGTCTTATTGTATGTACACAAACATCATCCATAAAATCTCTCATAAACTTCTAGAAGAAAGGAGCTACCACTTTGTTTACCCTCACTTGATACCAAGCTGGTCCATTACTACAAAAGGTAGAACTCTATAACAAAAATATCCCCATGGTGTTATAAAAGTTGTTTTTCTATGATTCGGAGCAATGGGTAATTGAAAATAACCTAAACAACCATCACAGACACTATACAATTCATATCCTACAACTGAATAAAAAATATCATCTATGAAAGTGTTGGGTATTTGACTCACACCTCACTTACGCCTACGCTCATATGGGAGTGTCGGTGATCAGTAGGACACTGGAGCACTTTTTACTCTCGGTAGGAGAGGTTTTTTCCCCTAGACTTATGGTCTTATTGTCATATGTACTTATGTGCTTATGTTACACACATTTGGGCACTTAGTGTGTGTCGGGTGTGAACACCCCCTACAACCCTAAGGTTTAAGGGTTGTACTTTGTACTTTGTGGTTACACTTATTCAGTCTATTCTCTTGGGTGTTGTGCTTCAACTCTGTCTCTCACTCTCACACTGTCTACTGAATCCCAGCTGTACCTCGATCCTTCCATCTCACATTTGGTATCAGAGCAGTCTTTTGTCTGCTGTCTGCAGCCCCTGCCAGCTCTGCCTAGTCGAGCAGCTCAACAACGCCTCATCCTCATCAAGAACAAGCAGCAGCTCATCCGCCTACTCCTGTTCGTCAGGTCCACCCGTCCTACTCGACAGCACCACCGGCTTGTTTGTCAACTCAAGGGCCACAACGACTAGGTCACCTCCAACGCTTGCCCCATGAATGACTCTGATAGAATCGAGTCCGCCTCACGCGACAAGTCTGTGGTGGTCTGGTCCCTCACGCCTGGGTGCATCATCGACATTGCAGTGCCACATCATCTGCATGAGAGTTGACTGTCTGCTTAGTCCACGTCAACTCACGACTGTCCTACCGCCCGTCTGACGAGTCAACACCTGCAGCTCGCGACTGTCCTGCTGCCCATCTGATGAGTCAACACTTGTAGCTCGCGACTGTCCTGTCGCCCGTCTGACGAGTCAACGCTTGTAGCTCGCGACTATCCTTCCGCCCGCCTGATGACGAGCCACTTGCAACGCCTGCTTGCAACTGTCCTGCCCGCCCGTCTAGCGAGTCCACGTCTGACCTGACACTCTGCTTGTCCGTCCTGACCACGTCAGGCACAGCACAGGTGTGAAATAAATTTGATGCAAATTTCTGGACTGGATCATCAAAAATTTTGGGGCTTTTGTGTATTTTGGGGACAGTTGCATATAAACTGCTGGTACAGTCATAGAAAGACTGTTTTGACAGAAATTTTGGTAAAAATTTTGGGGATTTTGATATAACAGTGTTGCAATGCACTGTTTGCACCTTGGGAAGCATGCATTAAAAGACCGTTTTTTGACAGAGTACGCCCTTGCACATTAATTGCAAAAACGTGTTTGCTGCAATTTCTCAAAATTTGCAGGTTTCCAATTCATACTGCTTTGACATTGCTCATTTTGTCTTTGGAAATTTGTCATCATGGCAAATCAAGGAGGTGATGTCTTTACGTATGTATCCAAGGAGGACAGATTGGATGGAAATAACTATTCGCTTTGGTCATTCATGATGAAGCATGTATTAGTGGCCAAGAATTTATCGGATTATGTCAGTGGAGAGGAAACTCGACCGGGAGTTGTAGCTCCCGTTACTCCTCCTCCCCATGGCACATGTGGACAACAGGGACCTCAGCCCGCTCCACCTCAGCCACTTCCTCCAAGAACTGCAGCTCAAAAATCTTGGATACACGTGATGCACAGGCCTTATCGCTGATTGCTCTGGCAGTTCAGTGGTCCATCATACCTCATATCCATTCGGCATCTTCTTCACGAGATGCATGGTTGACTTTGGAGCATATGTTTGTAGGAAAGAATGAGACTCGGATCTCTTTCTTGAAGAAAGAGTTGGAAACTCTGAAGATGCATGAAGGTGATTCTATGCAGGATCACTTAAATAAGATTTAGGACTTGAGGGAGCAGCTCATGAATGTAGATGAGTATTTTTCGGATGCACAGTTGATATCCACCACCTTGAATTCCTTACCTCCTTCTTACTTGTCTTTTCATACTGCATTGAACCTCACCATGAGGATTGCTGAGCACCCACTCACTTTTATTCAGCTGGTTAGTTTGCTTCTAGAGGAGGAGCAAACACGGAAAAATAGTGGTGTGGATGCTATAGTCTCTGAGCAGGCTTTCGTGGCAAGACAGAAAGGCAAAAACAGCAAGGTGGAAAATGCTCCACAGAGTTCTGGCACTTCGGGCACATCACAGAATCAGACACAAGGGGGGACGCAAGCAAAAAAAGGAAAATGTCATTATTGTAAGAAGCCCGGCCACTATATCACTGAGTGTAGGAAGCGCATTACCAAAGAGAAGAAGGAGTCAGGAATGTCTGTTTCTACTACTCCTTCCACTGCTAGTGAGTCCGCGTCCTTTGTTGTGGACAGGGACTATTGTTTTTACACTTGCAGTTATGACATCTCTTGGGCCGATAGAGCACTTAGCTCTACAGAGGATGCTGACACTTGGTTCTTTGACAGTGGTGCTTCTAGACATATTACATCTCGCATAGATTTGTTTGCTTCAGTTAGTGCACCTCCCGTTGAGAAATCGGTACAGTGTGCCAATAATGCATCATACCCTGTTCGTGGTATTAGGGAGATTCAGCTCACAGCCATTGATGGCTCTATTCTCCGCCTGCAGGATGCTTTGTTTATGCTTGGAATCAAGAAGAATTTGCTTTTATTTCTTCTTTGGTACGTTGTGGTTTGTAGGTCACTTTTGATGATAACCGTTGCATGGTTAGAGAAAAAGAATGCATGACTTTGGTCTTGACAGGATCTTTGTGTCATGGTTTATATGAGTTGGATGCTCTTTCAGTAGATTAGTCCGCATACTTGACATCCACTCTTACTCCTGCTATGATACAGGCGGAGTTATGCCATGCTCGTTTGGGGCATGTAAACTTTGGCAGCTTGATGCTTTTGCAGCGTACTTAGATGCTGGATCCCTTACCTCCCTTGGAGAGACCTCCTGAGCACTTATGCGAGGGATGCATTTTGGGGAAAATGTATCGGTTCTCATTTCCTCGTGATGTTGCTTTCAGAGCAACAACCAAATTGCAGTTGGTGCATTCAGATGTTTATGGGCCTATGCAGACCATGTCATTGGGCGGTTGTTATTATTTTGTGATATTCATTGATGACTTTACACGTTTTTGCTAGGTCTACTATTTGAAAAAGAAGTCTGAAGTGTATGATGCATTTTTGGCTTTCAGTGCACTTGTTGAAAACCAATCTGGATGCAAGATTAAGACTCTCCATTCGGACCGAGGGGGGGAATACATGTCCTCTATGCTGAATTCTTTTTTGCAGCAGAAGGGCATAGTCCATCAGTATACTACAGCTTATACTCCACAGCAGAATGGGGTAGCAGAGAGGAAGAATCGGTCACTCATGGAGATGGCCAGATGTATACTGAAGGCAAAGAGCTTGCCTCATAGTTTTTGGATGGAAGCAGTCATGTGTGCTTTCCATATTTTGAACAGATGCCCTACCAAAGCCTTGAAGACCATCACACCTTTTGAGGCTTGGAACAGCCGTAAACCTTCTGTTGGTCACTTTCGTACCTTTGGGTGTCTTACCTATGCCCATATTCCACAGGTACTTAGAAAAAAATTGGACAAAAAGGCTATTAAGTGCATTTTTATGGGATATAGAAATGAGAGCAAAGGCTACAGACTCTATGATCTCGTTACAAAGAAGGTTTTTGTCAGCAGGGATGTTGTTTTTTATGAAAAATCAAAATTATCCTTGGCTGGTTTGGATACATATCAGGCTTCCCGTGATGTTTTTGAAGGGTTGCTGCCCATTACTTTTGGTGATTCAGCTAGAGGTTCAGAAAATGAACCTAATGTTCAGCCAGCTGCTCTTATGGAAAGTGCAAAAATTCAGCCATTGGCTGATCAGAATATTCAACATCATGCTGAAATTGAAATTCAGCAAGAGCTTGCACACAGTCAGGATGCTAGACAGCTACCTAGATGGTATTTGCAGACTATGCAAGATAGTCCTTTGGATGCACCCATGGCTGGTCATACTAGAAGGCAAACTCGTTTGCATAATTCGGCACATACCATGGAGTTTATTATGGCAGTAAGTACTTTTGATAATGAAGAGCCTGAATGCTATGAGGATGCACAACATAGTGTGCATTGGATGGTAGCTATGCAAGCTGAATTAGATTCTATTACTAAGAATCAAACTTGGGATTTGGTGTCCTTGCCATTTGGAAAGAAAGCCATTGGAACGAAATGGGTCTACAAACTAAAAAGAAAAGCAGATGGATCCATTGATAAATACAAGGCACGGCTGGTAGCTAAAGGCTACGCACAGAAAAAGGGCATTGATTATGAGGAGACATTTGCTCCTACTTCTCGTATGACGACTACATTTTTACATGGGGAACTTCAGGAGAAAGTTTATGTACAACAGCCCATTGGTTTTGCAGTTGAAGGCTCAGAACATTTGGTATGCAAGCTCAAAAAGGCACTGTATGGTTTGAAACAAGCTCCTAGAGCTTGGTATGCAAAAATAGATGCTTTCTTGCTTGGTCAGGGGTTTCTAAACAGCTCATCTGAGTCTACCCTTTACGTATGTAAAGAAGGGGGATCTATGCTGATCATATGTCTTTATGTTGATGACCTTTTGCTCACTGGAACACATGGTGATCAGATTTCAGCATTCAAACAAAATTTGCAGCAAACTTTTGACATGTCTGACTTGGGAGTTTTGCATTACTACTTGGGCATCCAGTTCATACATAATGCTTGAGGTATTGGGCTATCATAGTCAAGGTATATTGGGCAGCTTCTTGAGAAGTTTGGCTTACAGGATTGCAAGCCAGTTTGTACTCCCACAGAACTTGGACTGAAACTGTCATTACATGATGACAGTGATTTGTTTGATATACATACATATGCTCCTGCAGTTGGATGTTTTATCTATCTATGCAATACTAGGCCAGACATACAGTTTGTAGTTTCAGCTTTGAGCAGGTATATGCATTAGTCATGTATGTCACATTGGCAAGCTTTGAAGCGTGTTTTTCGCTACTTGCAGGGTACTTGTTCTCTTGGGTTGCTTTATGCCAAGGGGGGACCACTGCAGTTACATGCTTACAGTGATTCTGATTGGGCTAGTGATTATGATACACGTCACTCCACTAGTGGCAATTGTTTCTTTCTTGGCTCTTCTTGCATTTCTTGGTTTAGCAAGAAACAATCCACTGTTGCCACATCGTCATGTGAAGCTGAATACAAGGCAGCTTTCACTACCACAATTGAATGCGTATGGCTTAGATGCTTGCTAGCTGATTTGGATGTATCTGTTACTGAGCCTACTCCTTTGTTCATTGACAATCAGAGTGCCATTGCAGTGGCATAGAACCCAGTGTTTCATGCTCGCACGAAACACATTGAGATTCATTATCACTTTGTCAGAGAGAGGCTACATGCAGGTGATATCAGCCTTGTCTATTGTCCTACCACCAGTAATGTGGCAGACATCTTCACCAAAGCTCTTCCTCGTGACAAATTTGAAGCATTTCGCGATGCTTAAATTTGATATCCTTTGGTGGCGGATGATCCTTATACTCTTGATCACTCGTCACTCCAGGGGGGTTTGTTGGGTATTTGACTCATGCCTCACTTACGCCTATGCTCATATGGGAGTGTCGGTGATCAGTAGGACACTGGGGGACTTTTTACTCTCGGTAGGAGAGGTTTTTTCCCCCAGACTTATGGTCTTATAGTCGTATGTACTTATGTGTGCTTATGTTACACACATTTGGACACTTAGTGTGTGTCGGGTGTGAACACCCCCTACAACCCTAAGGTTTAAGGGTTGTACTTTGCACTTTCTGGTTACACTCATTTAGTCTATTCTCTTGGGTGTCGTGCCTCAACTCTGTCTCTCACTCTCACATTGTCTACTGAATCCCAGCCGCACCTCAATCCTTCCATCTCATAGAAAGGAAGTGGATAATGGTCTCTCTTTGCAACTGCATTTAGAGGTTTATAGTTTACACAAATTTGCCATCCTCTAGTTTTCTTTCATGCCATGACTATTGTGCTTACCCACTTTGAATATTCAAGAGCATAAATAAATCGTGGTTGCAACAACTTTTCAACGTCTTCTTTTAAAACAAAAATTTGTTCTTAATTTAAGGGTTTTGATTTTTGACAAACTGGCTTGGCAATTTCCTTAAGTTAAATCTTTATCCCTTTCCCTCCCATACATCTAATTTTTGTGTAAGATGTTACAAAGAGATTTGGATAGTTATTACTAATTGTTTTTCATTTGTTTTTCTCTCCTTCAATCATGTCAAGACTCAACATTTTCCCCAGCAACTCTCTCTCTTCTAATAGAAGTTGAGGTCATTCCATCAATCTTTCTAATTCCTCTAGTTTCCCTTCTTCATCTTCTTCAATCAATATCCTCTCCTAAACTTATTCTATTCTAACATTCATAGCTTGAACTCTATTTTGTTCTTTCTTTGAAAGTTATTCAAATGGTACTTATTCATCCTTTACCAGAAATAAAATTCATTTTTCTTCAGATGAAGGATGAAATCTATATTTTTAAAAATTTTAACATACTTTTGAAATTATTGAATGTCTAACATGTATTCTTGACTTCTTTCTAATATTAGAGGTTTTTTCTCCCCTTCATTTTCTCAATTAGTATTGATGAAACCTTTGGGTTTGAGTCACTTCTTGAAATTTCATCCTCACTTTCTTCTTCCTCAAATCTATCACTCTCGTCCTCTTCTTTTTTTTTACTATCATCCTCATTACTAGTTCCTTTCTTGAAGCCATATATAATTTCTTTGCTATCTCCCTATGGTCATTAATCGTTATGATTCCTATCTGTAATATTCCCACCCGTGAATATTGACTTCCCACACACCGCGTAAACCTCGTGCAAAGGTTATCCTTCTTGTTGGAATTACCGGCAGTGTGATCTGTGACCTACATGCAAGAAATTGGGACCTCCGCATTGGCAAGGCAAATCCGAGAGTTCAAACCCGCAAATCACACGTAAACACCCTCTTGGGAGGGGCAAATTGAATATTATCAAGGCAAATTTTTTTTATTTTTATCCCTTTTCCCCAGCCGATGCACGGCTGGAGAAGAGGGAGTGTGGGGGGATGGGACATGGAAGAGCCGTGGGCTGCATGGGAGGGGGGGAACCCATGCAAGGGGCCACGTGGTGGAGCCCTTCTCTCCCCCCCCAATGCCTATATAAACACCCGCTTGCGTGCTGAGGAGGAGGCCCGGAGACTGGTCACCGTGCAGAGGAGGAGGAGAAGGATTGCGAAGAGGGCTTGAGGTCGCCGCCTGCTCAGGCCGGCAGTCACCGTGCTGCATCCGAGGAGGGGGGGAGTCGCTATTCCGCTGGGGAGCCGCCGTCAGGATGCCGCCGCCTTGCTGGAGACCACCAGGCCGCCGCCCATCCCCGCCTTGACCACGTCTTTTTCTTCCCAATCATTGGGACCCCCCCCCCTCGACGTCGCTGCTGATTCCCAGAAGCTTCTTAGAAGCTTCTTTAAGAAGCTTCTAAGGTTAAGGCCATAAGCCTTGGTCCTATGCGGGCTTTTCAGTCTTAAAACCGGGCCTTCCATAAACCCAAAAACCCGTGAGCCCGGTACTCTCAAGGATCCGCACTTTGGAACGGATCTCCGGCGTACAATTTTGAAGCGCTCGCAACAGTTGGAGAAGACTCACCGAACGAGTAAGGGTAAAGGCAAACCGGAAGTCCGTAAGCACGCTAACGATGGCTCCCAAGAAGTTGCAAGGCGCGCCTACGGGAGGTTCTTCCCCGGACTTACACGTGGATATCACCGCGGATCCACAAATCCAGGTTCCGTGAATATATTTCCACATGAAGAGATGTTTTAAATACGCTTAATTCCATAGGGAAATTAATTCTACGTTATCATTAATTCATGGGTAGTGATAATAGTACATTCGATAAATTATAGATAAAGGATCCGTGCATATCATGCATCTACAAAGTTATGAATGAAAAGCACTTATTCTCCCTATGAACTTAGTTGCAAACTGTCTTGTCGTGCATTTTCAAAGTGAAAGCCACATATGGCCTAGGGTTAAAGGGGAAATTGTTAAAGTGCATTGGTCATGTAGGAAAGGAGCATTTTGCATTTAGTCAATAACTCCCTTCGTTATGATTCGCGTGAGGGATTTATTAACTTCTGTTTCACGGCATGATAAAGAACCCCGATCTTATAAGTTGCATGGAAAATGATGCTTGCAAATAGATTAAATCGACTCTTGCCTTAGTATTGCATGAACTTCATTCACAATGTTGTTGTATCTAAGGGTCGCACTTATACTTTCGCAAATTTCATTCATCATGTAGTATTAGGAATGATTGCATGGCTTATAAAGAAAACATGAAATGCAAATACTTAGACACAAGGTTGTAGGTGTTATCCCTTAATTTAAATCCTAGTAAGCCCTATGTAGGCTACTCTTCAAATTATCTTGCCTTTTGACTTTAACTAAAAAGGGATAGGGCTATTGCGGATCTTATGGTATGTGGAAGTAATGAATTACATGTTTACATGTATTGTAACCTTTTGCAACCTTAGACCAAGTATTTCATCTCTAGGAAAGAATTGTCCTTGTCAAAGACAAGTAGGTCAATTTACCCAAGTCATTTGTGGCATCATGACTGCTAGGGTTTCGTATAGACGTAGCTAGCCGATTCAATAAAAAACCTCAAGTACTAGTTAGGGCTTGGCACGTTAGGGATGTAGCCAAGTAACGTACTTGGACACCAAGTCAAAGTCCTCAAACCCAAAGGTCCTACCCACCTTCCCGGAAAATTGAGCCAATGGGATACTTCAGGATGAAGGCCTGAAGGGAGAGGTAGCTTCAGTTACCCCCGACTGCCTGCCTGACCCTAATCAAGGGGGTTATTGACCGTGCTGGGAACGTGGACCGAACCTGCCACAAGAGGTCTCTCCGTTGAGCGTTACTTGGAGCAGGAGGACGCTTGGGTGCCAGGGGGGGCTCTACTCGAAAAAGAGAAGAAGGGTATTGACGTGCAAGGGAGCGACGCTGGAATTTCAAAAAAGAGTGTAAAGCTACTTCCACATTGGAAGGACTACAATTGCGATGCCTCCTAAGAAAGTCCAAGGAGTAGCTGCAGGAGGGTCATCTCCCGATATCCATGTGGATATCTCACCCCAAACCCAGGTTTTTCCTTTTTAATTTTATATCGATTGTAATTCAATCGTGCAAGATGAATTGTTAGGGATAAGATATATTTTGTCCTAGTTATTCATGACGAAGGAATTTAGTTTAATGGAACATGCAAAATAAATTAAGTATAAACATAGTTTTTCTTCAAATAGCATTATGCATTGAAACGAATTATGAGCAAGATTATTTACCTACTAAAGTAGTATTCTTCGGTTAAGCCTAGAAGGTATAAAACTGCATCTTGCACTATTAACCCCTATTCTTTTTACAACGAATCATCATGGAAGATGCGAATCATGAAAGGTTTCTTACGATGCTTAAACTCTAGGAAGTTATCATTGCTAACTGCATAACTTAGCAAGGGAAAGATTGCTTATTTAGCATGAGTTTTGTTCGCAAGGAAAAAGGAAGATTAATTGAATTTACCTTACCTCAAATCGATAAAGTTTAGGATTGAAAAATCAATTGAAACATAGATAACAAATCATGCGGAGGTGATCTTGATATTACCTTCTAAAGTTAACCAAATTAATATAGACTTAGAAATACCTATGCTGCAAAATATTCACTGGGAATGAATTAAAATCCAAGAAACGTTTATACCTTAAATACTTGCCCACATTCCTTGAGTGTAGAGTATGTAAATTGTAAACATAAAAGAAACTAGGGTTTGTCCCTGAGTTTCTTAAAAGAAAATAATAAAGCTAGGAAACCCTCGGTCTGACAAACGTCAGCTTAAAAAAACTGAAACGGATTGTTTCGTAACCCCATTATCGCATAGTACGATGCAGGACTTGCGCGGCAAGTACGAAGTCATATGGTCTTGTGATTGATTCACAAGAAGAAAGGCTAAATTCTCACAACAAGGATGGTGGATCCTTACGCAAGTTATCTTGCAAAAAGGATGTATACTTTGATATCCTTCTAAGTAAGGGAGGTTAAAAACTGGAAACTGAAGTATCCAATGAACTTTAGGGTTTGACCAAGTTGGGTTAATAGGGTACGCCCTAACCCAGAATATAAGGGATCTTGCCAAGTTGCAAGACACCCTGGATTGAGTGCTGGATGCATTCGAAAGGAAGGATTCCCTCCTTAGCAGTTTGCCAACAACAAAAATCGATCAATGGAAATGTTTGTGCTTGCTAGAGATTTTAGAGCATTGTTTGACTTGTTTGACCAATGAATTACAAAATAAATAAGTACCTATACTTCAAATTGAAGGCCTGAAGGTGAGAGGCAGCTTCAATTACCCCCGACTGTCTGCCTGACCCTAACCAAGGGGTTTGTTGACTGCGCCGGGAACGTGGACCGAACCCGCCGCGAGAGGTCTCTCTGTTGAGCAATACTTGGAGCAGGAGGACGCTTGGGTGCTAGGGGGGGCTTTGGCCGTAAATCCCTCCTCTTTGATTTTTAACAATTAGATGTTCTTGGCCAAATTGGAGTATTTGATTCTAGGAATCTGACCATCTGATCCCATCTGCCCAAAATCATAGTGCAACTCAAATTTGATTCATTTTGGGCTTGATTCCCAACCCCCAAGGTCCCACAAGCTGTAGATACAATCTATGACACATAAAAAACTAAGGTAGATCACCGGTAGGAGTTATATGCACTCGAATCATGTGAATCGATGCGACTTCTACTCACTTGGTCTCCTACAACATCTTGTTAGCTCTATCTCTCTCTCTCAAACCTATAAGTGAAAATGAGCTCTCTCTCTCTTCCTTAAGGTGTTAAATGCCCTTTCCAGCACTCCTTCAATGCCCCTTTCTCTTTATTTCTAAATTCCTACTAATTAGTGGACATCATGTGGAAAATAGAAGAAAATCCCTGAAAATGCATTGTCTTGTAGCAATATGCATGGTGGAGTAAGGCAGATGCAACAATATGGGGAAGAGACTCTAGAATTTATTCCTCGAAGTCATTACACAAGAAATCATTGGGCCAGGGCTACCACTAAAATGGTAGTGAAAGTAGAGGAATGTGAAACTCATTGTATTGCTTTACTTGACCATGGGTCTGCGATAAATGACATTGAGCATGAATTGTATGAAAATGGTACATGGCCTGTAGACACTGATCATGGTTGGCATATGAGGGCTGCAAATAATTCATCGGGAGAGTTTTATGCTACATGTCCTAATGTAAAAGTGATGATTGGTGATGTACAAGAAGAGCAACACTTCTTTGTGCAATATAATTTCTCATATGTAGTGATTTTGGGATAGCCCTATATTACAAGAGTGTGCATGGAAACAAAGGTGCTTGATGATGGTTCTGCTTATGCAAGAGTCAGAAGCAAGGATGGGAGAAAAGCACTCTAATTTCTTACTGTTTGTGTTAATCATCCTAGAAATTAGGATACGCTTCAAGAGTATCCTTTCACTCCAAATGCAAGGGAATCCAAAGACCTAGATATTCATTAAGCACTATTGTAATGCGGGCTACAGTAGTGCTATTCAAAGGATGTACTCGCCTCTTGATGGAATGAAGCATATATTTACTATTGATTATTCTCAATTTAGAGCAAATAGTTCATGAAACGGGCTACTAAGGAACTAAGAACATTGGGGCTGTTAAACTGAAAATGAAGGCATTTAAGGCATCTTTTATGGGCTGAATATTAATGAAACTATGACTGAAATTTCAACAACTATACATGCAAAAAATTAGGCTAAAAACAGAGTGTTTTCAGTATGTTCTTTGGACATGTATGATGTTATAGCATTGTTTGCTCAGCAGCAGCAGCAGGATGGATTACAATGGGATGAAGCACTTGTGGAGACAAGGTATAAGATAGTTGACAAAAATGTAAAACTAATTGCTTTTCCACATCCACCAGAAAGTGAGGGTTTGTATGAAAAAGTGTCAAGGCATCCAAGCTTACGAGATCCTCAAGATATAGGTCATCAGTTTACATTTGAAACATTAGAGAAATTGAAAGTTCATGCAGAAGGGTTTCTTTTTCCAATTAAGAGAGACTGTTTTATGCAGATGTTGGCTAGGCATGGAAAGGCATTTACATTTCAGCCAAGTGAAATAGGTTGTGTGGATCCAAATCTTGTCTCTCCTATGGTAATATCTACTGTGCCATATGTACCATGGAACTTGAGGCCTATTCTAGTGCCTAAAGCTTACCTTCCAAATCTGATGGATTTACTAAATGAAAAGATTCGCATGAAGATCTTGGAGCCTTCTTCAGCCCCATACTCAAATCGTTGGTTTACTGTGCCAAAAAAGAATGGGGATTTGAGATTTATTCAAGATATGCAATGGGTCAATAAAGTGACCATAAGAAATGTGGGTGCAGGTCCTGTGGTTGATAAATTTACAGAGGCTTTTACAGGTAGAGCGATCTATTATTTGGCTAATCTTTACTTGGGGTATGATTACTTTCAGCTTTCAATTGAAAGCAGGGATATCACAACCATGAAGACTCCCTTGGGGTTAATTCGGATGTGTACTCTTCTGCACGGTGCAATAAACTCAGTGGCACACATGACAAATGCTATGTATAGCATACTCAAGGATTTTATACCACAATTGACAATGCCTTTCTTGGATGATGTTCCAATCAAAGGGTGCACAGTGGATAAAAAGAATGAAGAGATGGATGCTCATGGATGCATACGGTTTTTTGCAGACCATATTGTGGTTTGTGAGAGGATTTAGATGTGTCTAGAAGAGGTGCATTTAACTCTTTCTGGACAAAAGTTTGTCTTTGGAGTTGAAGAGGTTTTGATTGTTGGGCATATGTGTGGGCCGTATGGGCAAAGATCATCATGAGCAAAAATAGATGGGATTGATAGAATGTAAGATGTACTCACGAATGTATCAAAGGCGCGGAGATTCTTAAGTGCATGTGTGTTCTATTTGATATGGATTCCTCACTTTGCACATGTAGCCAATGCTCTATATCAACTTATGAGGAAAGTTCAGAGATTTCATTAGAAAAGGAAGCATCAGAAAGCAATGAAGAAATTAAAGCATCTCTTCAAATCTACTCCTACATTGAGAAAGGTTGACTATTCACATGGAAAGCCTATCATTATTACTCTTGATACAAGCCCAATCAGGATTGGATGGGCAATTAGGCAAAATGATGAGGAAGGGAAAAGATATGCAATACGCTTTGGTGCTAAAGTATTGATTGAACAACAAAGAAGGTATCCACAAGTAAAAAGAGAATTATGGAGAATTGTGACAACCCTTAAATGTGATAAGTGTTGAGATATCGAGCTCCACTCGTGATATGCCAGGGTGACCGTTGTACATTTATGTCACCGACGTGTTAGTTGCAGATGCGGTTGGTACACCGCCCATGAATAATAGCTACATGATAGCTATCCTTATCTACTCTAGTTCGTGGCTCAGTTAGTATGCCACCTTAGTTAGTTGAGTTTGGTTTGAGACCCATATATAGGGTTCTTCTATTTCTTTGTATGAGAGTTCTTTTGGCTTACACAACTAAGAAGAGGAAAACTGTTTTCAACCTCCACCCTTGTGTGTCTTCCCCCATTGTGCAAGCAAGAAAGCTACAAGTGAGACTCCTTCCTTCTCTCCCACAATCTTGACATGGTATCAGAGCCTTGTTCGTGGTAAGGAGCTCAAGAAAGCAAGCCAAGCTCGCGGTGTTCTGATAAGAGGAGCAGTGTTGCTTTCATTTTCTGTTTTGGGAGCAGATCTCTGCAGGTAGCACAGCCAGAAATTGCAGGAGTGCATTGTCTCACGTTGAGACGCCCTTTGCGCGCTGAAGCAAGAGGGCAGTATATGCTGCGGGACAGGGCTTTAGCTCTTGGCGACCCTGTTTTTTTGATTTGAGGCCATTTCGGGGCCTGTTTTGGAGGCGGAAGTTTTCTGCACGCACTCAGGAAAAGGCCCAGTTTTATGCTGTGCAGCCATTGTTCTACAGGTCGGTGAAAAGTTACTATAGAAATTGCATCGTATGCTTGTGTGCAGAGACATTGGGAGTTACAGAATCATCCTTGGTTCCTGTTTATCCAAAATCGTCACTAGGAAGTGACTGTGTGGTCAAATGCCACTTTCGCCAGTTTTGCAAATTTGCCCTTGTGAGGGTGAAGCTGTGTTTTTTGCAGTGACAGAATTTTTTGCAGTATTCTGTAATGGCGTCTGATTCTCTTTCATAGATTATAACTGAAAAGCTTGACAAGAACAACTTCCAAGCATGGAAGTTTAGAATGACGAATTTCCTTATGGGAAAAGGATATTGGGAATTTGTTGCAGGAAATGAAGAAGAACCAGTTCTTCCTGATGTTCCCAATCAACAGCAAATGCAGGCATTCAAAGCATGGCATGAGAGAGCCAGGAAAGTTATGTATTGGCTGTCTATCAGTATTTCAGACTCTATGATTGTGCATATTCAGGATGCAAGTACGCCAAAGGAGGCATGGGATACTTTGTCAAAAATGTATAGCACAAATACGCAAGCCAGGAAAATGCAGCTCAAGCAAGAGTTGCATAATGTGCAAAGAGAAAATATGAGCATCAATGACTACCACATGAAGGTGAAGAAGATTGCAGATGCACTTGCTTCCATTGGATCGCCAGTGGAAGATGATGATTTAGTTTCTGTGACCTTGAATGGTCTAGGAAAGGATTATGCACAGTTTCGGACATCCATTTCAGTTCGTGAATGATTTCCTGATTTTGAGGAGTTGATTGCTCTTCTAATTTCTGAGGAGCAGAGAAATGGTGGTGCATCTTCTTCAGGAGGAACTTCAAAGGAAGCTGTCTTCTACTCAAATGCTGGAAGAGGTAGAGGCAGAGGTAGAGGAGGCCGATTTGGAGGCCGTGGTAGAAATCAGAATATGCAGCAAACTCAAGAAAACCAGTCCTATGGAGGAGGACGTGGTAACTCTAGAGGCAGGGGGAGCCAAAGAGGTCGTGGTGGATGGCAAAGAGGCCAAAATGCAAACAGTAATGTTGAATGCTACTATTGTGGTAAAATGGGACATATGGCTAAAGACTGCTGCAAAAAGCAGAATGACATCATGAATGGAAAACTGCAACAAGGAAATTATGCATCTTCTAGTAGACAGGGTGATGACAGAAATGAGCATTTGTTCATGGTGCAGCACATGAACAATTCTGTGACAAGTGCAGAAGAAAGCAACGATGTATGGTATGTTGACTCAGGTGCGTCAAACCACATGACAGGTCATGGAGAATGGATGGAGGATGCAAGGAAAATGGAAAAACCAGGATTTGTGGAGACTGGTGATGATACTGCACATCCGATTGTGCAGATTGGAAAAATTCCTTTGTCTATGTAGGATCGGAAAAAGAAATACATGTCCGATGTATTTCATGTCCCGAATATCACCAAGAATCTGGTTTCTGTTGGTCAAATGGTTGAGCAGGGCTTGCAGGTCAGATTTAATCCTCATGGATGCTTTGTTGAGGATATGAAAAATAAAGGTCGCTTGATAGCAAAAGGAAAGAAGAAGGGCAGAATGTTTACGTTGGATGCAGACATGTCTGAATTGAGTGCAGCAATGTTTGTACATGGGACCGGTGTAGTTGCAGATATTGATATCTGGCATAAACGCATTGGTCATGTTAATGTACAGCGACTTAAATCAATGCAGGCCCAAAATATTGTTGCTGGATTGCCTAAATTCAAGGTTGCAGAAATGCATAAGGTATGTGAAGCCTGTCAGTTTGGAAAACAGGCAAGGAAACCATTTCCTAGACATGTTCAAGAGAGTAAGAAGCCATTGGAATTAATCCACTCTGATGTGTGGACTACTAAAGCTGCATCTCTTGGAGGCTGTCATTATTTTGTCAGTTTTATTGATGACTATAGCAGAAAAGTTTGGGTGTATTTTATGAAAAAGAAAAGTGAAGTTTTTGGGCATTTCAAAACTCTTAAAGCTATGGTTGAAAAAGAAATAGGTCTGCAAGTAAAATGCCTAAGGTCAGATGGAGGGGGAGAGTACCTCTCAAATGAGTTTGCAAGGTTCCTGCAGGAGCATGGCATAAAGCAGCAATATTCATGTAGTCATACCCCACAGCAAAATGGAATTGCAGAAAGAAAAAACAGACATATTGGAGAGGTGTCTCGTGCCATGCTCAATGAAAAAGACCTGCCAGATTTTTATTGGGCTGAAGCAGTTGCTACAGCAGTCTACATAATGAACAGGACTCCCATTGCAACAATACATGGAATGACTCCAGAGGAGAGGTATACTGGTAGGAAACCAGATATTTCTCATTTGAAAATTTTTGGTTGCATTGCCTATGTACATGTGCCAGATGAGTTGAGATCCAAGTTGGATCCAAAAGCTGAGAAGTGCATCTTTATTGGTTACTCTCTGCAGCAAAAAGGGTATAGATACTATAACCCTTCTACTCGTAAGTTTACAGTGAGCAGAGATGTTGTTTTTGATGAGATGAGTAGCTGGTATAAACCAGTAAATGTGATTGATGATGTAGATGCACAAAATGGTAATGCTGCATAGAATTCACAGCAGCAGTCACAAAATATTAGTGGACCTGGAGCGTCCTCTAGCAGTGGTTCACATTCTTCGCCATGGACAGGCAGATTGAGATCAGGAGAATCTTCTCAAAGTAATGCAGATAGTGGTATGCAGGTATCACGAAAAGGAAAAGAGAAGGTTGATCAGCCCATGTTTGATGTGAATGCAGGTCACTCTTATGTGGATGGTGAATCCAGTGGCTCAGAACAGAGCATTGATGATGAGTTGGGTATTCCTTCTATTGTTACACCTGGAGTAAGGAAGACCAGGGATGTTTTGAGAGCACCTGGGAGTGAACCCACTTTGCGCAAGTCTACCAGAGTTAGGTATCCTGTGGATAGGCTGAAATATGATGGATTTACAGCCATTCACTATGCATATATGGTCAAGGTGATACAGGAACCAGAACCCACTTCTTTTGAGCAAGCCATGGGAAAAGAAAAATGGGAGAAAGCCATGGATGAAGAAATGGATGCCTTGGAAGCAAATGCTACATGGGAATTGGTACCTTTGCCTAAAGGTAAAAATGCAATTGGCTGTAAGTGGGTTTATAAGGTGAAGCACAATGCATATGGTTCTGTGAACAGATACAAGGCAAGATTAGTAGTCAAGGGGTATGCACAAACATATGGCATTGACTATGAAGAAACATTCAGTCCGGTTGCAAGGATGGCAACCGTAAGAGCAGTCATTGCTATGGCTGCATCAAAGGGATGGTCTTTACATCAGATGGATGTAAAGAATGCCTTCTTGCATGGTGATTTGCAAGAAGAGGTCTATATGGAGCAGCCACCAGGTTATGTGCATGATATTCATCCTGAGTTTGTTTGCAGGTTGAAGAAAGCCTTGTATGGCTTGAAGCAAGCACCTAGAGCATGGTCTGACAAGATAGGACAGTATCTTGTCACTATTGGCTTTCAGATTTCCAAGGCAGATTTCTCACTTTATGTGAGAAAAACAGAGAAAGATATTATGCTACTTGTCATTTATGTTGATGATTTGATTATGACAGGTGACAGTGATGAAGATATCCTTCATGTGAAAATGCTATTGAAGCAGAAGTTTGAGATGAAGGATTTGGGAGAGCTGCGTTATTTCTTGGGCATTGAGGTGATTAGATCATCAAGTGGGATACAGCTCTTGCAGAGGCAGTATGGATTGGACATGTTGTCCAAATATGGGATGACAGGCTGTAAGCCTATTTCAGTTCCTTTGGAGCAGAATGTGAAGCTGAGCGCAGATGCAGGTGAGCTTCTGGAAGACCCTACTATGTACAGACGCATAGTAGGAAGCTTGATTTATATGACTATTACCAGGCCAGATTTGAGCTATGCTGTTGGATTGGTAAGTCAGTTTATGCAAGCTCCAAGGAAATCGCATTTGGATGCGGCTAGACGCATACTCAGGTATGTGAAGTCCACATTGCAATATGGACTATTTTATGAGACTGGGGTTCAGATACAGCTGCATGGATACACTGATGCTGATTGGGCTGGTAGTATTTCTGATAGACGATCTACCAGTGGATATGTGTTCTCTTTTGGGAGTGCTGCAGTCACTTGGAGCAGTAAGAAACAGCCTACAGTTGCCTTGTCGAGCACAAAGGCTGAGTACAGGGGTGCAGCAATGGCTGCATGTGAGGTAGCTTGGTTGCATAAGCTACTTTATGATATGCATCAGTCTACAGATGGGCGAGTTGTCATTTATTGTGACAACATGAGTAGTATACACTTGGCAAATAACCCAGTCTATCATGCTAGAACAAAGCACATTGAGGTGCATTATCACTATGTGCGGGAGAGGGTTTTACTAGGTCTTATTGATCTAGTTTATGTCAGCACAGAGGATCAGGTAGCTGACATATTTACGAAGGCATTGGGCGCAGAGAAGCTGCGCAAGTTCAGAGACCTGCTTGATGTGCAGGAATTGGGATTGAGCTCAAGGGGGAGAGTTGAGATATCGAGCTCCACTCGTGATATGCCAGGGTGACCGTTGTGCATTTATGTCACCGACGTGTTAGTTGCAGATGCGGTTGGTACACTGCCCATGAATAATAGCTACATAATAGCTATCCTTATCTACTCTAGTTCGTGGCTCAGTTAGTATGCCACCTTAGTTAGTTGAGTTTGGTTTGAGACCCATATATAGGGTTCTTCTATTTCTTTGTATGAGAGTTCTTTTGGCTTACACAACTAAGAAGAGGAAAACTGTTTTCAGCCTCCACCCTTGTGTGTCTTCCCCCATTGTGCAAGCAAGAAAGCTACAAGTGAGACTCCTTCCTTCTCTCCCACAATCTTGACAATAAGGAGTATTTTATGCATGCTTGTGTAGTCATTGAGACTAACTGTTTTCTCGTATGGGGTATGATTACTAGTTGTGCAATCCCATACATTGCTATGCTCCGCTAGATTGCATACATCAAATCTTTGAACCCTAAATTTTAGCATATTGGAGGAAGAGATAACCCAATGCAAACATGTTATCTCGAGCACGCTATGAGAATGAAGATGGGATGATGTATGAGAAGGAAGAAGATGACTTTCTTGCAACTAAAAATGATGTTGCAAGAGTGAATTTAGCAATGCAAGGTGTTTCTACAGGATTAACAGAAGCTTGGAAAACAAAGAGAAGACACTTTAGATTTTTGCATCTTGTGTAGAAGTGTTTTTGGAAGACAAATATGTAGGAGAGTGGCTGAGAATTGGTCAATACCTCAATACGTTAACAAAGAGAGATGAATGGTCAGATGAGAAGCTTAAGAAGATCAAGAGGAAAGCCTATGGATTTTTCTTAAAAGATGGATACTTATGGAAACATGCTAAAAAGAAACAAGGTATGCCATTGTGAGTTTTGGGTGATAGAGCTTCATAAGTAAATGTTATGCAAGAATTTCATGAAAGCTTGTGGGCTGGTCATAGAGGTGTTTGGGGTACTTTTGCAAAGATCAAAGAAAGATATTGGTGGCAGGGTATACATACGGATATTTCTCACTTTGTGGAAACATGTACAACATGTCAAGTGTATTCATTTGCTTTGACACATCAGGATGGATTGCAACCCACATACCCATTGTCTTTTCATTTTAAGTGGGTGGTGGACTTAGTCACGATGCCTACATGTCTGGAAAATGAGGTATCTTGTACTTGCTCATGAAGACTTGACTAATTAAGTGGAAGGGAGAGCTCCACGTACTAAGACAACAAATGCTATGTGTACTTTTCTCTTAGAAGAAATATTTTGTCAGTATGGCCATGTGCGACCTTCAGGATGTAACTACATGCATACATCAATTGAGTGTGATTGCTAATTGGTTGAGATGGTTGATGATTTTTCTAGGTTTCATGGTAGTTAGACCGAGGATCCCCAACATTTTTAAGATAAAATGGAGCTATCTTGTTTGATTCAAAGAGTAATAGATCTTGAGGATAAGCATGAGATACTTAGGTATCAAGTGCAGAGACTAGCACGCAATTGGATTGTTGAATTAAAAGAAACCTGAGTTGTAGAAGACCCTCATCAAAATTGTACTATGAGACCATTAGGACTTCCTTTTTGTTAACATTTCAAAAGAATGAGAGAAAAATTGAGCTTTTGAAAATGATTGAATCTTGTGTATAAAAAGAGGATTAGTGTGTTGAGGAGTTTGGTACAGAGTTTTAAAGGTTGTGGGAATGATGGAGTTTGACATTGAAAGAAGGTTTAAAAGCTCCAGGTATGTTGAAGATTTTCTATTTTTTAAATGGATTAAAATCAAATAACCAAAGAGTGAAACTAGAGATCACGAACCGTAAATCTTTTGAGGAAGCAATGAGTATAACAAAGTATCAGGAGAGGAAAATCAAGAGAAAATAAGAATTAGGTTTGACCTTTGCGTTTGAGGATCCACACAAGAGGTTGAGCTCAATGAGAGTTGAAAGAAAATTCTTTGAGGAGCAAATAGTTAGTTATGCCTATCCCGAGAGAGGTCCTATTATCTATATAAGAGGGATGAGTTTACTTGTGAGAAATCAATCAAAGTTTGTGAGAAGAAAATTTCTAGGGAGATTGAGGAGAAAAAGGCTTGTTTGACTAAGAATAATTGGAGTGAAAAATCTAGGAATGTGAGCTCTTATCCACCATAGATGATTCTAGTAGAGCAACTATCGAGTCACAGGATAAGGAGGGATTTACTGATTCTGCTTTGGAGCATGAGGGCTATGAGGGTGAGTTTTTGATAGATAGAGATAAGTTGGAGATGGAGTTGAGTCCTAGGGGATATAGAAAGAGATAAGAAAGCTTGGAGAGTTGAGGCACGATGAGAGCCATGATAGTTTTGATTGTTTTGAGGATGAAAGAAGTGACGATAGTCTTGATAGCCTAGGGATTAGTGAAGAGAGGAGTGACAACTTTGAGTGTGAGATTGTTTTCCTTGATAGTAGTGAGAGCATTGATAGACCTAAGTGCTTGAGAGATTAAGATAGTGTTAAGGATGATTTTTTGAGAGTTTTAGCGGACCATGAGGAGGAGGGCTTGGAAATTTGAATATTTGATGATAAAGTTAAGGATTTGGATTTGTTGCCTAATAAAGTTGATGTGATTGAGTGTGATAGTGAGCATATAACCTTTTCTTGACAAGTTTGAGGTGTTACATAGGTTGACAATGAGGAGTTGGATGTTGTAAGTCATGCAACATGAAGGGAAGGTACATCTTTTGAATCCTAAAACTCATATACTACACAAGGAAAATAGGGACACAAGCACACAGTAGACATTGCTTTAGGCACATTGCAAGGGTATCTACATGACGTTGGAAAAATGCCCTTAATTGCACCATCTATCTTACTACATGGCATGAGGCCCACTGTCATACCGCTATGCAGACACAATGTAAAAAATCTTGAAGTGCATCATCATGTGGCTTTTTTATTAATCTATAGAGTCAATGTCATATTAGTGATTAGTGTTAGTGTCCATAGCATGGATTTTTTAAAAATACGAGACTTTTGGATAATTTTAGTGTATTTCTAATATTTTGGATACAATTTCTTATAAATATCTGAAAAATGTATAAAAGACTTCTAGAATAGGGTGACATGCAAGAAAGCAAGTTGCTTTTCGGCTAGTTTTGTATAGTGTCATAAAAAAAGAAGGGCTCTTGAATCCACATTCATTTGGGCGTGATCATAGTCTTTAAATAGCAAACAACAGTCTAGAGATGGGAGCTGAGAAGATGGAGCGGGAAAATTTTGGCCATTTGTCAAGTATCTTGAGGTTTTACCCCCCTTTCGGAGCCAACAACACCATTAGATTTTCTATTTACGCAGTAGAGAGAAAGCTAGCATTTGGTGTGCATTTTTTATATAGCAAGAAGCTCTAGAGATCTAATGCTTGGATATTACTTTCGAGTAGTAGTAGGCATTGTCTAGATAACCCAAGAACCATTTTTCTTGGAGTCTATCCATTAAAAAAATAGCTTATGATTGCCATAATCATTAGGAATACATAGGACTGAAGTGTATTTGAAGGTCAATACAAGGATTTTGTTTACCTTCTTAGGTTCTATCAGTACTGTAGTGCTTTGAATCGTTGAGCTTTGTCTTTATATTGTGTAAAAGCTAAATTGGCAAAAGATCTTATGATTCATTCATGATGTATGGACATATCTTGAAGAGAACTTGATTTCCAATATTCTTGGGATTCATTTGAATCTCTTACCTATTTTTTTTCTTTTCTTCTATCTCATACTCTCTACCTCCTTCTCTCTCTAATTCCCAAGGAATATGACATTTCGACTAAAACCCATTCGACACTGGTGAGCCCAACGTGAAAGGTTTTTGGAAGAAAAGGTAGGATGAAAGAACCTTCAAGAAAGCACAGGTTCTTGTGTTGTTTTATAGCAATTAGTGTAGAATATGAGTATGCTTATGCAAGTATAACAACAATAATAGGTAATGCAGGCTTCTATTCAAACAAAAACTATCGTGATGAATGCTCTACAAGAAGTAGGGCGTGAGATGAATTTTTTTAATAGGAATGTATCTAAAATATTTGCATACCTATACTCAAAAGATAGATCTCTTTGGGGTGGCTCGACTTGCATATGGAGCTAGTATTTTGTATGGGTCACTGTACATGAATTAAAAGCCTGAGTTACTAAACTGTACATGCAAAATGTTGACTGGGTAGCTTGCAAGAATACATTCGTGGAAGAATTTAACATTGAAGACACCAGTTTGATTACTTGCAAGACTTTCCAAGAATGGATTCTAAAACGAAATAAGGATCTTGTGGTTATTATAGAGTTATCATGAGAATTTGGAAGCTGGTTACATCTTGCAAAATATTAGGCTCTTGCAAGTCAAAAAATTGAATTATTTCTCCTACAAGGGGCAAATCTTGAGCTTCAAAAGAAACTTGATGATTTATAAGAGAATTAGACTATAGAGAGAGGGCCTAAAATAGAGTGACGGTGTGTTAAGGATGCTATTAATTCACTGGTGAAAAAGCATAGAAGAAGAAAAAGATTGCATGTATCTTTCTTGCCCACTGTTATGGGCAAAACATTTGATGTATCCAGTAAGACACCTACTTCTATGGCTAACCCTATGGTTTCACATTTTGTTCCCACTATTAGGAAAGATGTATAAGATAAATGAGTAAAAGGCATGCGAGACCATTAGTTGAAGGTTGAAAATTGGATGAGAAAGGACAAGAGGAAAGGGGATGGGTAGTAGTCCCTAACCTAGGGAAAAGATGTATGTAGTGTGATACTTTGCATCATGAAAGAAAGGATTGTGCTACCTATCAAGCAGCCTTGGTATGACAGCTCATCTTTTGGAAAGATAGCAAGTTCTATGCATAAGAAATAAGATTTTCTCTTGCTTTGAATTTTGGAAAGGGAGGTTTGCAAAAGTTATTGGAAGACTTGGTTGTTTGTAATGCTTATGTAGTTGTACATGCTACTACTTTTAGTCTACAATTGGATGGAATGTCTGGCTAAGTAATGGTCTGTCTAAAGGTTGCAATGGGCACATGTTTTGCATGTAGCTGAAAAGAGAAAAGCTACTGATAGTGAAATCTGTCATGTAGGGCAAGACATTCATGACATAACTGGCTAGAAATCACAGCTAGATGCATATTCAGTGTATGTATATTTAGCAAAAGTGCAAAACAAGGATGTACTTGTGGAAGAGAAACAAAAGAGAGATAAAGATAATGTATGGATATCTAAGAGAGTGACAAGAAGAAGTATGGATATGCCTAAAGTTACAAATCAACTACCTCCGGAGTATGTTATGGAAGAGGTTGGGTAGGAGCAAAAATAGAATAGCAAACATGAGGGAAAAAAGAACGACAAACATCTAGGTTACAAGCTACACTTTGATATTGAGGTAGCTATGGATGCCTTGGAAGATTATGTAGTGGAGGATTTAGCCATTGCATATGCAGATTTTCTTAATGCATCTGAAGAGGTTTATGAAGCTCATGTTTTACTTGATGCATGGACGCAGAGAGAGATAGGTAACTTGATCAATGCAAATGATTTATAGGATGTAGTTATCATTTTTGAGACAATTCATGAGCTCAAGCATATGCCTTTAGAGGATGTTAGATGTGATGCTTCACAAATGAAGAGTGTTTTGGATGCTTTTTAGAGGCCTTGATAGGCAATTCAAAGATGCTTCAAGATATGCACTGCTTCACTATTTTTGATGATGGTCAATATGTGTTATATGCAAGTGAGGCTCACTTTATGTTTGATGTGGTACACAATTGTTAGTATAAGAAAATTTACATGTGCTAGACTTTGAAAGAGTAAGCATATTGCTACATATTTGTTGATGGGTGCATTGAAACCTGTATATGGAGATTCATTAGCCTCTAGTATATGATGCACACCCAAGGCCTGATGATCCTAGAGTGGATGCTTGGCATGGTGTTAGAGTTGTGCAAACGCTAATCATTTGGATCTATGATCAAGGGGGATGCCTTCTTATGTACATGATGAGTGATAAGTTGACATTATGGGTATTTGACCCAACTGGTGTATTGATGGCACATACTGGAGGATGTGCATGTTTAGAGGGGGTGGATGCCGTTCCACTTCATAGACACAATGTCAAAAACCCTTGAGTGAACCATCATGTTTCTTTCTTGTTAATCTAGAAATTCAATGTTATATTAGTGATTAGTGTTGGTGCCCATAGTATGGACGGTTCAAAAATACAAGATTTTTAAATAATTTTTCTATTTTTTATATTTGTATACTATTTCTTGTAAATATTCTAAAAATGTGTAGAAAACTTCTAGAATAGGGTGACATGCAAAAAATCAAGTTGCTTTTTAGCCAGTTTTGGACAATCTCATTAAAAAAGAATGGTTCCTCAATTTACACCGGGCACCATCACTATTTTTTAAGAAGCAACAATGCTCCCAATGGGAGGAGAGGAGGAGTGATCCTGGAAAAATTTTATCCTTTTGGAGACAACGGAACCATTAGATTTTCCATTTGAGTAGTAGCAAAGAAGCTAGTATTTGGAGTGCATTTTTTATATAACAGGTAGCTCTAGGAGATCTAATGATTGGACATTGCTTCCGAGTAGTAGTAGGCATTGTCTAGATAACCCAAAAACCATTTGTCTTGGAGCTTAGCTATCAAGCAATTAGCTTATGACTATTCTAATCATCAAGAATACATAGGGCTGAAGTGTATTTGAATTTTCATATACAAGGATTCTGTTTACTTCTCAAGTTCAATTAGTATAGAGTGCATCGAATCATTTACCTTTGACTTTATATTGTGCAAAGGATTTGGTAGACTTGACAGAAGATTTTATGATTAATTCATGATGTATGGACATGTCCTAAAGAGAGCTTGATTTATAGCATTCTTTGAATTCATTTGAATCTCCTACCTATTCTTTTTGTTCTCCTCTATCTTGTATCCTCTACTTCCTTCTCTCTCTCATCCCTGGTGGATACAACCTTTTGACTAAAACCTCTCCAATAGAACTAGAGCTATATCTAGTAACTCTAGTTGCACATGCATGAGATAACCACATTTTTCTATCCAATCATCTTCTTTGCACAACACTTTGGAAACTCTATCACATGTTAGAAACTTTGGGATTGAGAGGGAAGGGAAGTAAGGTGCGTTGAGGGTCATGTATGACTACCCCAACTATGAGATTGGTCTTAGTCCCTTACTCTCACTCTTTAGAAACTCTGAAATTATTCTCTATACCTTGAGATTGAAAGGCAAAAAGGGTGAGAAAGAATGAGATCACAAGTGGAAGGAATAAGGAAGAGCTATGGGGGTTGGAGTAAGAAGAGAGAGCACGACCATATGTGAAAACTCCAATAGTTAGAGTGTGTGACTTCCCTTATTCTATTGGTATACTAAAGAATAGAGAATAGAGTGATAGTAATGGGCTACCATCATATTCATTGTATATGTGTGCGGGCAATAAGTATAAGATAAATATAAGCTAGTAGGTATATGTAGGCTTTCACCTACAACAACCTTAGAGCTTTTGACTAGACCAAACTTTATTGACAAGATGAGAAGCTTGTTTCTTGAATCTCATGGAAGAAAGGGGGAGGACCCTCAAAGGTTCTTAGAGAAGCTAGAACTAGGGTGTATCATTCAAAGTCTTGTATAACCAACTGTGAAGCTCCAAATTTTAAAGTTCCAACTTTTGAAAGAAGTTAGAAAGTGATTAGAAACCTATGAGAGGCAGTTAAGCTAAAGAAACCCTCTAGTCCAGCTAGAGTATGAAGCCACAAAGCAAGCTTTTCTAGACCATTTGCAAGAGATTGACACCCCACAAGAATTGTGGAAAAAGATAGAACTATGTTATAGGAAACAAGACCAGACCATGGAGTCATTTGCCCTAAATTTTGAGAGATTGTGGAACCATTAGAGAAATGCCTTGGGAGATGGGGAGAGAGCACAAACCATGCTTAAGGTAAAGCACTTTGTGGACAAGATTCAAGGGGATGTGAGGAAAAAATTGGAAGTTAAGGAACTAGACACTTTCAGAGAGGTAGTAAGAATAGCAATATAGAAGGAAAGGCAAATTAAGAAGTATAAAAAGAGAGATCATTATAGGCCTATAGAAGAGAGACCAATAATGGAACCTAGAGAACCTATCGTAGAAGGAAATGGCCAACAGTATCAAGTCATGACTAGGCAGGGAGTTCAACTAGTTGTTAAAGTTGAAGGCCAATTAGCTACTCAAATGCAAAACATGAGGCTAGCTACTTTGAAAGATAGAAAATGGAAAAGAGGAGTTGCGACACCTACTAGTCAAGAAATGCAAGGAGAAATCCTAAAGGGAAATGCTAGAGCGTTTGTGAGAAGACTTCCAACTTGTTTCAATTGCATTTAGTTGATGTATGCATGTAGTTCCATCCTGAAGGTCCACAAAAAAGCAGTCCTAATGGTCTCATAGTACAATTTTTATCAGGGTCTTCTACAACTCAGGTATCTTTTAATTCAACAATCCAATTATGTGTGAGTCTCTGCACTTGATACCTTAGTATCTGATGCTTATCCTCAAGATCTGTTACTCTTTGAATCAAACAACATAGCTCCATTTTATCTTAAAATATTTGGGGATCCTCGGTCTAACTACCATGAAGCCTAGAAAAATCATCAACCATCTCAACTAATTAGCAATCACAAGCAATCAACACTAGGTCTCACTCAAGTTGACAGCATACATCAATTGCGTGAGCATTTCATTGTCTTAGGAGCACAAGGGTCAAGAAGATATCCATACAATGGGCAATAGTGTGAATAATGGGCTTCTTATATATCATCATGCCTAGATATAGTGAGAGGGTGTTGAGGTGACTGTAGACTTGTATCTTATCAACTGAGGGGTGAGGACAGAGATTCTATTTCATGTTTATGGCTCTCGTTCTTATGTGGTGGTACATATATAATGTAATGTTTTATGTTTTTTTAATGCATTTATGAGGTCAGATAGGCTATGCTTCAGAAGGGTCAAGAATTGGGTCCACAAAGAACATATTAAGCACTACAGGAGGCTGCCATAATTTGGCCCTTCTCATTGACAGGTTTTACCATGTAATGCCATGATCATTGCTCATTGTTGCATATTATTACCATGTCAATCTGAGAAATCAAAGATCAGAAGTTGATCCACTACTAGGCCAAATATTTCCTGCTTACTTTTGAGTTGTTTAAGTACTAGTGAGTTGCATAACCTATGGCAATCGTTTTATAAGCTTCTCCCTCTTAGCAATTGGCAAGAAGTCATCATTAAGAATGAGTGCAGACCTTAAGCTTTGCAGATCTATCATGCATGGCATGAAAATCTACAAGAAGCATTTGGATACCAAGCCAATTGGGAGAGTAGCATAGATCTTCAAGGGTAGATAGGGGCTCTGTTTATGACAGCTTATAGGATGCATCCTCTACAACTATAGGAGGCAACATAAGAAAAGAAAGATATCCAATGGAAGAAAAAATTGGGGGTTATCAAAAGTCTTATTGCCTCGGAAATTTTTCACAAACATTAGGTTTAAAATTTTTAATTAACAACACCTAAGATCATGTGTATAGCAATGAATCTGTGTACTACAGCAAGTCTACGAGCATTCATATGAGAAAGGCTTTGTATACATCAACCAAAAACCTTGTGGGTAGCTGCAGAGGAATCACATGTCTAGATATCTTGTTTAAAGGTCACTAGGTATTGCCACTAGCAATGAGAGGTCAAAATGTGTAACGTGTTCACTAGTATAATCCAGGACACATCTTAGCAGTCCATCGGAAAGGATGTCTAGAAAGCTCTGCCCGGCACTCCCATGGAATGTTACGGGGTTTGCGATCTAGGGCTTTCCGCGTCTGCCATGTAATGGAAGTATTCTAGCCGTTCCCACTTAGGATCGACTGAAATTTGGGTTTTCCTGATTGGTCATTTCCTAACAGCAACTAGCGTCAGACCTAAGCAAACTACTTTACACAGAAACGCCAGGTCCGAACCGAATTCACGCTGCACTTGGTTCAAAGAGAATGGGAAATGAGAGGGATGCAAAGCTCAACCTCTCTACCATAAGGCATAGTCCCATTCCGTTCCCCTAAAACATCGTAAATCGATTAAGACATAACTCTAGGTCAACGCTTTTGTTGTTCAATTAAACTAAATTCCTTCTTCGTAAATAACTAGGACAAAATATGTCTTATCCCTAACAATTCATCTTGCATGATTGAATTAAAAATCGATATAAAACCAAGAAGGAAAAACCTGGTTTTGGGGTGAGATATCCACATGGATACCGGGAGATGACCCTCCCGCAGCTACTCCTTGGACTTTCTTAGGCGGCATCGCAGTTGTAATCCTTCGAACGTGAAGGCAACTTTTGCTCTCCTTTTCAGAATTCCACCGTCTCTCTTTTGAGGCAAGGATCCGTTTAAAGGATTGACCACGAGAAGGGATAATAAGACCTTTAAGGTCTTAGCTTCTTTGGAAGGGAAGGGTTTATAAACTCTAAAAGGAAAAAGGCCCTATAGGGATTCATACGCGGTGAAAGTGGTGTGTGTGAGTAGGGTTTCAAAAAATATATGAAGGCCTTGGGAGATCTTTGGGCTTGGGGTAAAAGGTATAGGAAGGGGGATTTTTTGAAAAGTTTTGGGACACGGAGTAGTAAAGGCTTTTAGGGATTTTAACCTGGCGTGAAAGGGGAAAGGTGAAGGATGAAGGCTTATAGCACAAGGGAGGAAAAGGGTGTGTAAGGAAAAAGGGGACACGGGGGTTAAAAGGGGGCTTAGGGGGGTGTGTTAAAAGGAATATGGGGGGGGGGGGGGGTGAAACACAGGCTCACAAGAAGGGACTTATAACTTTAAGCACGGGGGGGGGGGATTTGTGGTTTATGAGGCCAAGGGGAGTGGGGGTTTAATGGCCCCACGGGAAGGGTTAAGGGTTTAAGACCGGGGGGGGGGATGAAAGGATACTAAGGGAATAAAACCGGGAAGGGGGGGAAAGGATAAAAGGGATATGAGGGGGGGTGAAAGGGTAAAAGGGATATGAGGGGGGTGAAAGGTAATAAGGCTATAGGAAGAGGGGCTTAAGGAGCCCCCCCTTAGAAGCTTCAAGAAGCTTCTTGAAGCTTTTGAGGGTTTGAAGGCCCACGTGGGGAGAGGGGGTGGAGTCACTTCGAGAGGCGGATATATGATGGCAACAGCGGCAACAGAGCTGGCTGTTGGCGACAGGGCGGCTCCTCCTCAGCAGTGGTGGTGTTTCGTCACCCTTGTTCTTCTACACAGGGTACAGTCGACACAGCATGACGAACCTTCACTCCACCTCCCTCACGATACGGCAGTCTCCTCGGTCATTCTCCCCTCCCTCCTATAGCTTGCGGCCCTCCCTAATTATATAGGGGAGGGGAGGGAATCCTCCCCCTCAACGTGTCGATGGGCATGCCACTGGAGCCGATCAAGCTCCAGCGAGGAGCTTGCTGGCTCCTCTATCCCCTTCCAGCACGATGCGCCGCTGCGAGGAAAAAGAAATAATAAATTTTTGATATATATTACATTCTCTCTCCCTTAGAGGAATCGAGATGTCCTTGTCTCGAGATAAACTAGGGATATTGATGGTCGAGAGTGCCTTGATCTACCCAAGTGGCATCCTCTTTGGAATAATCTTTCCACTGGATGAGGCATTCTCTCAAGGTTCTGGATCTTAACTGTCTCTCGCTAACATCTAAGATCCTATCCGACCTTAGTTCAAGGACTCCTTGACTAGGCATTACAATTTGTTGGTCATCAAGTACATGGTTAGGGTTGGGTACATATTTTTTCAATAGGCTGATATGGAATACATTGTGAAACTTTAGGTTCTCAGGGAGTTGCAATCTATAAGCATTGGGTCCTAGGCATTTGAGGATTTTGTACGGCCTACATTACCTTGGACTTAGCTTCTTGCAATCTCCTAGGGATAGAGAACTCTTTTTAGGGCGTACACGAATGAAGACCATGTCTCCTTCTTTGAAGACTCTTTCTTGATGCTTCAAATCCGCGTATGCCTTCTGTCTATCCTTGGCCACTTGGATGTCCTCTCTTATTGACTTTATTTAATCATCCATGTCTTCCAACATCTATCTTGAAGCTTCAACCCTTAATGTTGGATCGGAAAAATTTAGGGGACTTCGACAGTCATGACCATACAATGCTTGGAAAGGAGTCATCTGAATGCTCTACTGATAAGAAGCATTGTATGCAAATTCTACCAAAGGTAAGTATTGAATCCACCTCTTTGGTTCTCGAGAGCAGTATGCCCTAAGCATATCCTCGATAACTTGATTTACTCGCTCTGTTTGGCCATCCGTTTGGGGATGGTAGGCGGTGCTAAAACATAGTTGAGTCCCAATAGCTTCAAAGATAGCTCTCCAAAAGTGTGATGTGAAGAGAGAATCACGGTCACTAATGATTCTTCTGGGTAAACCATGTAGCTTGAATATCTCTTTGATAAACAATCTTGCAATGTCAAAGGCTTTATAGTTTGTCTTTATTGGAATAAGGTGTGCAACCTTGGTAAGCATGTCAACCACAACCATGATCGAGTTGTATCCTCCATGGACTTGGGGTAAGCCTACAACAAAATCCATACTGATGAATTCCCATTTCATTTGGGGGATGTCAAGCGGTTGCAGTTTCCCTGGCATCATGACATGTTCGGCTTTGATACGTTTGCAAGACAAACACTCAGTGACATATTTGAGAACGTCATCTTTGAGCCTCTCCCAATGGTAGCTCTTCCTAACTGCATTAAGAGTCTTAGCATAGCCAGGATGTCCTGCGAAAGGGGAATCATGAGCTTCCCATATTATCTTCTGCTTAAGTGACTGGCTTGCTAGTATACACAGCCTTGTTCTATAGTAGACAAGTCCATTATCAATGGAAAATTCTTGATACCTAGCTTGTAACTTTTGATTCTGTTTCTTGGTAGAGATCTCCTTTAGCATTGTTTGGTAGGCCAAATCACGACATGCTTCCTCTCTAGCTAACTCAAGCATAGGGTTGTTTGGCATAGATACTTTTGTAGCTAGAGATCTGGCCATTGATGGATTTTGCAAGATTAGGGAATTTAGGAATTCCTTGCGACTAAGTGCATCGGCAACTACATTCTCTTTCCCTGGTCGGTACTTGATTTCAAAGTCATGTTCCTCCAACACTTCAATCCACCGACGTTGCCTCATGTTGAGCTCGTTCTGTGTAAAGATCCACTTGAGGCTCTTATGGTCGGTTACTAGAGTAAACTTGTTACCCAATAGCTAGTGTCTCCAAAGCTTTAGAGCATGGATGATAGCTAGCAATTCCAGATCATGCGTAGCATAATTCTTTTCATGGTTCTACAGTTTCCTTGAAGAGTATGCTACTAGATGACCTTCCTGCATAAGTATACACCCCAAGGCAAGAATGCTAGCATCAGTTACTACCTCGAACTCCTTATTGAGGTCTGGAAGTTTTAGAATAGGTGCTGATACCAAACTTTTCTTCAATCTATCGAAGCTATTTTGTTCGGGAGTTGACCATGTAATGGAAGTCTGCTTCTTTAGTAAATCCGTCGAAGGTGCTGCAATCAAAGCATAGTTTTTGATGAAGACCCTATACCATCCTGTCAATCCAAGAAAGCTGCATATTTCTTTGAAAGATACTGGTGTTGGCCATTCAAGCACGTCTCTAACCTTGGATGGGTCCACTGATATTCCTTCTAATGATACTATGAATCCCAGATATTCAATCTGACGCTTGAAGAATGCACACTTCTTCATTTTTGCATATAGCTTATGTGAACTCATTGTCTCCAGGACAATCCGAAGTTGAGGTTCATGATCTTCTTCCTGTTTAGAATAGACTAAAGTGTCATCGAAGAAGACAAGCACGAAATCATCAAGATATGGCCTAAAGATATCCTGCATTAATCTATTGAAGGTGACAGGTGCATTCGTAAGCCCGAATGACATAACTAGGAACTCAAAGTGCCCATATTGTGTATTGAAGGCCGTCTTTGGAATATCTTATTCCTTGATCCTTATCTGATAGTAACTTGACCTGAGATCAATCTTGGAGAAGATCTTTGCACCCTGAAGACGATCAAGAAGCTCATCTATTCTAGGAATAGGATACTTGTTCTTGGCTGTTGATTGATTCAACCCTCGGTAATCAAGACATAGTCGAAGTGTCCCATCTTTCTTTTTCTGGAATAGTAATGGAGCTCCCCATATGAATTGCCAGGCCGGATGTAGCCCTGATCTAATAGTTGCTTGAGTTGTTCCTTCAGCTCAATTGCTTCTGGTATGGACATTCTATAAGGTCTTTTGGCAATTGGTGCAGCTCAAGGCACTAACCTAATCTCATGATCCACTTCTCTTTGAGGTAGAAGCTCAGTCAACTCTTCAGGGAATACGTCCGTGTATTCCTTTAGCCAAGAAGGTCCTTCATGAGACTCTTGCTTTTGATCTAACTTGTTGAGTTTGATCAAGTAAACGGGTAATCCTTTTCTGACTCCTTTTATGATTTGAAATACTTTGGCAAATTGGATTCTTGGCACTCCTACCTCACCTTGAGTTGTGACTGATTCCCTTTCAGAGTTTCGAAAGAAAACTTGACCCTTTCCACAGTGAATGTGGGCGTCGTTGGGCCTAAGCCAATCCATTCCGAGTAGACACTCATGGATACCTAAATTCATGACTCTGAATTTAAGCAAAGTCTTCTTTTCTCCTAGAAAGAATTCCACCTTAGCAGTTTTCATGGTACAAGTAACCTCACGACCATTTGCCAATTCCACAAGCAAGGTAGGTGCTTCTACTGTGGCTATTCCCAATCTTTTTGCACATGGCGCTGGTGAGATAAAGGAATGTGTACTACCACAATCAATCAAGGTTTTGAAACCTTTACCTTGATAGTCCGACGGTGTTTGAATCACCAAGAACTGGCGATTCGGCCCTTTCTTGTGTAAAGCAGCATGGATTGTCGCTCTTTCGAATTCTGCTTCCATGGCCGGATCTTCTTCCTCTTCTTCTTCACCTCTTTGCCTATTGGCAATGCACGCAGTTCTTCCTCTTCCTCGAGTAGCGGCTCCTTGACCATGGCCTGTTCCTTGGAAAGGCACTTGGCAATGTCCTCCACCAAGCTTGGGACATTGCCTCTTAAAGTGATCGGGTTCGTTGCAATGGAAACAATGGAGATTTCGGCCATTAGTTTGAGTAGGAACAAAGTTATTGACGTTATTCGTCCTTGCTTTCTTTCTTTGTCCTTGATTATGACCTTGAACTCTCTTCATTTGATGTCTGAATGCTCCTCTGTTCGGGTCATTATAGGACCAAGTTTTGTTACCCCTTGGTCTAGCTTGTACCTCCTGAATTATAGGCGCCGCTGGAATGAGTGCATCGTGAAGATCTGATGGACGTATAGATTCGAGACGGGTATTTAGTGATGGATTTACACCCACACAAAACTTGGACACCTGCTGTGTCATGTCCATCTGTGGTGCATACTTTAAAAGTGTGACAAATTTAGAGTAGTATGTGTCAAGAGTGAGTCCTAGCTATTTTAGCTCGTAGAACTCATTCATTTTCTATGTACGATATGCAGGTGGTAAGTATCTACCCTACAATGCTTTCTTCAGCTTCTCCTAGGTAATGGATCCCTCTCCGATCCCTTGATCCCTGCACCATTGCTTCCACCAAATTCTGGCTTCGCCGCGGTGAGTTTTAACTTGAGGAGTATCACCTGATTGGCAGGTACCGTACTGGCTGCTTCGAAGTAATCCTCCATGGATTTAATCCAAATTTCAGCATAAGCCTAGACGAATCTGCCTCTCCCGTCAAACTCGGTTGGCTTAATCTTCTTAAGAAGGAACTTCTTCTCCTGGATCACAACAGTACTTGATGTAGGAGGCGAATTTGAAACCTGTACCTGGGGTTGTGCTTGAATAAAGGTTTCATTAATGTTATTATACGATAATCGACGTTAGCTTATATTACATCTTTAATTTAGCTATATCGTAAACAATGTAGCTACTTAACTTTTTGTCAACTCTTATGCACAGCCATACATTGATAAAAAGAAGTCTTTATTTGTATTTACATGGGTATAGCCCTTTTGAATACAACGTTTCATGTGATGATAAGCCAATTATTACATTTAGTTTGGGGAGAACAACGTTGTATTGCATTTATCTACAGGAACTGGGTAATAGTAGGGTTTTGGGTCATGGATCTTCAGGAATCGATAAGTCATTGGAATTTTAGGATATCCTTTCCATTGGAATCCATACTTCACATCGTAGCCCAACACTTTACTCCTGTCGGCAGGGATTACACGAGTTACTTCCTCATATACATATGAGTTCATCTCAACCCTCCGACCTTGAATATGTAAAGTCGAATCTACGTGAACTTCCACAAAAACGAATAGCTTCACGACTTTCAGGTCTTCCAACCACTTGATCCTCTTTAGGTTGGTATGTAGATAAGTAAATCGATGGGCGGCTATATATTAGATTCCTGAAGCACCCATCCATCTCTGTTCTATATATAAAGGTGATGGATTATAGATCTGCTCCAGGATGTTCATCATCCCAATTCTTTGTCTATAAAGCGGAGAATGCATTGCAGTCATAAACATGACCTGAAATACCAAAAACTTGTTCCACGCTTCGTAATTCTGCAAGACAACATTAAAGGTAAGGAAATGTTTAGACAGCAACAATTTCTTTACTTCATTTCTTTGAGATCTCATAAAAACAATTCCGTTGTTGGTCGACTCTGATACCAACTGTAACGTGTCCACTAGTATCATCTAGGACATGTCTTAGTAGTCCATCGGAAAGGATCTCTAGAAAGCTCTGCCCGGCACTCCCATGGAATGTTACGGGGTTTGCAATTTAGGGCTTTTCGTGTCTACCACGTAGCGGAAGTATTTAAGCCGTTCCCACTTAGGATCGACCGGAATTTTGGTTTTCCTGATTGGTCATTTCCTAACATCAACTAGCATCAGACCTAAGCAAACTACTTTACGCAAAAACGCCAAGTCCGAAGCGGATTCACGCTGCACTTGGTTCAAAGAGAATGGGAAATGAGAGGGATGCAAAGCTCAACCTCTCTACCCCATAAGGCATAGTCCCATTCCGTTCCCCTAAAACAACGTAAATCGGTTAAGACATAACTCTAGGTCAACACTTTTGTTGTTCAATTAAACTAAATTCCTTCTTCCTAAATAACTAGGACAAAATATATCTTATCCCTAACAATTCATCTTGCATGATTGAATTAAAAACCGATATAAAACCAAGAAGGAAAAACCTAGTTTGGGGTGAGATATCCACATGGATACCGGGAGATGACCCTCCCGCAGCTTCTCCTTGGACTTTCTTAGGCAGCATCACAGTTGTAATACTTCGAACGTGAAGGCAGCTTTTACTCTCCTTTTTGGAATTCCACCATCTCTCTTTTGAGGCAAGGAGCCGTTTAAAGGATTGACCACGAGAAGGGGTAATAAGACCTTTAAGGTCTTAGCTTCTTTGGAAGGGAAGGGTTTATAAAGCCTAAAAGGAAAAAGGCCTTATAGGGATTCATACGCGGTGAAAATGGTGTGTGTGAGTGGGGTTTCAAAAAATATATGAAGGCCTTGGGAGATCTTTGGGCTTGGGGTAAAAGGTATAGGAAGGGGGATTTTTGGAGAAGTTTTGGGACACGGAGTAGTAAAGGATTTTAGGGATTTTAACCCGGGGTGAAAGGGGAAAGGTGAAGGATAAAGGCTTATAGCACGGGGGAGGGAAAACGGTGTGTAAGGAAAAAGGGGACACAGGGGTTAAAAAGGGGCTTAGGGGGGTGTGTTAGAAGGAATATGGGGGGGGGGGGTGAAACACGGACTCACAAGAAGGGACTTATAACTTTAAGCACAGGGGGGGGAATTTGTGGTGTATGAGGCCAAGGGGAGTGGGGGTTTAATGGCCCCACGGGAAGGGTTAAGGGTTTAAGACGGGGGGGGGGGGGGGGTGAAAGGATACTAAGGGAATAAAATCAGGAGGGGGGGTGAAAGGATAAAAGGGATATGAGGGGGGGTGAAAGGGTAAAAGGGATATGAGGGGGGTGAAAGGTAATAAGGCTATAGGAGGGGGGGCTTAAGGAGCCCCCCCCTTAGAAGCTTCAAGAAGCTTCTGAGGGTTTGAAGGCCCACGTGGGGAGAGGGGGGTGGAGTCACTGCGAGAGGTGAATATATGATGGTGGCAGCGGCAGCAGAGCTGGCGGTTGGCGGCAGTGCGGCTCCTCCTCAATAGTGGTGGTGTTTTATCACCCTCCTTCTTCTACACAAGGTACAGTCGGCGCAGCATGACGAACCTTCACTCCACCTCCCTCATGATACGGCAGCCTCCTCGGTCATTCTCCCCTGCCTCCTGTAGCTTGGGGCCCTCCCTAATTATATAGGGGAGGGGAGGGAATCCTCCCCCTCAATGTGTCGATGGGCATGCCACTGGAGCCGCCAGCGAGGAGCTTGCTGGCTCCTCTATCCCCTTCCAGCACGATGCACCGCTGCGAGGAAAAAGAAATAATAAATTTTTGATATATATTACAAAATGTCTCTATTTTAGAAGGAAAGAAACAGCTACAAATATGTAGACAACATTAATAGCGAAGGAGTAGACTTCTAGAGCAGAAATTACAGGTTGGGATGTGGTAAGGTGTAGGAGAGATCATGCCATGCTGTCCTAGGGAAGATTGAAAGTTCAATGCGGCAATAATAGTAAAATTGCGGGTCTATATGCAACTCTAGACCTACTTAGGTGCTGTAGATCATGGTGAGGCAGAGAGAATGTAGTGTTCAAGACAAAACTTTTTTAGTGGATTCAATCACAATTCTATTGCTATCGATACAACATTGTGAAAAAATCGTGATTAGTTTACTTAACACGATATATTAGTGTGGTAATGGTTAGTATTAATGGTTCCAACTAATTTTCTCGTATAGGAAATTTTTACTATATCTATGGTATCAACTAGTTTTCTTATCCAGGAATATTTTACTAGATCATCAACTAGGAATTTTAAAAATTTTCTATATAGAAATATTTTACTAGATCACTAACTTGTAAAGTGTTCCACTTTTACTAGTTGAGACATTTTCTAGATACTTTGATAAGTATCTAGAAAATCTCACTTTTCTTACTATATGGAAAAGTGTTTAAAGTTCCTTGTGTTAGTTGCTACTAACTTTTATATTGTAATGCATAATCAACTCCATGAATAATTAAATGATCACTTGCCGGCCCTGAGCCCTTTATCCTTGTTCCTCACATTTTTTAAGTCACACATAGGTAAATATTTCCATGACCGTACCGGTATTTGTCATGCAACCACCACTACTTAGTTATACTATTGTTAAAAAACCTAGGCTGCATCAACGTGTCGACAAGCAATCTTCACCTATGCACAGATTGGTAGACCATGTTGAGATTGTGGCACTGATTACGTATGTGTGCCCTTTAGGATGGAACTCTATGTACTAATGTGTAATGCATAACTAGAGGCATACATTCCCAAGGATAACATTTTGTACATTTACATCTAGCATTCTCACTATAATGAAATCCTTTTGCAATCTTATAAGAAGTAGTGTGATCTCCCTAAGAAAGACAAGAGTAAACTTTTGAGATTTGACCTTTCAAAATTGATCTCCATTCATGACATTGTAACATAAGTGACCACGTCTTAGTTTAACTATCACTAATTTTGTTATCAATATGATGTGTTTTAGATGTCACTTTCATGATGTCCATGATGAAGTTATGGGAACAAGGGGAAGTAGTGACTCTACCTTCACAATAATTATCTACCATGAACACTAATAATATCCACAACCAAACTTCAAATACATTTCATGAACTCAGACTTCCACTTTAGCACTTAATAGCACTTGGCAATGTGACTCCAGATACTTAGAATCTAGGCATGAAAAGCCAAAATCTCCAAATAACTATGTCAAGCAAAATTTCTAAATAACTATGACAATTTATAAGGCTCTCTTTATCCCATTGAGTTTACAACACAATTTGATAGGTCTTTTTATAGGATTTTGATATTCAGGTCATAGGATAAAAGCCTAAGAATCCAAAATAGAAAAAATCATTTATTTCTTGTGTTTCCTTTCCTCTACCTCAATGTGTGTTTTAAAAAAATGTATGATTGCAATATCTACTACCAAGTTGGCCTCAAGCTCCATACAGATTCTCCTTCAAGTCATATAGGTCCCCACATACACTATCAAAGTTAATAGCTTATCCATAGAGCCACATAGAAAGCCTCACATGGTCCATCCTCCTATCATTTTCACTACAATATCCATGTAGAAGTCACTGGTATAGTTAACATTGGCTTGAGGATAGTCCCAAGTTGTTGACATCATCATTTTCTACACATCAAATTTTCTATGGGCCTAAGTTAGGAAGTCATAACCCCCTTCCTAAGAATGATGCAAAAGAATAAACATAGAGTCTTTTCAAAGCCAAGCAAAAATATAAATTGTCATTGACCAATTTGAATAGAAGTCACTATTGTCATCCCAATTAGTCTCCCCTGGCACTTTTTAACACTTTGTATGATACTTGTGTGCCTACAGGTTGAAGACTTGGCATAAGACTTAAGACCCTCCCTACTTCAATGAGTTTAGATCATAATGTGAGAGGTCCTTCTATGGATTCCAATGCATTTTTATATAATTCTACCACTCTAAGGAATATAGAAAACCTAAAAACTCATATAGGTTTTAATATTAAGTTCCGAGGATAAAAACCTAAGAGAGCTCAAAAGAAAAAAATGTGTGTTTCCTTTCCTCTACCATGATGTGTGTTTCAAATAAATGTATGGTTGCAATAATCTCCTATCACATTAGCCTCATGGTTTGTGTAGATTCTACTTTGTCAAGCCATATGGACTCCAAGGTACATTATCAAAGTCAACATCTTATCAAAAAAGCAACATAAAAAACTTTACACTCCCGAGAGTGCATCTTGCCATCATTATCCCTATAATATCCATGTAGAATCCATTGCCACACTTGAGGTTGGGTTGAGGATAGATCCACATACACAAATACAAAAACTTGTACACACATATCAATCTTCCTATCTCCATCTAGGATTTGGAATGGTTGAGTTGGCACACATTGGCTTTCATTGATAATCAAAAAATTGGTATAAATATGTTTGAATCTACACAAGTTTGACAAATCATAGGAGGTAAGAAAATTAACATTTTTGCATCTATAAAATAGATTTTAAAAACAAGAATATAAAATTACTAAGCATGTAGTAAACAAGTATCATGTTAGTGCCACTAAGTCCTCTATACTTGAAACATAGCAAGGAGATCTCATGTTCAATATGGCTAATATATATATGTATAATACTTCTAGTACAAAAGTACCATGTCAATAGTACCAAGTTCTTATTATCATGAATAAACACATAGCCTAAAGCCATTCCTTGAATTCGATTCTCTCACTATTCTGGATCCCCTCCTTGAGCTAGTTTCTATACATGTCCAAAGAAACATCCAACTATCCTTGTGTTGTGAAAGAGTGCACCTCTTGCCCTCATGCTCCTCTAATGCCATTGCATCCATATCATGTGTACCATGTTTCTCTTGCAATATTTATAATTACATTGTCATGAATTGTTGTAAAAACTTAAAACCTTTAGTGTTGCATCCCATAGGTAGGAATTTGCATGCTTGATTGGTTGCATGATAGTTGATCTTGTTGTGTTCTTATCTTATTTTTTTGTGTTTTCTTAGATTAGGATTGTTTTTTACATTCTTTTTTATTTGTTGAGATTTAGAACTTGATTGTCTTAGTTGAGATTGGTGTTTTTTCGGAGAGATCAAAGATGGATTTTGTCTCTAGCTACTAGACATATTTTTGAGTGAGCTATACTTTTTGCCGATATCTTTACATATGGACCTGATTTTCTTAATTACTTCCATATCTTGATTCACTTTACACTTTTTGGACGCATTGCACTCAAGGGTCATCTCCTTATTTTCTTTAATTACTTCCATGCCATGGGTTGGGTTAATGGAGTCTTTTGTACCACTGTTGAGCACTAGCGTGGTATGATACCTACTATAGCTATATGTAGTAAATCTTAGATGTGTAGGCACTTGAGAGAGCACCCTTTATTGTTCATGCACTATTCATTACACACAAGAGATTGGGATACTCATCATGAATTTAGGAACCTCAAGATGAGTGAGACAGATGGTTGGGTGAGTTTGAGGGTCATGTAGGACTACTTCAATTGTGAGATGGGTTAATTTTTAATCAACATCATGAGGACCACTATTTTCCTAAGTGCTTGTGAGATTTGGGTAGATGGAGCAAAGTAAAACAGTTCTTTTTTCCACTAAGTGATGAGAGGTGAGGATAAGGAATTTAATTTTATGATGGGACAATGTTTACATTTTACATGATACATTGGCACTTGTAGACAAGCTAGGCATAAATCCTTTCGGTGCATTCATCTTTTTGTGTATTGCATTGATTGTGTGCTTGCATGACATGTATTTCAAATTTGCACTTTTTCTCAAATCATGAGTGTTTAACCATTGAGTCCATCTACAAGCATGTTTTGGGGTTAGGACACTTTGCATTGAACAAAGACTGGTACACAAACAAAATTTATTTTCTTTACAATACATGAGGGGGTTTAAGATTTTCTTGAAGAAGGTACATCAAAAGACAATATTTCATGCATTGAGCCCTAGGATTTGTGCTTGGACTTTATTTAGAAGTTTTTATACTTCCTCAATCTAGGGTTCCTTCAATAGATAGCATTTGTTTTGTTTCAGTTTTCCTTGCCTTTGAGAATAAGGGGAGCCATTGGTTACATGATCTCATAGATCTTACTAGCATGCTTTAATGGTATTGTTTAGATTTATCTTATGAGAGGAGGATAAAGATCATTTGCATGGTCACAAATTGGTTTTACAAGGAGAGAGTACATGTTAGTACACTTCAGTTTTTTGGGATTACCCACATTACCTATTTTGATTAGTTATTAGTGTGGCTTGTTTTGGAAATTAGATCAAGGGGTAGTGTATGGCAACAAGTAGAGAAAAGGCATTACTTCACATTAGAAACAGAGGTATGAATGAGGAGTGGTTGTTTTACCAGTGATTAGTTGTTTGAGCTAGACTTATTTTTGTCTTGGATGGCCGTGTGATTGGTTATGGCACCAGCTTCTTTGCGATGTAAACAACAATTCTCATCAGTAAGAAATTTCCTCCTTCAATTATATGAATGAGACAAATAGCTTTATTTGGATTTGATATTGATTTCTTTAAAAATTAATGTATTGATTGGGTTTTTTTTGCTTTAAAATTTTGTTCAGAGTAGCTTGAAGTTTCAAAATAGATGAAAGATTGGCTATTATAATGTATACTTTGGACCTTCAAAGAGAGCATGTGATTTTGATGATGACTAAGTTGTTTGCTTTGGTGTTTAACTTAAGCTATATGAGGCACTATTTTTTTGTTGTCCTAAGGATTTAGAATGCATTTTAGAAAAAATCAAATTCAAGATATGTATTTTGTAGTTGCTATTTCTCTACATTGTGTAGACTTGAAGCTGGAAGAGGCATTGTTATTGTTTGATAGATTGGGTTTGTTGGTGTTTGGTCATGTGTTGTTGGAGTTTCAAATCGAGTTTAGCACTTAGACAAAGTCATACATCCTGATTGGCACTCCTTGTCATCTTGTCTTCATGTTGTGTGAGAGGATTATCCTTGATCAATGCTCATGTAACATATTTTTTGGTGCCCCCTTTGGGGAGTCTCAAAATTCACTTTTTCATGGCTATTTGATTTGAGTTAGACCTAGTGTTCATTGCTCGTGATTGCTAATTGGTTGAGATGGCTGATGATTTTTCTAAGTTTCATGGTAGTTAGACTAAGGAACCCCAAAGATTGTAAAATAAAATGGAGCTATTGTGTTTGATCCAAAGAGTGACAGACTGTGAGGATAAGCTTCAAATACTTAGGTATCAAGTGTAGAGACTAGTGTGTGATTGGATTGTTGAATTAGAGAGAAACTTGAGTTGTAGAAAAACCTCACATAAATTGTACTATGAGACCACTAGGATTTCCTTTTTATTTAGATTTCAAAAGAATGAGAGCAAAACTCAAATTTTGAATATGATTGAAGCTTGTGTGCAAAAGGAGGATTAGTGTGTTGAGGAGTTTGCTAGGGAGTTAGAAAGGTTGCGGGAATGATGAAGTTTGACATTGAAAGAAGTTTTTAAAGCCCCAGGTATGTTGAAGATTTTGTATTTTGTAAATGGATTAAAATTAAAGGATCAAAGAGTGAAACTAGAGATTAGGAATCCTAAAATTTTTGAGGAAGTGGTGAGTATAACAAAGTATCAGGAGAAGAAAAGAAAGAGGAGAAAAGAACTAGAATTGATCTTGGGGTTTGAGGAACCATAGGAGAGATTGAGTTTAGTGAGAATTGAGATAAAAGTCTTTGAGGAGAAGAGTGTTAGTTATGCCTATCATGAGAGAGGTTTGTCCTATTATCAATAGATGAGGGATGGGTTTACTTGTGAGGAATCAATCAAAGTTTGCGAGAAGAAAACTTCTAAGGAGGTTGAGGAGAAAAATGCTTATTTGACTAAGATTAATTGGAGTGAATAATCTAGGAGTGTGAGCTCTTATCCATTGAACATAGATGATTCTAGTGGAGCAACTATTGAGTCACATGATAAGGAGGGATTTACTGATACCACTTTGGGGCATAAGGGCTATGAGGGTGAGTTTTTGATAGAAAAAGATGAGCTGGAGATGGAGTTGAGTCCTAGGGGAGATAGGAAGAGATCAAAAATCTTGGAGAGTTGGGGCAAGATGAGAACCGATACAATTTTGATTATTTTGATGATCAAAGGAGTGACAACAGTCTTGATAGCCTTGGGAGTAGTGAAGAGAGTAGTGACAAGTTTGAGTGTGAGATGTTTTTCCTTAATACTAGTGAGAGCATTGATAGACCTAAGTATTTGAGAGATGAAGAGTGTTAAGGATTTTTTGAAATGTTTAGATGACCATGAGGAGGAGGGCTTGGAAATTGGAAGATTTGATGATAAAGTTAAGGATTTGGATTTTTTTCCTTAAGAAGTTGATGCGATTGAGTGTGATAGTGAGCCTATAACATTTTCTTGTCAAGTTTGAGGTATTGTATAGATTGATAATGAGTAGCTTGGATATTGTTAGTCAGGGCAACATGAAGGGAAGGTATATCTTTTGAATCCCAAAACTCATGTACTAAACAAGGGATAAGTGGGACACAAGCACACACTACACATTACTTTAGGCACATTGCAAGCGTCTCTTATATCTCTTCATCTTATTTACCTCCATGCCATTCAAAAAATGCACTTAATTGCATCATCTATCTCAATTCATAGCATGAGGCTTGTTTTCTTGCTGCTATGGAGACACAATGTGAAAAACCCCGGAATGCATCATCATGTGGCTTTCTTATTACTCTAGAGAGTCAATGTCATACTAGTGATTAGTGTTAGTGTCCATAGTATGGATGGTTCAAAAATACGAGATTTTTGGACAATTTTAGTCTATTTTGGATATTATTTTTTGTAGATATCCTAAAAAGGTGTAAAAAACTTCTAGAATAAGGTGACATGCAATAAAGAAATTTACTTTTAAGCCAATTTTGGACAATCTCATAAGAAAAAAAGGGCTCCCAAATTTGTATTGGGCACGATTGTAGTTTTCAAGCACTAAACAACACTTCAGATAATGGGAGGAGAGGGGAAGGAGTGACACAAAAGGATTTTGACCACGTGTTAGGTATGCTAGGGTTTTACACCCCTTTTAGACCCAACGAAACCATAATATTTGGCATTTGAGCAACAAAGAAGAAGCTAGCGTTTGGTGTGCATTTTTGCTATGACAAGGATCTACATGAGATTTAATGCTTGGAGTCCTAGCTCTTTTAGCTCGTACAACTCATTCATTTTTTGCGTACGATATGCAGGTGGCAAATATCTTCCCTGCACGGCTTTCTTCAACTTCTCCCAGGTAACGGACCCCTCTGAAGTCCCTTGATCCTTGCACCATTGCTTCCACCAAAGTCTGGCTTCGCCGGTGAGTTTTAACTTGGCGAGCATGGCCTGATTGGTAGGTGCAGTACCAGCTGCTTCAAAGTAATCCTCCATGGATTCAATCCAAATTTCAGCATGAACCTGGACGAATCTGCCTCTCCCATCAAACTCGGGTGGCTTTATCTGCTTGAGGAGGAACTTCTTCTCCTGGGTCACAACAGTACTTGATGTAGGAGGTGAATTTGGAACCTGTACCTAGGGTTGTGCCTCGATAAAAGTTTTCTTAACGTTATTATATGATAATCGACGTTAGCTTATCTTTCATTTCTAGTTCAGCTATCTCGTAAACAATGTAGCTACTTAACTTTTTTAAAACATCTCTTATGCACAGCCAGACATTGATAAAAGAAGTCTTTATTTGTATTTACATGGGCATAGCCTTATCATTACATTCAGTTTGGGGAGAACAACGTTGTATTGCATTTGTCTACAGGAACTGTGTAATAGTAGGCTTTTGGGTCATGGATCTTTAGGAATCGATAATTCATTGGAAGTTCATGATACCCTTTCCATTGGAATCCATACTTCTCATGGCGGCCCAACGCTTTAATTCTGTCGGCTGGGATTACAGGGGTTACTTCCTCATATACATATGAGTTCATTTCAACCCTCCGACCTTTAATATGTAAAGTCAAATTTACGTGAGCTTCCACAAAAATGAATAGCTTCACGACTTTCAAGTCTTCCAACCACTTGATCCTCTTTAGGTTGGTCCGTAGATAAGCAAACCGATGGGCGGCTATATAGTAGATTCCTGAAGACCCCGTCCATCTTCGTTCTATGTATAAAGGTGATGGATTATAAATCTGCTCCAGGATGTTCATCATCCCAATTCTTTGTCTATAAAGCGGAGAATGCATAGCAGTCATAAACATGACCCGAAACACCAAAAACTTGTTCCACGCTTCATAGTTCTGCAAGACAGCATTGAAGATGAGAAAATGTTTCGACAGCAACAATTTCTTTACTTCATTTTATTGAGATATCATAAAAACAATTCCGTTGTTGGTCGGCTCTGATACCAACTGTAACGTGTCCCCTAGTATCATCTAAGACACGTCTTAGCAGTCCATCAGAAAGGATGTCTAGAAAGCTCCGCCCGGCACTCCCGTGGATTGTTAGACCCGAGCGAACTACTTTACGCAGATACACCAGGTCCGAAGCGGATTCACGTTGCACTTGGTTCAAGGAGAATGGGAAACGAGAGGGATGCAAAGCTCAACCTCTCTGCCATAAGGCATAGTCCCATTCCGTTCCCCTAAAACAGCGTAAATCGGGTAAGACGTAACTTTAGGTCATCGTTCTCGTTATTTGTTTTGATGATGATGATCATTCCGCTGTTCTTCGAGATTTTTGAGAAAAGTTCCCAGCTAACCGAGACCACCCAACCGTAGGACCCATGGCCCATCCTCTGCACTTTCCTCGGTTTGTTTTAGTTATGTAATTATCTAACACATTAATTTGACATATAACAATCAGCTTCTTTAATTAACCTTGTTAAGCACTGGTTCCTTCACGTAATCTTATCACGTGACATAGAAAAACAATATCAAGCAAGTTCTTTTAACATTTCATCATTTTATCTTTGAAATACAAGGAGTTCCGCCCGTAGGCTTGTCCATAATCTGCCCGAAGGCTATCCACACTACAAGAAATAGACCTTATAGCGACGTTTAAAGCGACGAAAATACAAACAACAAAATTTGCCCCCGTCGTCGCAAAAAGCGTCGTTATTGACGACGCCATACAATCGTCGCTATATGCGTCGCAAATGCGACGAATATAGCGAGGCATATAGCGACCCATATAGCGATGGTTACAGAGAATTTGCGACGCTTATAGCGACGACAATAGCGACGCGCGCAATAAATTTGCGATGCAAATAGCGACGGTAATAGAGAAATTTTTTTTTTGTGGCAGGGCAGCTGTGTGCTATATGAGAGCCATACAAAATAGTTTCTGCACTGCTGCATACAAAGCGTTTGCAAACAAAAAGAATGTATACTGAAATCATAAAACTGATAGATGAAATAAATACATGATATCGCATAAAATGCGATTGGTACAATCATAAAATAATATCACTAATACATAGAAAATGTGTACATAGATCGGGCGACTAAAAACTAAAGGTATGTGAGCTCTAAGGATCCAAGGGCGAGCTACAAATCCTCGTCCCCCGAAAGCTCGTCCCACTGCAAAGGAGCATCGAACGGATTTTGCAGAAAAAGAAACAACATATCAATCCACCATACAATAATGCATTCAAATATCTCATGGTAACTACGGACAAGAAAGATGAGTGACTTACTGGGCCGCCGCGTCTATACAATCGGTCGATCAATGATCTGAGACCGTGCCTCTCTGCATATCGAGTCTCAAGGCCTTGTGGATCGCGATTTGTAATGGAGTGCTGCAAAGAAAACAAAATGCTAACTGTTAGAAACATGATTGTCAGTACAAAGAATATCTCAAAAAAACAAATAAGCAAAACAAAAGAGAAACTTACAAAGTCCTCTAAATATGTCCTGTGGCCGCCACTCCCAAGATGATGTACCGATCTGGCCTCGATTCGTGCCCTCGCCGCCTCCCGCTGCTGACTCCAACGTCCTGGCGAATTTGTAGCCTCCTCCCTCAGTCGGTGCCAGTCGTCTGCATCTAACCACTCAGGCTTTGGAGCCCCACTCTTGATTGCCTTGCGTGCGTCGGATCATCAATGTGACATGTATGCACGCATGCAATCCATCATCCAGCCCGTAGAGAATCTATCCACTGCGGCTAGCACCGGGAACTCCTCGTGCAAGGATGCTACTATGTACTCCTTGCTCCCCTCCGGTATGTTCCTCCAATGATCTAGGATGTTGTGCCAAAAAACTTGTTGGCACAACTCTCTCATGCGAGCCATAACCCGCTTCCCCTCATCATTCATGATGATGGCTCCTGACCTGCCATCCACTAGGTATCCATAACCCCTAGGAGTATGCCTAAGATGGGCCCTCTCCCATCTCCGTCCACGCTCCTGGGCATATCCAGGAGACCCCTGTACATCCGATGTACCGACGGGGGTACCCTCTCCCGGAGTGCCACTCAAAGGGGTGCCACCAAAAGGCGTGCCATCTGCCGACGGCTGCGCAAAAGCCGGAGTAACTGGAGTGGATGTCCCCACAGGTGTGACAAATCCTGGAGGTGACGCAGCTCCAGCTGAACGACGAGACGGAGACACTGCGTCCGTGTCTCCACAGCAGCACCCCCCTGATCCTCCTACAGTTGCAGTCCCTCCCTCTGGCCTAAGTCGCGAGCGTTGAGATCGTCTGCTCGAAGCTGAAGCATCTGATCACGCTGAAGCTGATCTAGCAGAGCGCCCTGACGAAGAACGAGACAGCTCTTGATCTGCCATCTCTCTGAATCTCGCGAGCTGATCTGGAGACATGCGTGCCATCATGTCCTGAAACTCCTCATCGCTCATTCCTCGACTCATCCTGAAAATGTCGATACCTACACAGATTAAAAATGATGTTAGAATAATCAATTTAAACTATACAAAGCACATTAATATAAATCATTTTTGAAAAATCCCTCTTAAAATGCATATCTTATCTACCTTTATGGAAGATCTAAACAACGAATTGAAGTATTCTATGGTCCCATGTTAATCTCCTGACACAACTCTGCATACACTGGAAGGTCGATAGACATGTCACCACAAAAGAACGAGTCTGCCTCGTTCTCAAAAAATTCTACGACTTCTGTATTTCCATCATTGTTAGCCGATGCGGGCTCCAAGCTTGCGGTGGCCTCCACCCCTAGTAATTTCGATCCCTCTATTTGCATATTTTATTCATCTATGCCTGGAACATCGCTTTGATCATATACTCTCGCACCTCGAGGAGTTGAAGGTATAACATACCACCATCGAGGTTGTCGGGGATTTGGATAGAAGATTACCTGTTCACAAACACTTACAAAGCGGCTTCAAACCATTGTGACATAAACCATGTCGTATTACAATTAGCAAGCAAATGACTATTTGCACATGTTCACAATGGGCCGGCAACACAAAGGTGTTGCGCAAATCCATCCATTTTTTTTCGGAATCTATTTCGAGAAATCCAGATGGACCTCGTCGGACTGTTGCGCCAGCTCCTCCAAGTACCACTTTGAACCACTGCACATCGAATATTATCATGGAGAAGCTACGGTAATCCACCGTAATAATACTTTGCAAGTTTCCAAAATACTCCATCTCATCCACAATCGTGTTCGGATCCGTTGCTCGTCGTCGGCTCTCTTGCTCAAACCTTGCCATGACACCACAGTCCATTGTGGAGCGCATTTGGTCAATACGCTCCACCCGAAAATGCCGTCCGCGCGACCATGCTGCACTATATATTTTGTATTGCACATTGAAACACTCAAATTAGATGTAGCAAGAAAATTTAGATACGACACATTCTAAACCCCTCATTACCTTTGGACTACATCCCCTCGAGAACTCCCACTCCTCCATTGAGACCTCACTCCCTTCGCTGGATGCTGCGGTCAAGGCTCCATGCAACCATCGTGTTGACATAAACCGCGGCATCTCCTCCATGCCTTCGGGATATCGAATCGGTCGGTGACACATACTGCGTCGAAATTCAGCTCGCGCTTCCTCTCGATCTTGCCTTGCAATCTAGTACTTGGCGAGCCACGTCTCCATGGAGGCATGATGCAACATACAAAAGCGATTCACCTTCTCTTCCATTGAGGCATCCATTCTTTTTTCTACCCCATTTCCAACCACCACATCTCTAGTCAGCCTGTCATCGTCCTTCAGCGTCCATAGCATTTCATTGACTGGTTCCACCGTTGGTAGCCATTGTGAGATATGCACTAACGCCTCTGACACCAACCAACCTTCCGCCATGCTACCTTCTGGACGAGCTCGTTGTCGCACAAAGCCTTTCAGGGTTTTCATGAAGCGCTCCAAGAAGAACATCCATCGCGTATGGACAGGTCCAGCAATCTCCACTTCGTCCACAAGATGCACAAGAAGGTGAACTTGTATCGTGAGCATGCTAGTGGGCAGGTATTTCTCAAAGAGACAGACCATCTCAACTGCTCCCCGCCTTGCGGATTCAATAGAGGACGTCTTAATCTCTTTCTGTGAGATCCATTGCACCAAAGTCGACAACTTGTAAATGGCCCCGTGAATTTCTAGAGTTAGGCATCCCGCTATCGCGATCGGTAGGACAAACTGCCACAAATGAGAAAGCATTAACAATAATGGTCACTTTTCAAATTTCAAAATGTCCACGCTAATTAAAATCCATTCTGTTCACAAACCTGGCATATCTTATGCCAATCATGGGATTTTAGCCCAGACATTTGGTCATCTTTAGAAAATGCGGACCTGAGAGAACGCATCATACCCGTCGGAGTGCGGATAGACTTGATTACTTGCTTCACAATGTGCTCTTCTTTGGTAGACAAAACCCAGGGAGCGCGAGGAAGCTGCACTCCCCCTTCAGCACTCGACTGCGGCCAAAGCGCCTCCATCTTACCTACCTCCTTTAAATCCATTCGTGACCCTATAGTGTCTCTCTTTCCTGTGATATGGTCCCATAGCAAGCTGC